>NC_088381.1:75638333-75949166 GCF_037993035.2 Macaca fascicularis
GATTCCCCTGCCTCAGCCTCCTGAGTAGCTGAAACTACAGCGTGCGCCACCACACCTGGCTATTATTTTTTTAAATTTTAGTAGAGACGGAGTTTCACCATGTTGGCCAGGATGGTCTCGATCTGACCTTGTGGTCCACCTGCCTTGGCCTCCCAAGGTGCCAGGATTGCAGGCATGAGGCACCATGCCCAGCCATCTGGTTTTTCTTTTTCTTTCTTTCTTTTTTGAGATGGAGTCTCGCTCTGTCGCCAGGCTGGAGTGCAGTGGCGCGACCTCGGCTCACTGCATGCTCTGCCTCCTGGCTTCACGCCATTCCCCTGCCTCAGCCTCCCGAGTAGCTGGGACTGCAGGCACCCACCACCATGCCTGGCTAATTTTTTTGTTTTTTGTTTTAGTAGATACGGGGTTTCATCCTGTTACCCAGGATGGTCTCTATCTCTTAACCTCGTTACCGCCCGCCTCGGCCTCCCAAAGTGCTGAGATTACAGGAGTGAGCCACTGTGCCTGGCCCATCTTGTTTTTCTTAAAAGTTGTTTGTGCAAAATTGTTTTCCATGACTTGAACCTAGTTATTCTGAAGCTAATAGATAATAATAATGGCTTTTCCCCAATTTATAATAGAAAACAGTACAACGTAACAGAGGGAATGTTTGTTAGTGGGTGAAAGCACATGATGCTTAGTTCATTAGCTTTTTAAAAAAATCACATGTAATTGTATTCCAAAAATATTATGTATAGTAATGGCATTTATTGGTATTACTTGGTTCATGTGATAGAATAAAATGTTAGAATTTTATGGTGTTTGAATTACTTATCTATTGCTCTGTAACACATTTAGCAGCTTAAAACAATAAATGTTATGTCACAGTTTCTGTGGGTCAGGAGTCTCTGCAGTTTACCTTGGATTCACTGGCTTGGCCTCTCACCAGGCAGTGAAGGTGTTGGAGGTGGCTGGATCATCCCAAGGCAGGATAGGGAGATAATCCACCTCCGAGCTCACGTTGGCAGGATTCATCTCAGAGGCTGTTGGACTGGGCCTCCTTTTCTAGATGGCTACTGGTCAGAGGCTTTTTGCAATACCTTGCCATGTGGGCCTCTCCATAGGGCACCTCATCACATGGCAACTGGCTTCCATCAGAGGGAGCAATGGAGAGAGCAGGAGAAGGGTGACCAAGGCAGGCATCATAGTCTCCTTGTAGCCTCACCTCAGAAGTGATGTTATTACTTTTGCTGTATACTCCTTGGTAGAAGTGAGTCACTAGGTCCAGGGATGGGAATTTTACAAAGGTGTGAATGGCAGGAGGTGAGGGTGATCGGGCCCATTTAGAGGCTGCCTACCAGTGTTGAAGAAAATTGTTGACTTCTATGAGCTGTAGCAGCAGACAGTGCTGTGCAAGGAGAATGGCTGTCTGAGAAGTCCAGCGCCTCATATGGGTTTTAATGTGTTACCTTTTCCCCCTGATACGTTTTGTTTAAATCCATAGTCGTCTTGCCATTTAGTGGTGTGGTTTAATTGCATATTTGGGTTAGTCTGTATGTAAACGTTTAACACAGGTGTCTCTGTGCTGAACAGGAATCCTATTCATCTTCTTCACCAATATGATTTGTGGACTCTGATGAGCCAAATCTGACATCATTTCTGGAATATCTAGAAGATACTAAGAACAACAATTCGGTGAGGAAAAAAGCCAAGCTATTTTCTCTTTTCCTCATGAACATTATATTTACAAATTAAATGTTAAGTGATAATATGATATAAAAGCATGATTAATAACTATAATCTTAGAGGAATTAAAGTCTGGGTATTTTAAGTCCTCCAAATCTTATTTACTACCTGGTTTCTCTTTATTATTTCCCACATGTATAACCTTAGTTTAGATTAGGAATTCAGGGTCTCTTTTTCCCTGAATTCTAACCATTAAGCCAACCAAGCGTTTTGGGTAGCGACCAGTAGCCAAGGTGGGAAGTAGAAAAAAGACCAAGGTGGAAGTGAAGGCAGAGATGGGAGAATGACACCAGAACTAGTGGGAGGGAATTGCCTTTTCTTTCAGGGGTCTGTAAGTCTGCAGTAAAAGTCAAAGGTATTCAAATAGGAAGTTTTGTTTTTGTCTTTAGTATATAAAGAAATATAACTTCCCATTTTGCAAAAACTTTAGAAACCTTTGTTTTCTTGATTATAAAACTTATAAAGAACCATTATTGCGATCAGTAGTAAAATATAAAAAAATTAAAATCTCACATAATTTCTCTACCTAATATAACTACTGTTGACATGATGGCTAGTTTCTATCAGTATGTATTTTTTTTTTTTTTTGTTATCAAAGTACATATACCCTTACAGATATGTTTAAATAGTTGAGGTCATATTCTATAAATAGCCAGGTGCTGTGGCTCACGCCTGTAATCCTAGCACTTTGGGAGGCCGAGGCAGGCAGATCACAAGGTCAGGAGTTTGAGACCAGCCTCGCCAATATGGTGAAACCTCATCTCTACTAAAAATACAAAAAGCAGCCGGCAGTGGTGGTGGGTGCCTGTAGTCCCAGCTACTTGGCAGGCTGGGGCAGGAGCATTGCTTGAACCCAGGAGTCAGAGGTTTCAGTGAGCCGAGATCGCGCCACTGCACTCCAGCCTGGGGGACAGAGCAAGACTCCATCTAAATAAATAAATACACACACACACACACACACACACACACACACACACACACACACACACAGATATACACCTACACGTGGCCGATTGCCTCGCCTCTAGCGCTGGGAATCAGTCACCGTGCTGTCCTTGTGGAGTCTTGTGGCCCAACAAGAGGAAGCGCTCCCCTGACTTTGTCCCTCCAAAGTGCGCCACCTCTGGTGAGCCTCCCTGTCATGTCTGGCCTGTGGACAGCCAGCCCCCGCCATCCCCCTCACCTCTCACCAAGCATGGGGGTGCTGTGCAGGCAGCCGTGTGGCCTGACAGTCTCTACCAGTCCTGCTGTCCCTTGATTGAGAATCAGATCCATTTCTGGATGACAGATAATGTGTCCTCTGCTGGCTGTGTTCTCTGTGGAACTCGGGAGGGGAAAGGCCAAACCATTTCTAGGGTGCTGTTGGGAGCGGTGAAAAGGTCACACCCTTTCCAAGTGACGCTTTTCCTGGAAAGCCCTGGAGCTTAGCTGGCTCTTATCCTGTGATAAGCCAGAGGCTCTAGGGGGTGAGGGAGCAGAAACCCTCCTCACCCCACCCAGTGGGGTCCTGTATACCTCTGCCAGTCTCTCACTTGGACTTGCTGCTGTCCTCTGAGACTGCCTATTCCTCCCTCTCTGTGACTCTACACCACCATCACCTCCTCCAGGAAGTCTTCTGGATTGACTCCTAGCTTATTAAATCTTTATCCTGCAGACCCTCTCCATTCAAAGCCCCTCTTCAACTGCCCCCGCCCCTCACTACCTCCAAGACAGAGATTCTGGGTTCTTGCAACTGCAGCCCCTCAAGAGAGTGTAAGAGGGGCAGACAAAGGAGATCAGAAGGTGGGGGAAGCGGCGCTGCCAGTTTCCAAAGCCCTGGCCAGCAAGGCCTCAGAGGCCTCTTGGTGTGGGGTCCTGACTGGCTATGCAATCCAGCAGCACAAGGCAGCCTCTGTGAGCCCCTCCCGCTCAGCCCCACAGGAAGCAGCAGGGCCCAGCCCCTCAGTGGACCCATTGAGACCTCAGCGCTCTGGAAAGTACCTCTGTTTCTTGCCACCGTTCCACTCTGGCCAAACAGGCTCTTCTCTCTTCTGCTGGGAGGGGGCTGCAGACAGATGGTTCAGTGGTTACAGCCAACCGTCTCCTTCAGTTCCTGTTTGGCCCAGATTCCTGACGTTGACCATGCCCTAGTGGGTGTACATATACCTTTAGTGCAAGGGTGGTGTGATGGTTAATACTGAGTGTCAACTTGATTGGGTTGAAGGCTGCAAAGTATTGATCCCTTGGGTGTGTCTGTGAGGGTGTTGTAAAAGGAGACTAACATTTGAGTCAGTGGGCTGGGGAAGGCAAACCCACCCTTAATACTGGTGGGCACCATCTAATGAGCTGCCAGTGAATATAAAGCAGGCAGAAAAATGTGAAAAGGCAAGACTGGAGCAGCCTCCCAGCCTACATCTTTCTCCCCTGCTGGATGCTTCCTGCCCTCTAACATCGGACTCCAAGTTCTTGAGTTTTGAGACTCGGACTGGCTCTTCTTGCTCCTCAAACTTGCAGACAGCCTATTGTGGGACTGTGTGATTGTGTAAATTAATATTTAATAAGCTCCCCTTTCTATCTATATATCTATCTATATCTATACCTATATCTATATATCTCTTATTCTATCCCTCTAGGGAACCCTGACTAGCACAGGTGGGTAGGCACAGGGAGATGTGTCCCCTTCCCCATGGGTGCTGGGTAGGTAAATGTTTAGCAGTGGGCTTTCTTGGGGAGAGGGAACCCTGATTTTCAGTATTTGCCTCTTTGCCTGGTATAAATATACCCACTGTGGGCAGTCTCACCTGGCTCTCAAAATTCCTGAAAATGCAACAGTTGGCTCCTGGCAGCTGCTGTGAGCTATTCCAGCCGGTGACGGTGGTGGCTCCATCCTGCAGGGCCATGTGCCCCCACCCCTTGTGCTATGGCCTCCCTCCCTTTAGTGTGCTGTGTTTCGCTCTGAGGAATCAATGTCTTTGCAGATAAGGCACCCCAGTAGGTGGCCGCCACCTGCAGTTCCCTGGTCTGTCTCTTGCTGGCACCAAGCTGTGCTGTGCTTGCTGAGCCTGCCGCGCTGTTCTGCGGGGCTTACTTGATTCCCTTAGCTTCCCAGACACGGTGATGTTGCCAGCAGTGCCCACCGGCAGGAGGAGGGGATAACTACAGGGGATTTAACTCAGCCCGAGGGGCTCTTACGGGATCTTTCCTGGACATCTCTCCGGGGGGGCTGGCTGCCCTTAGGGCGTAGAAATCTCCAACTCTTCCAATGGCTGAAGCTACTTCCTGGAACAGATGACAGCTGGCTCAGGCTGGCCAGGGACCAGCACATGTGAGGCCAGTACTGGATCACCCTATCAAGGCCATCAGCCTGTGCTTGTTCTTGGGGTTTGAGGGAAACTCAACAGGGATGAATCACGGTTTTTAACCTGTGTTTTTCTGCCCCCTAGCCCTGGACATCTGCAGGCAAAGTCAAAGTTGTATTTGGCTCTTATCACCACAAAAGGCATAGACCAGAAATTATGGCAGCAGGTTGGAAGTCAGGGAGGCTGATTTGGGGAAACTGCCTGGAGGAAGCAGCAACTCAAAAGAGGAGGAGTCCCAGTGTGGGACAGAACAGGCCTTGCATGGGAACCACTAACCCCAGGCAACCCCAGACATGGCCTTCTGCCTGGTGAGGCCTTCTGTGGCCTGCCCTGCAGACCCTCAGCCCCTCCTAGGCCCTGTCTTCAGCCTCAGCCTGAGTGGTGGCCTGGGGCAGTTGGGAGCTCAGCTGTTCTCATTCCTGGTTCTTTGGCCATGGTGGAAACAATGGGGCTGGATCTGGCTGCTCAGCAGTGACTGTGAATAGCTCTCCAGCAGAAAGCAGTAGCAGGGTTAATGGAGGAAGTGTGGGCCCACTTTGGTTTGACACTGCATATGGTCCCCATCTGGCCTCAGAGCCTTTGCTCCTTGGCAAACTGAGGCCAATAAGCTCCCGCCCCCACCCTCAATGGCAGCTGAAAGAATGACCTGATAGAGGAGCGGGGATAGGTGGGCTCCACTGAAACCATCCCCAGATCCCAGCCATGGCCCCAGCCAATCCATGGAGGCAGGGCATGGCACGGCAGGTGCTGCACAGGAGCCCAAGCACAAGGGCACTTAGGAGAAGGAATATCAGCAGGAATCAGTCTGGACTGGGGGTGATTCTCCAGAAACTCCATTCCTCGGGGCTGAGCCACCCAGCCAGGTGATCAGGCCAGTGATGTTTCCCTTTGGGCTGGGTCAGGGAGCCAGACCTGGGAGGGAGACTCCTCTGGGGCCCAGGGGAGGTGAGTCAGAGCTGGCGGAGGCCTCTGGCTCCAGGAATCTCTA
This sequence comes from Macaca fascicularis, assembly GCF_037993035.2. NCBI lineage: Eukaryota > Metazoa > Chordata > Mammalia > Primates > Cercopithecidae > Macaca > Macaca fascicularis. Next base: position 75,644,385 of record NC_088381.1, read on the forward strand.
AGGAGGAGACCTGAGTTGCTGGGAATTTCTGGGTCTGACCTCCTGCAAAGTCAAGGTCTGGACTGGACACAAGGTGAGGCTGTGCCTTCTGGTGCCAGGACCAAGGAAATGCTGGGATCTGGGCAGTGCTCAGAGGCAGCACCATATAGCAGAACCATGAGGGTGCACCAGCATGAACCCCTTTCTGCAACCCACCCATCCCTCTCTATGGCACCTCGCCTCCTCCAGGCAAGAATCTGAGCCTTGACCAGAGCTCCCTCTCTCACACAGCTTCCTTCTTCGGTGAGAACCACCTGGAGGTGTCCGTGGCCACGGCTCTGACCGACATAGACCTACAGCTGCAGTTCTCCACCTCCCAACCTGAAGCCCTCCTTCTCCTGGCAGCAGGCCCAGCTGACCACCTCCTGCTGCAGCTCTACTCCGGACGCCTGCAGGTGAGTGACATCCCCCTGGGATGGGGGTGAGATTCCTTCTCTAGCTTTGAACCCCAGCTGGCTGTGTGACCTTGTGTAAGTCACTTTTATCTTGGGGTCTCAAGTTCTTCACCATGGGATGGGCAGCAGCAGCCCAGAAATGGTAAATCCTTCCTGAACTGGCTCTGCCCACCAGCTCCCTCCAACCATGTTTCCCACCACAAGCCCTCCCTGGCCATTTGTGCTCTGACTGCACTGAACTGCCTTCAGTTCCTGGCCATCTTATGGTCACTTGCTGCCAGGCCTTTAGTCACTACACTGCTTCTGCCAGGTGCGTGCCTCACTCATTCCCTGCACCTGCCTAACTCTAGCCTCTCCTTGAAGTTTCAGAGTGAGCGTCCCCTCCTCCTGGGCGAGGCCCCCTCCTGAGCCCCCATGACCCCTGTGCATCCCTGTGGCACTGCACCAATTTCTCTGCACTACCACTGTCTGTCCACGACAGTAACAGCACCAGTACTGCCTCAGCTTCATTTTTCCATTTCATCCTTCAAGACACCACAAGCTTTATTATCAAGGAGTTTTGTGGCTCCTTCTTGAGTCTTCCCCCATACCATGAAGAGTTTAAGAACCCAGGGTCTTAGTCCAAATTTGGGGCAGGCTGGGTACAGTGACTCATGCCCATAATCCCACGACTTTGGCAGGCCAAGATGGGAAGATCACTTGAGCCTAGGAGTTCAAGACTGGTCTGAGTCACACAATGAGACCCCGTCTCTATTTTAGAAAGAAAAAACCAAAAAGTCAAATTTGGGGCAACCATCTCCTTCCACACCCCAGTGAGAAGAGAACTAGGGCTTGGTCAGTCTGCTGCTGTCATTGCTGCTCACTGCCACATGGTGTCACTGTTGAACACTAATGTGGTACAGTCTGGCACTGATGGCTGCTGAGCTCTGCGGGTACAGTGATGCCACACCCCTACAGAGATGCACCGTACCAGGACTCCAAGATCATGGCTCTTATTGTTCTGGTTCTGCAGTTCCCATACTCTGCCACCACCTGTTCTAGCATCTGGGAGCACCATACCAGAGCCATTTCTGATGTCATTGTCATGGTGACAGAACTATGTCCTTGATCTGTCCCTGAGATCTCCCTCCACCACAGGTCAGGGAGCTTTTCTTTCCGAACACAGAGCATCTGCCTGGGCTCTCTATCCCTGAACAGTTAGCCTGGCTTCCCTCAGTGACCTTGAAAAACTTTGCCAAACTTAGGGGGACTGATCAAGGGATTCTTAGTTACCCTTTATTCCAGGGGTGAAATCTAGATTCCAAGACAGTATTTCTGGCACCTCTCACTCAAGGAAAGAGAAGGAGAATTTAAAAATACAGGTTGGGTTTCCTGCTATATGTCAGTTCCTTGTGGGCAAGGAGCACATCTGATTCACATCAGGGTCCCCAGAGCCCATTCAGGCCTGGCCCAGAGTTTCCTTTGGTGAGTGTTTGGAGGATGAATAAAGAGATGGCAGGAAGGCAAGAGGAGTGGCACCAGAGGCCCTTGTCCTAGGTTTTCTGCTCTGGGGCCCCAACTGTGGGGAACCCACTGTGCGTTTTATAAGGGAAATGATGGATTCAAAGTGCTGCCCCCCATCTCCCATTCCCCGTCTCTCCTCAGGTCAGACTTGTCCTGGGCCAGGAGGAGCTGAGGCTGCAGACCCCAGTAGAAATGCTGCTGAGCGACTTCGTGCCCCACACTACAGTGCTGACTGTCTCAGAGGGCTGGGCCACAGTGTCAGTTGATGGGTTTCTCAACGCCTCCTCTGCAGTCCTGGGAGCCCCGTAGAAGTCCCCTGTGGGCTCTTTGTTGGGAGCATTGGGAGCCTTGGCCTGCCCTACCTGAGGGGACCCAGCTATCCCCTGAGAGATTGCCCCTATGCAGCCACCCTCAATGGCTGCAGCCTCCTCCGGCCTCTGACCCCCGAGGTGCGTGAGGGCTGTGCTGAAGAGTTTTCTGCCAGTGAGGATGTGGCACTGGGCTTCTCTGGGCCCCACTCTTTAGCTGCCGTCCCTGCCTGGGGCACTCAGGATGAAGGAACCCTGGAGTTGACACTCACCACACAGAGCCAGCAGGCACCCTTGGCCTTCCAGGCAGGGGACCCACATGGGGACTTCATCCATGTGGACATATTTGAGGGCCACCTGTGGGCCATGGTCGAGAAGGGCCAGGGTACTGCATTGCTCCTCAGCAGTGTGCCTGTGGCTGACAGGCAGCCCCACAAGGTCAGTGTCCACATCAACATTCACCAGCTGGAAATCTCCATGGACCAGTACCCCACATGTACTTTGAACTGAGGAGTCCTCAGCTACCTGGAGCCACGTGGCAGTCTCCTCCTTTGGGGGCTGGTTGCAGAGGCCTCTTGTCTCCTCCAGGAATACCGCCCAGACCTGACACGAGGAGCCGCCAATGCCTCACTGCTGGGATGGCTGCATGGAAGACCTCAGTGTCAATGGCCAGAGGCAGGGACTGCGGGAAGCCTTGTTGACGCACAACATGGCGGCTGGCTGAAGGCTGGAGGAGGTGGAGGAGTATGAGGATGATGCCTGTGACCATTATGAAGCTTTCTCCATGCTGGCCCCCAAGACTTGGCTGGCCATGGAGCTAGCTGAGCCATGCGTGCCTAAGCTAGGGTTGCACCCTGTCTGCTAATTTCACCCAGCTGTTGACTATCTGCCCACTGGTGGTGGCTGAGGGTGGCACAGCCTGGCTTGAGTGGCAGCACGTGCAACCCATGCTGGCCCTGATGGAGGCTGAGCTGCGCACATCCCAGGTGCTGTTCAGCGTGACCTGAGGGGCATGCTAGGGTGAGGTTGAACTGGACATCCCGGGTGCCCAGGCATGAAAAATGTTCACCCTCCTGGACATGGTGAACCACAAGGCCTGCTTCATCCACGATGGCCCTGAGGACACCTCTGACCAGCTGGTGCTAGAGGTGTCAGTGACGGCTCTGGTGCCCATGCCCTCATCCCTACAGAGGGGCCAAAATGACCTTCTGCCCTTCCAGGTTCACCCTGTCAGTGACCCACGAGGCATCATCTTTCCACGTGGCAGCCTCATGGTGTTCCTGGAACACATGCAGAAGCCACTGGGGCCTGAGGTTTTCCAGGCCTATGACCCGGACTCTGCCTGTGAGGGCCTCGCCTTCTAGCTCCTTGGCGCCCCCTCTGGCCTCCCCGTGGAGCACTGAGACCGTGGAGCAGCCTGGGGAGCCGGTGACCGAGTTCTCCTGCTGGGAGTTGGAGGCCGGCAGCCTAGTCTATGACCACCGCGGTGGCCCTGCACAGCACTTGATTTTCTGGATCAGCGATGGACTGCAGGCCACCCCGCCCTCAGCCACGCTGAAGGTGGTGGCTGTCCAGCTGTTCATACAGATCCACCACAGCACAGGACTGTGCCTGGCCCAGGGCTCTGCCATGCTCATCTTGCCCACCAACCTGTCGGTGGAGACCAGCGCCGTGTGGCGGGATGTGAGCGTGCTATTCCGCATCGCGGGAGCCCTGCAGTTCAGGGAGCTGCAGAAGCAGGGGGCTAGTGGGGTGGAGGGTGCTGAGTGGTGGGCCACACAGGCATTCCACCAGCAGGACGTGGAGTAGGGCCACGTGAGGTAGCTGAGCACAGCACCACATTGAGGACACCGTGGAGAGCCTGGATCTGGAGGTGCAGGTGGGCTGGGAAATCCTGAGCAATCTGTCCTTCCCAGTGACCATCCAGAGAGCCACAGTGTGGATGCTACAGCTGGAGCCACTGCACACTCAGGACACCCAGCAGGACACCCTCATCACAGCCCACCTGGAGGCCACTCTGGAGGAGGCAGGCCCAAGCCCTCCAACCTTCCACTATGAGGTGGTTCAGGCTCCCAGGAAAGGCAGCCTTCAACTACAGGGCACGAGGCTGTCAGGCGGCCAGGGCTTCACCCAGGATGATGTACAGGCTGGCCAGGTGACCTGTGGGGCCACGGCACGCACCTCAGTGGCAGTGGAGGACACCTTCTGTTTCTGTGTCACAGCTCCACCATATTTCTCCCTGCTCTGTACCTTCTCCATCCATACTGGCGGTGACCCAGACATGCCTGTCCTCACCAATGTCCTCGTGGTGCCTGAGGATGATGAGGGTGTCCTGTCTACTGACCAGCTCTTCCAGAGTCTCAACAGTGCCGGTTACCTCTATGAGGTCATGGAGCGGCCCCCGCCATGGGAGTTTGACTTGGCATGGGACACAGGACAAGACCACTATGGTGACATCCTTCACCAATGGAGACCTGTTGTGTGGCCGGCTGGTCTACCAGCATGATGATTCTGAGGTCACAGAAGGTGATACCCCATTTGTTGCTACCCGCCAGGATGAGAGCAGTGGTGACATGGCCTGGGAGGAGGTACGGGGTGTCTTCCAAGTGGCCATCCAGCCCGTGAATGACCACGCCCCTATGCAGATCATCAGCCACGTCTTCCATATGGCCCAGGGTAGGTGGCGGCTGCTGACTACAGTCGACGTGGCCTTCAGCAGTGCTGATTCGGGCTTTGCTGATGCCCAGCTGGTGCTGACCCGCAAGGACCTCCTCTTTGGCAGTATCATGGCTGTGGATGAGCCCATGCAGCCCATCTACTGCTTCATCCAGGAGGGACCTCAGGAAGAGGTGAGTCCTGTTTGCACACTGGGGCTGACCGCGCTGGATCCAGCTGCAGGCGTCTGATGGGCAGCACCAGGCCACCACTCTGCTGGAGGTGCAGGCCTTGGAGCCCTACCTCTCTGTGGCCAGTGGTTCCGGCCTCATGATCCCTCAAGGAGGCCAGGGTACCGTCAACACGGCCGAGCTCCACCTGGACACCAACCTCGACATCCACAGTGGGGATGAGATCCACTACCACGTCACAGAGTGTCCTCGCTAGGGACAATTGCTCCGGGCCACTCAGCCAGCCACAGTCGTCTCCCAGCAGTACTTGCTGCATGGGGCCATTCTCTACGGCCACAATGGCAGCCTCAGACCCCGCAACACCCTGGCCTTCTCAATGGAAGCAGGGCCAGTGCACACAGATGCCACACTACAAGTGACTGTTGCCCTAGAGGGCCCACTAGCCCCACTGAAGCTGGCCCGGCACAAGAAGATCTACATCTTCCAGGGAGAGGCAGCTGAGATCAGAAGAGACTAGCTGGAGGTGAGGAGCTGGAGGTGGTGAGCGGGGTAGTGGACCAGGTAGAGGGCCTCCCGCCCAGCCTCCATGCCAGGTACACATGTGACTTGGGCTGTGGCTGTGGTGGTCCCAGATTGTGTGTGTGCACGTGTCTCAGATGTGCTCCTGTATATGTTGTGTTCCCAAGAGTTTTTGGGGAGCCTGCTGTACACCCATCCTCCTGGGAGTTGTGTGTGCCTCTAGAGGTCGTGTCCACTCGTGTCCATGGCGTGGCTGAGCATGCGGATTCCTGGACCCCACTCAGCCCTACAGAATCTCTGAAGTGAAGCCCAAGAATCTGCATTGCAGTCAGTTCCCTGGGAGGGCATCACGGGTCCTGAACTTTGGGGATAGCTGGCCGTGGAGACGGGCCACTGCGCCTCAGACCCCCATGTATCCCGCTCTCTTCTCGGAGCCCAGACCAGGACTAGGAGGGTCTGTCAAGGGCTTCTGCCCACCCAGGAACCCCACAGAGCAGCCAAGGGCCCTGCAGCGAGCTCACTGACATGCCCTGTGACCTCAGGCCAGTTCTTGCCCGCTCTTGGCCTTACTCTCCTACACTGCCCATTTCGGGGACCCTTCTGATCTGCATGTCTGGAGCTTGGGGCCCACGGCAAGCCAGCAGATCTGGCATCAGGAAGGCCTCATGGGAGGAGGCAGTGTTTGGGCCGGGCTCCGAAGAGCACAGGCCATTGGGAGCAGAGAATGGGGAGTGGTATTCCAGGCAAAAGGAACATTCCGGGCAAAGGCACAGAACAGGAATGTGAGTTTGGGGGTGGTTTAGCCTCTTGTGGATGGCCCATCAGGTGAGGGAGCCCGTGTGGCCTTTGGGGCATGAGCTCTGTAGGGCCTGTGTTGGGAGCGCCTGTGCCTCTAGGAGGGGTGGGGTGGGGCGGGGCAGGGCATGCTCTGATGGTCCTGGGTGGTAATAGCAGGGGTTGGGGAAGACACTGCCAGCAAACCAGCCACAGGCCTGAACAGATCCTGAGCAGGGGGGCCTGTGTGTGTGCGTGTGCACACATGCATGTGGATATGTGTGACTGCATCAGTGTGTGATGAACTCGTCTGTCTGTGTCACTGAGTCTGGGGACGTGTGATTACGCACCTCCCCAAGGGAGTGCATCTCAAGCTGTGTGACCAACCCCCTGTAACCGTGTGTGGCGTGGGTATAACGTGTCCAGCAGCCGGGGCAACCCAGTGAAACCCCGTCTCTACAAAAAAACTTTTTTAAATTTAGCCGGGCATGGTGGCTCATGCCTGTGGTCCCAGCTACTTGGGAGGCTGAGGTGGGAGCCCTTGAACCTAGGAGGTTGAGGCTGCAGGGAGCTGTGATTGCACCACTGCACTCCAGCCTGGGTGACAGAGTGAGACCCTGTCTTAAAAAACAAAAAATGTGAACAGCTGCATGTCTGGCTGCTGTGTGTGTGAACCCACGTGTGTGTTTGTGTGACTAAATGAGCAGTGGTATCTGGTGAGCAAGATCAAGCCTGTTCTGGCTGCCTAGGGCCACAGTGGGCCCCTCTGAGACCCATCTGTGTTCCCTTGTTGGTCCTCATGACCTCTGTTAACCAGGCAGCCCAGGAGGCAGCCCAGAAGGCAGACATCGTTTTCTCAGTGAAGAGCCCACTGAGTGCCAGCTACCTGGTGATGGTTTCGCCTGGCGCCTTGGCAGGTGAGCCACCCAGCCTGGACCCCATGCAGAGCTTCTCTCAAGAGGCGGTGGACGCAGGCAGGATCCTGTACCTGCACTTCTGCCCTGAGGCCTGGAGCGATGCCTTCTTGCTGGTTGTGGCCTCAGCCTGGGTGCTCCCCTTGAGGACGTATCGTAGAGCTGGAGGTGCTGCCCACTGTCATCCCCACCGGGAGTGCAAAACTTCAGCGTCCCCGAGGGTGGCAGCCACACCTTGGTCCCTCCACTGCTCTGCGTCACCGGGCCCTACTTCCCCACTCTCCCGGGCCTTGGCCTGCAGGTTCTGGAGCCATCCTGGCACGGAGCCCTGCAGAAGGAAGATGGGCCTCATGCCAAGACCCTCAGTGCCTTCTGCTGGAGAGAGGTATGGCTGTGAGAGGCCCAGGGGCTGCAGCCCAGCTCTGGGGGCAGAGTGGAGGGAGCTCCAGGGACTCCCAGTCCGGGGGGTTATACACAGAGAGGAGACAGGGAGTCACATTTCAGAAGCACCTATGCTTTCACTACTGTAGCTCAGGCCAGGCTCGGTGGCTGACGCCTGTAATCCCAGCACTTTGGGAGGCTGAGGTGGGCGGATCATGAGGTCAGGAGATCAAGACCATCCTGGCTATCATGATGAAACCCTGTCTCTACTAAAAATACAAAAAATTACAGGGTGTGGTGGCACGCGCCTGTAGTCCCAGCTACTCAGGAGGCTGAGGCAGGAGAATCGCTTGAACCTGGGAGACAGAGGTTGCAGTGAGCCAAAATCGCGCCACTATACTCCAGCCTGGGCAACAGAGCGAGACTCTGTCTCAAAAATAAAATAAAATGAAATAAATACTGTATCTCCTTTCTTAGGAGATAACTCCCACAACTCCTCTGGGAGCCAGAGCTTATGATCCCCGTTTTCCACCAATGGAAGCTGAAGCCCTGAAAGTCAGTCTCCTCCTGCACCCAAAGGCAGGGCATGAAGGGTGCTGCTGGGTCCTGACTGCCAGCCCTGGGCCTGCCCCTCGGTGGAAGAGCAGCTGATCTGCTATGTGCACGAGGGGAGCGAGACACTGACAGACAGTTTTGTCCTGATGGCTAATGTCTCGGAGAGGGACCGCCAGAGCCATCCTGTGGCCTTCACTGTCACCATCCGGCCTAGAGGCCAGCGTCCCCTACTTCCTACCGCAGATCTCCCCCATTCTGAGCCTCAGTATCCTCCTCTGCAAAATGTGGCCACTACCGTGTGCCTCACGCAGTTGGAAGGAGAGATGTGAGATTGTGCTGAAATAGAACACTGGTGGGAGGTTTTGTTACTGGACGTTTGCAATACTGTAGGCGGACTTCTGAGCAGCGACGGGTGGCTCTGCTGTTCCTTTTCCTGTGGCTTAGGACCAGAACACCTGACAGAATCACTTACAAGCCCTAAAGGGCAGACGTCAGGGTGGGACCATTAAGCTTCCCACCTTCACCCCAGCACGTGAAGGCCACGGCTTGGCTCCCCAAACTCCTGCCCTTGTGCCACAGCAGAGCAGGGCCCCCATTTGGCAGAGGTGGAAGTTGAGGCCCAGACATGGGATGGGACTTCTCCATGGTTGCAGAAGTAGTTCTGGTGGAACAGAAAGGGCACGGCTTTACTAAGCCCACATGGCAGGGCTTTGAACGCCAGCTTCTGGGGTGCGTCCTCCCCAGTCAGCAGGAGTCACTGAAGGTTCCACAAGAGGGCTGACTTGGGCTGTCTCTGACATGAGACACCGCGGGGGGCTTTGGTGGTCTAGGATGTGCCTGTAGGGGGTGGCCTCGTGGTGTGGAGGCCACAGAAGAGTGGTACACAGTGTTGTGGAACCACAGGGCGGGATGGCTGTGTGGCAGTGTGGCCACCAGGTGGGACCATCCCCCTGTGTTTGCTCCGGGAGCCCAGAGATGGGGCCCTGCCCCCGACACTATGGCCCCTCCTGCCAAGGCTTGGCCTCAGGGCTCCCTGGGGCCAGGGGAGGAAGCCCAGGAATGGCAGAGGGCTGTTTTCCGGGCATGTGAGTCCCCCTGTAGCACTGCCCGCAAGTAATTGACCCAGCAAGACTGGTACCAGGACCTCAGGAACAGGCGCCTGCTCTGCTTGCAAGTGGGAGGCCTGGAAAGGGGTCCCCTTTGCCCAACACGAGGAGGGCCCGTAACTGCTCTGGAAGCCCCTGGGCCCATCCCAGCACTGCTTCTGTGCTGCAGGACGGTACCAACCATCAGGCCCCAACTCTCCGTGCCTCCCACCCCTCCGTCAGCTGGAAGGAGGGCCCATTTCTAAATCACCATTCCCACCTATGCCCAGCCCCTTCCAGGCACACATGGAGGGTCTGAAAGGAGACCCCTGTCCCACGAATGAGACAGATTAAGGAGCACTGTTGGTCAGCGTTGGGGGTTTCTGGGGGTGAGAACTTGCTGAGGGTAAGAACTGGGGCCTTCCTGGGTAGGGGACACAAGCTAGTCTTGAGGGACACACAGGACTAGGGCAGATGAAGAGCAGGGAGGCTGGCCCTGGAGGGTGGCCTTCCCTGGGGTGACAGGGAAGGTGAATGCGGGGAGGTCCTTTTGTGCAGGGGAGCCAGAGCAGAGCCAAACTCGATGCCACTTGAGGACCTGAGCTGCAGGGCAGCCTAGGGCCGGGGAGGAAGGGGTGGGTGAGCATGGCAGGGCAGAACCTTCACAGGCCTGTGTCCCCAGATGTGGGAGGAGGCCACTGTTCCCATCCCAACAGAGGCTCTGAGGAGCATGGATGGTTACTCTGGGCCCAAGGACCTGGTCTGGACCATTGAGCAGCCCAGCAATGGGCGGGTAGTGCTGTGGGCGGTGCCAGGCACCGAGGTGTGCAGCTTCACGCAGGCCCAGCTGGACGGCAGGCTTGTGCTGTTCTCACACAGAGGTGGGCGCTGAGGGCCAAGCCCCGGGTTCCTGCTGCCCACAGGAGCACCCCGAGGTGGGGAGCCAGCTCAGGTCAGTCAGACGCAATGCCCCTGTCGCCAGAAGCCCTGGACGGAGGCATCCACTTTGGCCTCTCTGACGGTGAGCACACTTCCTCTAGACACTTCTGAGTGACGGCCCAGAAGCAAGTGCTCCTCTCGCTGGAGGGCAGCCGGACACTGTCTGTCTTGGTTGGTGTGCTGATTGTGGGCATTCCTGGGTGCTGGGGGTAGGGCAGAGCTGAGAGTGGGATGCCAGGGTCACGCTGCCTCTCTGCAGCCACAGGCCTGGGCCTGGATCACAAAGGCTGATGGCCCCTTTTGCCTCTGGCAGGGTCCGTCCAGCCACTCAGCAGCCAGAGCCTCAGAGCCAGCTCCAGTGCAGGCACCAACCTCCAGCTTCTGCACTTTGTGGTGCGGGGCCCCCAGCTAGGTCGGCTCTTCCATGCCCAGCATGACAGCACAGGGGAGGACCTGGTGAACTTCACTCAGCCAGAGGTAAGGGTCCCACTCTGCAGCCACCACTCAGATGCCCCCAGCCTCAGGTGGCCACTGTGCCATGGACATCATGTGGACATGGGCACCAGCTCCAGCATCACTGTCAGCAGACACTGCTGGCCCTACCATGGTCCAGGCCCTGGTGTTCTCCCCTCCAGGAGCTATCTGGCTGGCAGGGCAAGTTCATCTTCCCAGAATGAGAGAGAAGGATGCAGGAAGTTGGGGATACAGGGCCCTAGAGCAGGGCTGGGGTCTTGGGGTGTGGCTTCCAAAAGGAAGCTACAGCTGGACTCGAGGGTCTGGAGAGGGAGCACCATGTAGGGGTACTAGTGGCACCCCAGTAGCTGGTGAGCGGCAGTGCTTGGTGGAGGAGGGAGTTGAAGGTGAAGCAGCTGCTGGGCCTGTGGGCAGAGGTGTGAGCCTGGGATTCAGATCAGGTGCCAGCCAGAGGCAGAGTGGATCCTAGGAGCAGATGAGCTGATGAAAGGCAACTGAGTCGGCCAAGAGGATGAAGCTGCCATTCATCCATCCTGGTGGCTTCAGAGAAGAACTGGAGCTCTCAGCCATGGATAGCAGCAGACTCTCTGTGGTAGCTGTGCCATGGGGGCCAGCCCAGTCATCGTTTAAATGAACACCTCTCCCCAAAGGCAGAACAGGAGTTGTTCCATAGCAAGGCAGAGCAGGGCAGACTCTTTTGTAGGCCGTCCTGGGCCTACAGTTATCACACCTGGTGCTCCCACCAGGAGACTGTGTGGGCATCTGAACCCAGCACATGATCACAGTGAGTTCTGGATAGGGAACAGTCTTGTGGGGTGCAGAGCTGACTCTGTCACTCAGAAGCCATGGCATGCGGTACTGCTCCAAGTACCTCCAGAGGGGCCCCCCTGCCAGCCCTTGAAAATGGCAGAGCCCACCCCTAGCCCCCTTTCTAAGCTCCCTTGCTTGGGCAAGGACCTCCTGAGCCTGGCATTCTCCCTCCTGAGAGGTGCAGATGGTATCCAGCAAGTGCAAAGCTGAGGTTTCTTGGGTCTGTCACATCAGCACCTCTGAGGCCTGGGTTCTGTATTTCCCTGGAGCCCCACTCCTGCTATGGTCCCCTCCCCACAATGAGATATTCATCGGGCTGCTGTCTACAGCTGCTGCTTAGCAGTTGTTGGGAGCCTTTGTCAGGAATGCCCAGGAATGAGGAAGGGACGGGACCAGGCCATCAGCAACCGTCTCGCACTCTATAGTCTCATGTTACTCAGAGCTTCCCCGTTCTCCAGCAATATGAAGGACCAGATTGAATGGGCACCAGGGGGCCAGGCTGGCAGTGTCACCCAGGAAAACCTGGAAGAGGCTACATGGGCTACCTGGCCCACTTGGGGAGGAGGCCAGGACTGAGTCTTGTTTTAACAGCAGCCCTGTGCCACAACACTGAACTGAGCAGGGAAAGGGTCAGGTGTCCCCACTTTTCAGATAAGGAAACTGAAGCTCGTGGAGGGCAGGTAACTGTATTCAGAGCACATGGCCGGTAAGAGGCACAACTTCTGCCTGCAAGTCTAGGATTTCCTTCACCAGAGGACACTGCTTGCTCCCCAGAGCTCAGGACCCTGTGTTTTGTTTCACTCCCACCCACAGAGCTCCCGTATCCAGGCATCAGCTCCAACTCCCACTCCTGGAGGCGGAGGTGGGAGGATCACTTGAGCCCAGGAGTTCCATACCATCCTCGGCAACATAGTGAGACCTTGTCTCTACACAAAAATTTTAAAAATAGCTGGGCTTGATGGTGGCATGTGACTGTAGTCCGAGCTACTCGAGAGGCTGACATGGGAGGATCACTTTGATCCCAGGAGGTTGAGGCTGCAGTGAGCAGTGATCACTGTACTCCAGCCTGGTGACAGAGCGAGACCCTATCACCACCCCCACCCCGGCCAAACAAAACAACAACTGAAAAGACAAGTTTCCTATTGGCATGATAGGTCCTGAGTCCCCTCCCAGATCAGTAACGTGGGACAGGTGTCTTTTCCTCTGGACTTCGGTGTCCCCATCTGAGTGAGAAAAGGCAGTGGGGAGGTGGATCTTCCAGTTGAAGTGGTGTAGAAGCCGGTGTGAAAAGCCATACTACAAGGGGCTCCAAGTCCAGCACACTGTCCCAGCAGGGCCCAGCACGGCAGCCAGTGCCGCACAGGCATCAGGTCCCGACCTTCTTCACCGATTGCCCACTCTCAGACCACGGAGTTCATATTGGAGCTGCTGGCCAGTCTGTACTCATGTGGGGCCCAGAACACACTGGTGGAGCAGTTGGCAGAAGAGGCACAGGGCGCGACGAGATGCTGCGCATGCACCACATGCTGAAGGAGGTACTCACCATCATCAGGGACATCAACATGACCACCGTCAGCCTGCCCCTAAGCCTGCATGTGGACGACTCCTGGCTGCAGGTGCAGAGCCTCCCGGACGAACGCAGAGACCAGGGCCGGCCCCACGGTCCCAAAGTCCCCCAGCCTGGGCCGCCCAGAGGAGTGCCAAGGGGGCAGTGGCGTGGTCCCTCACCAGGGTGGCTGCTACCTGGAGTGAGGGGCGGAGCTTGCCGAGGAGCACTGGCTGCGGGGCGGGGTGGAGCTGGGCTGTTGGTGCTGCTGGGGCGGGGCTTAAACTCTGGCGACCACATCAGAGCGTGGCAGGGAGGAGCTTCCGTGCATGGGCGTGGCCGGCACTGGGCTGGGGCGGCGCCTCAGGGGGCGGAACCGCCTATGTCTCCTGTCCCTGTGCCTTGCTGCCTGTCGCCTTGCAGGTCGCCCAAGTCCAGCCCCGGGATGCCCAGCCCCCGCCATGTCCCCAGCCCAGCCTGGGTTGCGGGCCCGGCTTCTGGGCTTCCTGCTGCTGGGTGCGCCCTTGGGGAAGTGCCACCCCGTATCCTCCAGACCAGAGGCTTCCCCTGATCCCTTCGGCCCTACTCGCCAGGTGCTCTCATGCCCCACTAGGGATCACCAAGTAAGTAGGAGCTGAAAGCAGCCAAAGAGGCCGCTGGAGGGGTGTGGCCGGGAAGGAAATGGGACTGGATTCCAGATCATCGGACCTGGCGGCAAGAACTGGCCGTCACCATCCAAGAAACGGACCGTGGCTGCCGAGTCACATATGGCGAGGGCTGAGTCCTGGAGGTAGTCGTTTTTGCGGAGAGGGCTGTGGGGCTCCTCCCACCTGCCCCCTTCTTTCCAGCACTTAGGTGGCACTTCCCTCTATTTTCACTCTTGGCGGCTGCCCCCACGTTGCATCCCTCATCCTTTCTTCTCGCCCTCCTCCATTCTCCATTCTGTGCAACTCCTCCCTGGGAAACCTAGCTCAGGTCTGAGAGTCTGAACCCCGAGATGCTCTGGGTGTGTAGATTTCCTTCTGCTACCCTGATGTCCCCACATCCAAGTCCTGACTCCTTTGAGCCATCCCTGGGGGTATCTGGCCACTTGACCACGGGAGCAGAGGCCAGGCTGTGACTGTGTGACCAACAAGATGTGTGATGTGATGTGTGTACGGGTGAGCACACGAGTGTGAGAGTGTAAGAGTGGCACCCAGGCCTGAGCTAGGACAGAAGCAACTGGGGAAGGAGCCCAGGGGCCACAGGCAGTCTGATTTTTTCTCCGCATCTCCCCCCACCCCCTGACCCTGTCCAAACTAATGGGGTAGTGGCAGCTGCAGGGGCAGGGATGGGAGTGACTGAGTCCTACTTCACTCCCAAAGATTTCTAAGGAAGAGTGTTCTACTGCAACCTTTGGCTTGGCCTTGTTGACCCATGACCCTCTTTCAAGGACATTCACTCTGATTTCCAGTGTGCCCTGTTTCCACTGGCCATGTTCTCTAAGGTAGAACAATAGCATCTGTTTTTGTGTCCAAATGGCTGGAGAGTGGGGCTGTGGGTCCAGCGCCCATATACAAAAGCAAAGTAGGGATTGGGACTTGCCCTATGACGTGCTGTTGACCAAGTTACATGGATAAAGGCAAGCAGCAGAGTACTGGGCAAGAACACTGGACTGGGAGTCCAGAGATGCTTCCCCCTGGGGCTTTAGGCAAGTCCCTTTCCCTCCCAGAGCCTCAGTATCCTTTCTATCAAATGATGATGTTACCGCCTGGGAAAGGCTGTCACCATCCCGCCCTGTCCCTCTCACCCCTCACCCCTCATCCCTGCGCGCCCCGTGCACACCCATTTCGGCTGGTGCAACGAGACCAGAGCATGTGCGTGCTTCCGGCTGCCCCCTCCTTGCCTTGACCCAGCACTGCTGGACCCATGTGGTCCGTTCCTCACTCATGGACTGGAGGCTCTGGGCAGCACAACCACCAACTCCGGTGTGTGTTGAGGGGGGGCGGGGCACAAAACCAACTTGTGTGTGTGTGTGTGTGTGTGTGTGTGTGTGTCTGTCTGTGTCTGTCTCCCAAGGGAACAGCAGTGCTGAGTTTGGCTTGAGTATTAACTCATGGACTGTCAGCAAAGAACAGTCACCAAAAGACTATGGGCTGTTCTGTCTTTCTCAGTGACATCATGTTGCTCACCTTTTATGTTTTTCAGAGTTCATTAGTTTTTGTTTGTTCTCCGTTAATATCCAGCTGAATAGATTGTGTAAGTAGAATACCCCCTAACTGAAAGTCACCTACATAAAATATAGTGAAAAATATGTCACCCACTTAAACTATAGTTGAAAACATGTACTCATGAGTTTTGTGTAGCCAACACTGGATACTGGGTAAGGGCACAGGATCCCAGGGCTAGACTGCCTGGGTTCAAGTTCTGATTTAGCCACTTGCTGGCTGTGAAATACTTGACGGCTTTAAGCCTCAATTTGTTAATTTTTTTTTTTTAACTTAATCCCAAATGTGATAGTCTCAGTTTCTTGATCTGAAAAACAGAAATTATTCAGTGAGAGTCTATGTAAAAACTTTAGTTTTTACAGCCACTATCTGGCTCAGGAAAGTCCTCAGCTTTAGGGGTTAAAGTTTTAAAGGCCACTTTAAAGTGTTTCAAGCCACTGCCTGGCTCAGGAAAGCCCTCAGCTTTAGCCATTATTAGCACATTATTGTTGTGCTGGCTACACATGCATTAATGAGGCAGGAAAATGCTCAAGGATAACAACTAAGCATCCAGATTATCTCATCAGACCGAGACAGATACATATACATGCATGCTCATGTTTTAGCTCAGAGCCATTTGTCTAAAAGGCTGTTGAACTCAGAGGCCCAGGCAGTATCTACTTTACTTTGTAGTGGAACCATCAATTTTGTTAATCAATGAAATTGACATAACGCTCTTTTTTTCTTTTAAGTACCAACCATGTGCCTAGAGTTAACTGTGTCAAGAAGAGCATGCTTCAGGTGGCTGGAGTGAGCAGTTCAACTTGTGGAGGAATGAGAAATGATAGTGTTGAGACAAGAAACACAAAACCCAGGGTAAGGTAGGAATCACTGAAAGTCAGGCAAAGGAACTGGCATCCAGAAATGAGTCAGGCTTTGCCAACCTCTGGCCCTACACGTGGCCCTTTGGAGAGGAAAAAATTAAGTCAGACCCGAGGGCGCAGATTGTAAGGAAATGCCGGCAGCTCTAGGCTGTCTATGAGAGTCCAGATTTGCTGCTTCATCCTGGGGCTTTAGGCAAGTCCCTTTTCCTCCCAGAGCTTCAGTATCCCTTCTATCAAATGATGATGTTCTGCCTTTCTCCTAGGATGGCTGTGGAGATCCAGGGAGGCAGTGGCCATAGGGATGCTATGTTAACTGCAGATGCAGCCGTAGGAGCACTTTGCTAACTGCCAACGTGAGTTCAGACTCTTCAAGCTATTTGGCACCCAGGTGTGTGGTGAGGTGTGACATGTGAGATGTAAGGTTTGATGCCTGCTCCGACTCCAGTCTTGCTAACACACGCTAAACATTTGACAAATCCTGACCCTGCCTTGGGGAAAAGGGCAGTCTGGGAGAGCTTCTTCAAGGCAGATTGGCTTCAATGCAGTCCGGGGCATGACTGAGATAGGCTTACGTGGTGAGGAATTGGAGGATAACTGGGTAAAAAGCTGCCATAGGCAGAGGTGTAGTGTGGGTCGCATCGAGGATAGCCCCTGGCCAAAGCAGGGAACACAGACAGAATGAGGAAGAGCTCTGTGGGGAAGGTGGGGCATACGGTGGAGAACCTTCAAAGTCTGAAGAGTATGACTTGTTGGGGTTCAGTGCTGTAGGCAGTAGGGAGCCATGGAAGGCTCTTAGGTGGAGAAATGACAGCTGGACATTAGTGAGCAAGCCCCGTCTCCATGAGCAGCATGGGTGGTCCTCTGAGCACACCAGGCACGAGTGTGCAGGGAGCTGGTGCAAATGCCTCTGTGTGTGGGCGAGCATCTGTGTTGTGACTCTGCCCACGCATGTGCTTCAGTGTGCCGTGTGGCTGCATGTCCCAGATCCATGCGGCACATGCCGGCCGGTGAGGGTGCTGGGCACCTGGAGGTGGCGGGGAAGGCGGCGTATGCGTGTTGTTTGTGGGCATGTGTGTTAGTGTGTGCATGCAGGCCGTGGGGCCTCACAGCATGTGTGTGCACACTCCAGCGTGTGCATGTGTGTCCCCCACCCTCAGGCCTGCCCCAGCCATGCGTGTGACCTGCCATGTGATTTGATGCTGTCTTTCAGAATCATTATCGGTGTTCCCTGAGGAGCGTCAGCCATGGTAGGTACATGCTTTGCTGCCTGCTGCACGAAAGGTCTGCCCACCCCGCTGCCCCAGCTCCACACGGGGGGCACACCTGAGACCTCAGAACCAGGCTCCCTGCCCCTCCCTTCTGGAGCTGCAGACTTGCTCTTTCCTCTTTCTGTCCTTGTGCTGCTGGCTGTCTCACTTCCCTCCCTGTGAGCCATGGGACTCAGTGCCACTGCTCAAGGTCCCCATGGCTGAGCCTGGCGGCTCTTAGAACAGGCTCCATGCCCAACCTGGCAGACATGGAACCATCAGAGAGGGCACAGAGCTCATGGTTTATGGTGTAGGGGCTGGGAACTTGGAGCGGGTTGTGTGTAGGGCTGGACTCTGAGGCCGCCAGAGGCCTAGGCACATCATCCTGGGCACGCTGTACCTGTCATGCAGTCTGAGTCATGCTGCCAGGGCAGGTATCCAGCTCCCAGCCTGGGAGTGCCGAGAGCCAAATCCACTGCAGATTAAGGGTGATAGGATCCCATGTCCTCTATCTGTCAGCAATCCAGTGGTGATCGAGGATAAAAGCCTGAGAGTCCCATACACACGGTCATCCCACAACACACTTCACAGGCCAGGCAGGGACACACAGCCCCCTTCCCTCCCTCCCAGGTACCATCATAGCTGCTCGTGTGGACTGAAGGCAGGGTCCCTGGCCCCCGCTGAAGCACTACCGCCGACCAGCAGGCTCACTCACCTTGGCCTGTTGCTCCTAGGGGTCGCCTGTGCTATTCAGCCAAGGAGACCACAGTGCCTGCTGGCCCAGCCGAGCTCCGCCTAGCGAGCCCACCTGCCTGTCCTGCCACGGACTCTTCCTCTTCTGCTTTTCTGAGCAGGATGGGCCCAGCCTCACCTATGCAACCTGCAGCCCCCTGCCTACCAGTTGAGGCTCCCCTCTTAGACTTATAAGTCTATGTCCAGTGGCATCCAGCTACCTGTCCTCCTTGCCTTCCCCAGGGTCCCTCAGAGGACACTGGGCTTTCTGACTACCCAGAGGGGCCTCTGGCGCTCACTTCAGCCAGCCATCCCCTTATAGTTTCACCATTTTGTTTCAAGCAGTGTTCCTTCCCTATCAGGCCTGGTGGCTGTTGGGTGGGGCTCCCCAAGCAAGGGGTGGCCCTGGCCCAGTGGGTTGGAAGACAGGGTGACCAGAGAAGAGGGAAGTCCTGGGGGCTGGCATTGGTCTGAACTGTGGGTGGACTGCCTGGGTGCCATGAGAGAGGTCAGCGTGTGTGGGGTGGGGAGGGCCGCCACAGCCCCCGGGCACTACCTACGAAGCTCTGGCTTCTCCCTCCATCTTCCTCCCCTTTCCCTTCCAGCCTCTCTTTTCCAGGAACCTTGCCATGCCCACACTTACACCCTCCCCTTTCCAGCCCTCTCACAGCTGCTACGGTGCACCCATGCTCTGCCCTTGCCTCACCAGCTCTGGCTTTTCTCTAACCTGTTTTCTCTCTGCGCTCTCTCCAATGCCAGCTGATTGGGTCAGGCAAGTCCATCCCGTCCTGAGAGCCCCAGGCCCCCCTTCGACCTCTGAACAGATCCCTCCTCTTCTCAGAGACCTCCCTTTCCAAGCCTGCCTGGGTGGGTGTCCTGTGACTTGACAGTGGCTCCAGCAGCCCCAAAGCCAGCCCCCTTCATCTGTGACTTAGTCTGTTGTAGTGGTGAGCTGGCACATCCAGCTGTGACCATTGCTGAAAACTTGTGCCCCCTCTGTGGTATGCCCCTGCCCTGTTCTATAAATAGCTATAAATTCTCTCTCTCACACACACACACACACGCACACACACACGCACACACATACACTCACACACATACACACACATGTGGCCGACTGCCTGGCCTCTAGCACTGGGAATCAGTCCTCGTGCTGTCCTTGTGGAGACTTGTGGCCCAACAAGAGGCAGCTGTCTCCTGACACTGCCCCTCAAAAGGGCACCACCTCCAGGGAGTCTCCCTGTCATGCCCGGCCTGTGGACAGCCAGTCCCCGCCATCCTTCCCGCCTTCTGGGCAAGCATGGGGGTGCTGTGCAGGCAGCTGTGTGGACTGACAGTCTTCCAGTCCTGCTGTCCCTCGGCTGAGACTCCAACCCATTTCTGGATGACAGAGAATGTGTCCTCTGCTGGCTGTGTTCTCTGTGGAGCTCAGGGGAGGGAAAAGTCCAAGCCATTTTTAGGGTGCTGTTGGGAGCGGTGAAAAGGTCACACCGTTTCCAAGGGACACTTTTCCTAGAAAGTCCCTGGAGCTTAGCTGGTTCTTATCCTGTGAAGCCGGATCTGGCCACTAGGGGGCAGGGCCGTGAACTCAATCTGGAGGGAGCCTGCGGGGCAGCCTGCACTCTGGAGGGACAGACAGGCCACCCGGTGCAGACAGGAGAGCGAGGCAGGGGGACGGAATGGAAGACACCTGGGGTGGGTGAAAGTCAGTGCCCTCGGGTGCTGGTGTTTTCTTCCCGGCCACAGCTAGATCAGTCTTCTGAACCTGTTGGCTGTCAGGGCTGCACTGTGCCCATTAGGCACCATGGCAGTCCCGTTGAAATCCACCAGGTGTCACCAGGCAGCATCCAGGCAACAGGCCTGGAAGATTCCCAACAGCCCAACTGGACATGCTCACTCTGGGGCTCGTCTTTCAATGGGACAAACTGCAGGACCCACTGAGGGAAACGGGAACATACCAGGCTGAGCAGTATAGCTAAATCCATTTATTCCCAAATAAAAAGCAAAGAAAACAGGAGTCCCATCACCGGGGAGCCATGACTCCATCCCTGCCTCCTTCCTCGCTCCTATGCTAGCAATAAATAAGTTTCCCAGCTGCAAATAACTATCAGAACCTCTTCCTCATATGCCAGTTGCAACCTCCGCTAGGTACGATACATACAGAATGTTACACAGATACAGTATATACATGGGGGAAGGGCGGGTCACCCCTAGCAGCCTGTGCCCTCGCCTGGTCTACAGTTAGCTCCACTGTCCCGCCTCAGATGCCTCTCTGAGTAAGAAGATGGGAGCGCCCCCGAGAGAAAAGTTGCCTTGGTGAGAGTAAGGAGGCCATCGCACCTCCTGCAAACAAACCAAATCTATCAACCTCTGGCTCTTAAATAACAAACATCATCATCCAGAAATGTAAGGACTCAGCCTTGGTCAAGGTGGTAAAGGGTCTGTTTTTCTCTCTCCATTAGTCAGGCGTCTTGTCTTGCTACCTAATGGTAAAAAGGTGACTGGAAAGGGGTTGTAGGGACATGGTGGGGGTGAAGACTCCAGACCCACTTCTCCAGGCTTATGCTGACAGGGGCCTGCTTTTATTTATTTTTATTCCATGACTTTTTCCCATAACTTCTTCTCATAACTTTTTTAAAAAACCTTTCATGCAACTTTTTTTTTTTTTTTACTTTTTTTGGACTTGTTGCCACAATGTTTCCACCATATTATTTATCCCATAACTTTTCCATCCCACAACTTTTAATTCCTGTAACTTTTTTAGTTTATGTTCTTTTAATAAACACACTTACACAGTTACAATTTTGTGAGAATAAAAACCGGTTATCTCATGACAAGCGTGCCCAACATTTGCACAGTCTCAATACTTTTAATACTATAGTTTTCAAGACACACACCTTGCAACAATTTCCTAATTTATTACATTATAGTAGCATCACAGAGGTCAATAATGCCACTTTAGACAAAAGTCAGTATTTCCATTATACATTCTGTTTACAAAAAATCATAAGTTGGTAAAATTATTTGCCAAGAAAACTTGGCAAATAAAGCTTTGGACTGGAATTGGCATTTCTCTCTCTACTTTTCCTTTTCCCTAGATTCTTTGTTTTACACTACAGTGTTCGTATTTTAAAATGTTTTAACTTATTTCAAGATATTATTATAGCAGTTATGTTTTTGAATAGTTATTTGAAAGTGACTGTAAGATAAAGTTTTAGAGAAAGTATTATGGATAGGGCTGATTTACATTTTCATGATTTATAAAACTCAGCTTTGTTTTAGAACTGATTTTTTTCATTTCAGAGAAACGTATCAGGTTTAATCAAAGACTTTAAAAATAATTATCATATATTGCAGTCTTTAAATTGATATTTTGATTCTTCACTTCCTACAGAAATTCACATTTATTCAGTTTGAACTCACATTTTAAAATTCTGTTTCTGCTGAACTCTAACCTTCTAATGTTGCCTTCTAAGCAAATTGAAAGCTGCCTTATACTGAATGAGGAAGAGAACAAATACTTGGCTGAATGAGGTATTGCAAATGACTGCATGCACTTTGAAGAAAGACTTAAGTTATTGTCACAGGATTTCCATTCTTTTTAGCTTTTTCTTAAACATATGACAAAATTCCTACACAAAGAGTGGTATTTCAGGTAATATAGCACATTTATTTTTCAGACTGACATTCAGCTTAAATATGCCAGTATGTGATTTAATCCAGACGTCCCTGATGAACACATTATTGCCAGATAGGTTACAGATGCTAAACACTATCTGAAGGTCATTCCTAGTCATTTATATGTGTCAGGTAAAAGTGAAGTGAAAGCTCTAGTTTCTCCATATGCTCCTTCATGTCCACCTTCTCCTCCATAAAGTCGTCCTGAAGCCAAAATAATGTGGTCACATCTCAGGAACCACCTGCCTTGCCCCACCCACGCCGTTCGTGGCCCCCTGCAGGGCTCGGTGGGTCTCCCCACACATAGACTCACCCCCAGTCCCTGGGGTCCTCTGGGATGCAGCCACCGGGTGAGCCAGGGGCTGGCAGCACACCCTTTGGTATTCCTGGGCATTGGCTCCAGCGTCGTTCAAAAATGCCACCTGAAGGCAAGAGGTGACTATTCTTGTAGGGACATACACAGAACCACCAGGGCAAGGAGGTGGAGCGCAGCCCCTTCCCTTGAGGCTCAGAGTGTGCACCTGTTGGTCACAGGTGAAATGGTGTTTGACCACTGGCTCCCAGAAGGAGTGAAAGTCCACAGAAATCAGAAGGCAGGGAAACCAAGAACATAAGGGGATCTGGGAGGGACCACCGGGGAAGGTGACAAAGTAGGGGCAGGGAAAGTCAGGCTTACCTGACCTCCCAGCTCTCCCGGTTCTCTGGGATGTTCTGCATGGGCTGAGGTGCCTCCTCCTCCTCACTGTCCAGATGTCCTCCTCCATCTCTTCTAGGGAGTGGCCAGAAGGGTCCTCAGACAACCCAACAAGGGAAGTACTGGGGGTCCACCTCTGCCCCCACCCTCACTGTGTAGCCCTGAGCCAGCCCACTCCCAGAGGGGAATGAGCTCTTCTGTATTATTACTTTTAAGAACCAAGATCTTGCTATACTGCCCAGGCACAGTCCCACTACCGATTGGTGCGGGAGTCCTGACCTGCTCCCTTTCTGACCTGGGCCAGTTCTCCCATCCTTAGGCAACCTGATGGCCTCCTGCTCCCAGGAGGTCACCATATTGATACCGAACTTAGCGTGGACACCCGGTCGGCATAATGATCAGCTGTCTTAAAGGTCTCTTCTAACTCCTCAATCCTATGCTGCTAACAGTCCCCCTTTCCTCCTGGGGCTCTCGCCTCTTCCTCCGCGTGGTCTCCCGTACCTTCCCCAGGGAGAACCATGAGGCTCAACCTGGCTTTAACTGCTGTTTCTGCTGGCTGGTAGCTTCCAGGTGCTCCTAAGAGGCCAGGAAAGAGGGTGAGAAGGCACGGAGGTTGCCAGGTTGTCCTTCTCGGGGCCCTGTCCTCAGCAACTCCCTCCCCGGGGTCTCCTGCAACTTTTGGTGGGCCATCTTAGCTACCACTTTGCCTTGAGCTTCCTGCTGCTGCAGCTGGTGCATGAGCTGGGTCTGCAGCAGTAACTGCCTGTGCAGCACCTCCTTCTCAGAGGTCAGCTGCTGCTAAGCGACCACATACTGCTGCAGGTGACACAGGTACTGGTCTCCCTGCTGCTGCAGACTCTGAGCCTCTTGGCTCTTCAGCTCCACCTGCAGGAAGACCCTGGGCATGAGGGCATTTACTAGCTGGCTTCCGGATTCCTGGCCCATTAATAGGGTAGCAAGGGCACTGTGGTGCTCTGTGGCCTGCCCAGGCCCCTGGTCCCTTGCTCCAGGCCTAAGAGACTGCCTCCTTTGCCTGGAACCCAGTGCATCCTTCCCCAGCCTCAAATCTCACATGTTTTTCCCTATCATTTAAACTGTAGGCCACAGACTGGTGGAAAACAGGGGGAGCCAACGACCATCTGCTAAGTCTACTACATGCCTACTCTTTCCGTGTGTTATCTCATGTAATCCTCAGCACCTCTGCAAAGAAAATGCTAACTTCCTTTTGAAGTTAAAGAAACAGAGACTTAGAAATGCAAAGTAGTTGAATGATAACCAGTAGAACTGAGTCCAGAAACCAGTTTGAATCTAAGGAACTTTTTGGTTTTTGTGTTTTGTTTTGTTTTGAGACAGTGTCACTCTGTGTCCCGGGCTGGAGTCCAGTGGTGCGATCTCAGCTCACTGCAACCTCTACCTCCCAGGCTTAAATGATTCTCGTGTCTCAGCCTCCTGAGTAGCTGGGATGACAGGCATGCACCACCAAGCCTAGGTAATTATGTTTTTTTTTTGAAATTTTAGTAGAGATGAGGTTTTGCCATGTCAGCCAGGCTGGTCTCAAACTCCTGACCTCAAGTGATTCTCCTGCCTCAGCCTCCCAAAGTGGTGGGACTACAGGCGTCAGCCACCACACCCGACATAAGGAGCCTCTTATACCACTGTCTCTTCCACTGTGACTGGGGGCTCCATGCCTCTAGCTGGGATGATGATATCCAGACCTGGGGGGAGCCCAGGGCTCCCCACCTCTAAAACTCAGAGGGGAAGATGCAAGAAACAGTAATAGGACTGCCCCGGGGTCACCTGCTCGCAGGCTGCAGCTGCCTCTGGCCTGGCACCTCCCTTCCCCAGAGGCTGGTGCCCGCCTCCCAGCCCTTCTTGGATGGGTCAGAAGTTACCGTGTCTTTCAGCTCGCCCAGCGTCTTCAGCTCCTTTACTTGCGGCTCCAACTGCAGTGCGCTCTTGTTCTCATTGTTCTGGACAGAGAGAAGCAATCATTGGCCACCCACTATAGCTGGAGACCTCAGAACTTGGTGTCTGCCTCCCATAGCACCAGGAAGGGTGGAGGCAGGTAAGAAAAATCATCCCCTCTCTCCCACAGCCATCAGAGCAGGGCTCTGGCTCACAGGTGCCTTTAGAAGTACCATTTCATGTGAGGGCTACAATGCCCCATTTTACAGGTGGGGAAACAAAGGCCTGGAGGGCTAGGGAAGAGGGCAGACTCCCCAGGTGGGAGAACCCACCAGCTCCTCGAAGCTGCTGTGTGGCTCCGCCTGCTGCTCGTAGAGGGCTTCCCACCCCAGCTCCAGCATCCTCTCCAGCTCCCGCAGCCTCTCCAGCTCCCGCAGTGTCTCCTGCTCCCACAGCCTCTGATCCTGCTCCCGCAGCCTCTCCTGTTCCAGCAGCTCCTCCACTTGGTCCAGCAGCTGCTCCTCCTCCAGCAGCCTCTTCTGCTCCTCCTGTCACCTCTCCCGTTCCAAAAGCTTCTCCACCTGCTCCAGCAGCCTCTCCTGCTCCCGTAGTCTCTCATCCTGCTCCCGCAACCTCTCCTGTTCCAACAGTTCCTCCACCTGGTCCAGCAGCCTCCCCTGGTCCAGCAGCCTCTCCTGTTCCTCCTGCCACCTCTCCTGTTCCAATAGCTTCTCCACCTGCTCCAAGAGCCTCTCCTGCTCTGGAAGCCTCTCCTCCTCCCGCAGCCTCTCATCCTGCTCCCGCAGCCTCTCCTCTTCCAGCAGCTTCTCTACCTGGTTCAGCAGCCTCTCATGATCTAGCAGCTTCTCCTCCTCCTCCTCCCGTCTCTCCTGTTCCAACAGCTTTTTCACCTCTTCCAGCAGCCTCTCCTGCTCTGGCAGCCACTCCTGCTCCCATAGACTCTCATCCTGCTCATGTATCCTCTCCTCCTGCCCAGATAGCCTCTCCTCCTGCTCATGTATCCTCTCCTCCTGCCCAGATAGCCTCTCCTCCTGCTCATGTAGCTTCTCCTCCTGCTCACGTATCCTCTCCTCCTGCTCACGTATCCTCTCCTCCTGCTCACGTATCCTCTCCTCCTGCTCACGTATCCTCTCCTCCTGCTCATGTATCCTCTCCTCCTGCTCATGTAGCCTCTCCTCCTGCTCATGTATCCTCTCCTCCTGTCTCCTGTTCAGGAGATTCAACATCTGATTGTTTTCCACCTCGGCCTGGAGCTGTCTTCCCAGACTCTCCAGCTCCTTCCTTAGGTGTTTGGTCTCATCTTGTAGCTGCTCCACCTCAGAGGGCCCTGCTGGGGGATCTGGGGCTCGGGGTTCAGCTGAGAAAGGAAGCAGACAATAAGGTTCTCTGGATTCTCACAAAAAAAAAAAAACAAAAAAAAAACCTCCCATTGGTGCAGAGCTCCTCCTCTCAGGCTTCCCAAACTTGGCCTCACTGCTAAGGATTCCTCGCACCCAGATGGTAGCCAATCTTCCAAGCCACTTTCAGATGGAGAGCACTGTGGGTGGCTGACAACGGGCATTCCTCCCTCTTTGCTGATGGGGACACCAAGGCTGAAGCAGATGACAAGGCTTGCAGTCTCCTGGCACAGACCTCTCTCCCTCTGCCTCAAAGCCCTTCCATCCACCCACCTCCCTGGGGCATTCTAAGCCACCCCCACAGCCCTCTAATGCCAGTCCTGCTCCCAGGTCACGCCAGCCCCATCTTACCCCTCTGGTTTTTGAGTTTGAACAAGCTCCTCCCAAGCTTCTGTACCCGATGTATCTCACGCTTCTTCTGCTCCTTCAATATGCGAACCTGCCCAGGGTGAAAGGGCCCTGGTGATAGGGGCTGGTGAACCTCTAGAGACAGAGTTTGAGGAAGGCCCCCCTGTTCTGCCAGCTTGTGATTTAGAAAGGTGCGTTCATTCAACAAACATGTGCTGAGCACCTACAGGCCAGGTGTGGTTCTTCACAGCGGAGATAGAAGACAGAAAAGAACAGACAGGAGCCCTTGGCCCTGAGGTTTCCATTCTAGGGGCCTTTAAATCTCAGACTCCCAGAGCGAACAGAGACCTTGATACTCTCTACCTCCTCCAGAAACACGAGCCCAAGGAGGAGAGAAGGCTTGTCCAGACTCAAAAAGCAAATTAGGGACTGAGTCAGGACAGAAATACGGGACCCTGACAAACAGGCTAGTGCTTCCCTGAGAGGGAAGAACCCCAGGGCGTGTGTGGCAAGGACTCGAGCAGGGGTGTCTGGAGAAGAGAGAGTCAGCAAAGAGAGCAGTGCAGAAGAGCCATGCTGCACGTTCTGTGCTCTGGGGTCCATCTAGGTGAGGCCCTCGTGCCCCAGCTCCCCATTTTCCCATGGCACCAGGGGCCCCAGCCCCTTTCCTCAGGGCCCCAAGGGGAAACGAGTCCAGGATTGTCAGCGTGGAATCAGAGGACCCCACTAGACTCTTCCCAGTGAATGGATGTTTCCACTGAGTTGACTGATTATTGTGGAGCTTTGAGTCCGGGGCTCCTGCTAGTTCTTGGTACTGGCTCTGAGGTGCATGCAGAGAGGACGAGTTGGAGGAGGATTGCGGGGAGGGGTAGAGAGAACACTCATTAGGGCTGGGGAGGGGTGTGTCTGGGCTGTCTCAGCTGGCAGAGGGGCAACCAGCCCCTGCTGTGGGAGGAGGTTGCAGGGTCACTGAACCTCGGCCCAGGGCCTCTTACCTCTAGATCTTTCAGGGTAGAAGATGACACAGGGCCCTCCCCGTAGACACCTGTTGCTGACTACAAGAGATGAGAGTGCACATGGAGATGTTCTGTCCCCCTCAGTGTCTAAGCCCTCTGACTTCCTTTCTTCTCCATCAACTGACAAAAGTTTCTTTTCTGCCTATCTTGCACCCTTTGTCCCATAACTCCTTTGTGCCAACGTCTCTCATGGTTTTTATCTCCCCACGATCCCACCCTGGGGTCCTTTCAGTAACTCCTAAAGGGACAGCCTGATGGCAAGTGGCTCTTCTCTTTGGCCTGGCTTCCCCTTGAGACTGGGGATGAGGAAAATCAAACAGCAGTGACCATTTCCTCAGTGTCCTGGGTGTTTACAGCAGGCCATGTACTAAGGATTCACATAAAAGCGATAACAAATCTCATTTAAACTTCATAAATGGAAGTCAAAAAATACCACCTCTATTATACAGATGTGAAAAGAGAGGCCTGAAGACCTCAAGCAACTTGCCCTAAATCATATCCTAATTAATCTCTAATCAATCATTAGGAGATGGAGAGGCAGGATTCAAATCCAGAATTCTTAACCAGTACCCAACAGTCCATCCACATCTTAACAATTATCCTCTACTGCCCCTTGGGCCCCCTGTCCCCAGGAGCCTGGCCAGCCAAGACTCACATCCGCAGGTGAGTGGTAACCACCAAAAGCGGCTGTGTCAGGGCTACTGCCATTGATTTTCTTTTTCCTGTTAGCTCCTGCTGGAACGCCAGGGCTCTTCCTCTTCCAATATTCTTTTAACTGTGGGAAAGAAGAGCAGTGACACTCATGAGAACTATCAGCCCCTATAGCCACCTCCTCCTTCACAGTTTTGACAAAATACTCTTATACACCATCTGATTTAACGCCACCACCAACTGTACATGGTGTTGTCACAATCATTTAGTGACTGAGAGGGATTGATATCATGGTTAGAAAAAAAAAGAAAAAGGCAATACTGGAACTTAAGCTCAGTCTTCTGACTCCAACGTCTGGGGTTTTGCCATGAATCAGCAGCTACCAGGGGCAGAGTTAGAACAGTAAACATGAAGCAGGCAGGAACTGCATGGTTTAGAGTCATACATCCTCACATGTCCGTTAGTGTGAAGAAGTGCACCAGTACCTCTCACACTTGCATATCAATGTGTCCTCATGGCAGGAGGCAGCTTTTTTTTAAATCTGGGAATTTTTCAGAAAGAGGACAACCCAAGCCTGATTTCAGAGAGAAGTCTGGTATATACTTCGAAACCTATGTGACTATCATCCCTAAGTACATTAATGTTTGATCTGAAGAGAATCAAGGGAAAATGATGCTTCAGAAAGATGTCCCACATTCATCCTGTGGCACTCAAAGTACCCCAGAGATGATATAAGGAACATTCAAGCTATGTAGTTCAGCTTCCCAAGATCTACTCCACTGAAGATGAGCAAATCTCACTTCAGAGACCACTGACTGAAGGACAGTCTGGTCCCAGAACTGTGGAGAACTCAGAAAAGAATGTTAAGGTCTCTCTGCAAAGTAGAAGCCTGGGAGAAAACCAAACCAAACCCGTTCTCCCATGGCCACCCAGAGATACTGTCAACGTTTTGAGCACACAGGGGAAGTGCAGGCTTTTCCCACTGTCAATGTCTATGTGAAGCGAGTAAGGCAGCCTGAAACCTCTTGTTCCTGGGTCCCATAGTCCCCATTCCCCTTCCAACTGGAAATTTGTGCTGTGACCAGAGGAACAGGAAATGGGGTGAGAAAACTTAGGGAATTGGGTTGTAAGATGAAAGGTTGGTCTTGCAGCAGTAATGACAGTTCCTAGGGGGACTGTGACATCACCACATTCCATTCCTCCCAGGAGAGGGGATCACATCAGCGTGATGCCCAAGTCACCAATTCCACGATGGGGGAGGGAAACACAGGGTTCAGACCCAGGTCCTTGGAGACACCAGCCGAAGGAGCCCAGGGAGGTCGAGCTTGGGGCAGCAGGGGAGGGCAGAGTCTGCAGTAGGGAGCCCCGGGAGTCACCAGCCTAAAGTCACCCAGGGACGACGGGTGAGTGTGTTGCCTGGGGCTAGGGGACCCAGGTCCTGGGAGACGGAGGCCCAAAGAGCTCAGGGAGGTCGGGCTTGGGGCAGCAGTAGGTGAGGGCCGAGTTTGGAGCTCGGAGCCCCAGAAGCTGCCAGCCAAAAGTCACCCTGGGGTAAAGATCAGCAAGGGAGGGATTGGGCTTCTTGCTGAAGAGGTTGGGCTGACTGACAAGAATTTGGTGGGGGGAGCCCAGATTCGCTGGTGTTGGGGGGCTCAGTCCGGTATGCCTCAGGAGTAGTTTGGACTCTGGCAATGGTCTTGTCCTCGGAGGGGATCTGTGACTGGGTTGGGGGCTATGACCTGGTGCGTTTTACCTTTTTCTTGGCTGCGGTGAATTTTCCCTGCCGTGTTTTTTCTGACATCATGGGGTGCGGAGGGAGGCGGGGTTGGGGGTCACATCAGCGAAATCCCAGTGAGCACGGCTGAATGCCTCCAGTCACCTACCAGGCCGCTGTGCAACTGAGCCAGAGGAGGCGTAACCAGGGCCCCACTAGAACTCAGAAGAGGGGCGTGGCCTTAATGCTCCAAGCCCATTGGTCAGTGAGAAAGATGAAAGGGAAAGGAGGTGTGGCCAGGCAACAGGGTGTCCAGAGGGACCTGTGGCATCACAAGGAAAGCTGCCCATGCAGCTACTGTTCCTGCCCACTCAGAGAGAGAGGAGGGGCCGCCCACTCGGAGAGGGGAGGGGCTGGCTTTTGCTTTAAAAGCTTTCAAACTGTAAAAAAAAAACTTAAAAAACTATACATGTGTATACTTTATATATACGTGTGTCTGTGTGTGTGTATCTATGTTTTCCTCCAGAGCTGTCTTCATTATCCAGCTTCTATGCAAAGTCTATGATTTTGGCCTATATTTTTCATCTTCAAATAGTGTACAAGAATTACCAGTATCACCTTCACTGAGATACAGATCCTAGAAAAATGGAAAATGCTTGATGATTAATGAAGCAGACTATAGTACCAACATTCCAATAATACAAAATAATCACAATGATTTCTCTTTTTTGGAAGAACATTTCTCTTATTCTCCTACATTATTAAGATTTTTTGTTTTTTAAATGAGAAATCTGTCTGATATCTTTAAAAACACAAAGCTTTTGGGCTGGGTGCGGTGGCTCACAGCTGTAATGCCATCACTTTGGGAGGCCGAGGTGGGCGGATCGTCTGCGGTCAGGAGTTCAAGACCAACCTGGCCAACATGACGAAACCCTGTCTTTACTAAAAATACAAAAACTAGCCAGGTGTGGTGGTAGGTGCCTGTAATCCCAGCTATTTGGGAGGCTGAGGCAGGAGAATTACTTGAACCCAGGAGACGGAGGTTGCAGTGAGCCAAGCTCATGCCACTGGACTTCAGCCTGGGCGACAGAGTAAGACTCCATCTCAAAAGATGTAAAATAAAATAAAATAAAATAGAAAATAAGGAAGAACACAGAGCTTTCAATTTAATAAGCACTTGAAGCTCTCTACTGGTTTAAGAGAAATACAAGTCCCATTATTCTAGAATCACCTGGCCTCTCTAAGCCTTGCAAATGAAACTGAATTTCTCACTTGACACTGTGCTTTGCAATCTTGAAAACCAATAATTATGTTACCTCACTGTGTACTGCTTATTAGCTGAATTCCACACTAGGCTGGGATCATGGGTTGAATCTTTCATGATTTTCTCCATAACTTGTGTGCTTCTTATCCCAGAGCAAATTAAACGTTTTTTCTAGAGTTCTACAATTTACAGTTAATAGACAAGAGTGATTCTCAAAATGTAGTCTATGGACTAGCAGCACCAGCAGCACCTGAGATCTTTTCATAAGTGCAAATCCTCAGGCCCCATCCTGGACCTGGTGAATCAGAAACTCTGGAGTAGGGTTCAGCAACCTGTGCTGCAGTAGTCCCTCCAGGTGTTCAAGAACCTCTGGCATACGGCAGGTAGAAAAATATGTTTCCTTCTGTAGGTCCAAAGCCAGATATAACATACGTTCTGCCTTGTTATGCAACAATGACATGCAATGAAAAGACATAAATCTCCTTCCTACTCCCACCCTGTATCCAGTGTCTTTTATTTTTGTGAGTTCAATAAGAAAGCAAGTGGCAATCAGAGACTTAGTCTAAAACATATATTTATAAGTGTCAGTTCTCATCCAGGCTGATCTCATACAAAACCATTGACATCCTTTTACATCTCAAGTTTTAAAAAAGTATCTCCACAATGTGAGACTCAGGCACACTAGCAGTTCTATAATAAAACACCAAGTAGATCGGAATGTCCAACCTTACTAGAGAAGAAAAGTGGAATCATTGGCTATATTTTCCAATTGCATTCAACAGGAAATTTAAGTGTTGAAGTTTTTTTCACCTTCATATTTCCAAGTTATTAGAATTAAACCAGAATACACCATTGTTTCAAAGCCTCTAGCCAGGCTAAGTTTTACTGTATTATTTCTTGCTTTCAATGGATATAAAGCAGATTCCTGGTAGGCACATTTTGTATACCTGCAAAGATGCAGAACCAAAAAGTTCCAGTCCAGGAGTTCAAGGCTGCAGTAGCTATGATTATGGCACTGCACTCCAGCCTGGGTGACAGAATGAAACTTAGATCATTATATTTTCTCCTGCTCCTGTTTACACTAAAATCACTCAGTTAAAAGGCTTTCAAATTTGGCAGGATAAAAATTAAGTGAAATGTGACTTTGGAGGTTGGCTAGTGAAAGAAAGAAAAGAGAGAAAGAAGGAGAGAAGGAAGGAAGGAGGGAGGGAGGGAACAAAGAAAGAGAAAGAAAGGAAAGGAAGAAAGAGAGAGGTAAAGAGAGAAAGAAAGAGGGAAAGAAAAAGAAAGAAAGAGGAAAGAACATAGAAGGGGAGAGAGAAAGAGAGTGAAAAAGAGGAAAAAAAACAGAATGGCAAGGAAGGAAGCAAGGAAGAAGAAGGAAAGAAAGAATGACGAAAGAGAGAAAGAAAGAAACGAGGAAAAAAGAAAGAGGAAAGTAAAGGAAAGGAAAGGGAAGGGAAGGGAAAATAAAAGAAAAGAAGGAAAAATGAAATGACAAATTACTTACTGGGAGAAAGTTTTTGTAACCTCATCGACATATAAAAGTTTTACATCCTTAGTCTATAAAGCAATCTTTAAAATTACTAAGAAAAACAAAACAAAAAACAAAACAAAAAAACCAAATGATTTTCAACCGAGAAAAGGCAATGGAGAAAGTGGCACTTCTCATGAGAGTAAAAATGGACACTGGTATATAAAAAGATTCAAAAGCACTAGAAATCAAAGAAATGTCATGAAAACAATGACATTTTCTGTATAAAGGCAGAAAAGATGACACATGGAAGGGGGAACCTGGAGCTCTGTCCTTGTTGGTGGGAGTATAACCTGAGTCACTTCCTGGAGGATAATTTGAAAATTTTGATTAAAAACCCTAAAAATTATTTTCCTCCAGAAATTCTACTTCTACGAATTCAGTCCAAAAATGTTTGGTCAAGTCTATTAAAATGTATATATAGGAAAATTCACCTCTAGAGTGGCAATGATTAACTTAATATACATCCAGCTGTTAAAAATGATGATGCCAGGATATATTGACTGCCACAGAAATATGCCCAAAATATAGTAAGTGACAAAAGTATTATGATTCTACCTTTAAAAAGGTTTATATGCATAAAAACTTATAAAAAGCAACAAACCAGAATGTTTGAGTGGCAAATTAAAGATTTTTCTTAATATTTGTCATTCAAATTATTACAAAAGGAATGACTTCCTATACAATCAGGGAGAATTGCTATTTTCATGTATCTGTATTTAAATCTCTTCTTTTTCTCAGTTTTTCTGCTGTATGTTTCCCATGTAGGTTCCCGTGGAGGTTAGAATCCCTGTCTCTTGAGGTAAATCAGCCCATTTTTGGGAAGTGCACTACATAACACTGCCCCATCTTCCTTTTAAGAGATCTGGAGACATTTTTATTTCAAATTGTTTTATTGTTCTCAGATTTTTTAAATATGTGAAATTGAGGAAAAGACAAAGGAAAGGCTGACATCCTGGGGCTACTCTTCCAATTTTTGCTGCTATTGTTATGTATTAATATTCACGGTACTGAAATGATGGGCAGGCCCTTAGATCCTTTGTTCTTATCTCTTTCTTATCATCCTACTTCATTTCCTCATTCACTTATTTTTAAAAGGGTCATGTGTACAAATACATAGTTCACAAAATTTTTAAATATAACTATCTATGAATGTATGTGGCAAAATCTCATTCACAGTCTTATTCTCCTTCCACAGCCAAACACTTTTAATTGGTCTCTTATATATCATTTCAGAATTTATCTTTGCAAATACACATGTATATTCTTATTCTACTCTTCTCTCTCAACACAAAAAGTAGCATACCATTCATATGATGCCATTCCTTGTTCCTTTTATAACACCCACACTATATATGTGAGTTTTTCTACATGAGTACAGAGGTCTTTCTCATTCTTCTTTACAACTGCACAGTATTCACCGTTAGAATGTTCCACGGTTTACTTAACCAGTTCCCTGTTGGTGGACACTGAAGTCATCACTATCATACTATTAGTAAAAATAATGACAAACAAAACCACCTACACACACCAACTTCATTTCTGAATCTGCCTTTGATGAAACCTCTATTTGAATCACCACAAGGTCACAAGGCTGAAATGTTAGCCCCCTTTTTAGTTTTCATAATGTACAGCAGGATGTAGCAAAAGACTCCCTTGGGCAAAGCAAATGTGCTCTTTGGGGATTTACTTCAAAACAATAAATGGATAAACAGAACACCAAGGAGAAATCTTTCTATTTAAGCATGCACATGTATGTATATAATACACTTATATGCATAGAAAGTATACAATAAATCCATCAAAGCGTTAAGCATTGTCTCAGTATGGTGGATCTATGGAGTGCTTTGTAGACAGCCCTCTTTGCCTATCAATTCTTTCTAGTTTCAAAAGAGTGAATATTTACTATTTTTGCAATATAAAATTTCAAAAAATGTTAACTCAAATTAAGCTGGATACATTCCTTCAGTCTGTCCTATATTTGTAATCCCAGCTACTCAGGAGACTGAGGCAGAAGAATTGCTTGAACCTGGGAAGCAGAGGTTGCAGTGAGCTGAGATCACACCATTTCACTCCATCTTTGGCGACAGAGCGAGACTTCATCTCAAAAAAAAAAAAAAAAAAAAAAAAAAAAAAATCAGCTTAAATACCTTCTCTGAGAAGTCTTTGTATCTTCCTATTCTTTCAGTAAGAGTTGAAAATTCCTCAACTCTTGAAACATTTGTGCCTCTATTACTATGTGTCAGTCACTGAACTGAGTGCCTAGGATAGAAAGAAGAAACTGTAGACCCTTCCTTTATGGAGCTCATCATCCAGTATGGAAAACAACCATATGAAGAAATAACTACAGTATAGGTCCTCAGAGCTCAAAACTTATCCTAAATACTGCTAAATTAATATTGTGTGAGGTTTTGAAAGTACTAGGGCCCGAGACAATACCACTGTTTGGATGACTTTCCATCCAAGTGAACATTGGGCCCTCATCATCAAAGGTGATATGTGTGTGCCTCTTCCTTGCAACCCACCAGGGCCTAACATATCATATCACCACTGTTGAAATTAGGAAACAGGCTCAGAAGTCCAGGAGCTTGACCCAAGCAACTCAGCTGTTAGGTAGCAGAACCCGGTCGGTATGATTCTTCTTCAATGTCCTGCCAGTTACATGGGCAAGTGGCCTCAAAATCAACAAAACACAAGTATGGATTGACATACATCAATGGAGAGAGGCTGAAAAGGAAGAGTTTATACACAAGAATAGAAGAGAAATGCTCTAGAAGAGAAATGTTCTAAAAGTGTGTCTTTGAATGTGAAGTACAAGGGGACACATCGGGTTTCACCTTGGTCAAGTGAATCTATAATTCCAACCTGGGCCTCACCCCTGAGCTCCAGTCTTAGTTATCTCTTTTTCTTACTCTAATATAAAATCCACAGGGCAGAACTTAATCTCTAGGTTGTTCACCACAAATTAAAGCAGAGTCTGGTTTATAGTAAGTACTTAATAAATACATGAACTATCAAAGAAGCTAAAGAAACATTTCACACTCTTGGGGGAAGGGATTACCATGAAAGAGACCCTAGTAATCACTTACGAATACAGTTGACCCTCATTATTTGTGGATCCCACATTTGCTAATTTGCTTACTTGCTGAAATGTCTTTGTAATCCCCAAATTAATACCTGTGGAGCTTTCAAGGTGATTCATGGATGTGCACATAGTAGTGAAAATTCTGTCACTCCTTGCACACGTCCCAAGCTAAGGTCAAATAAGGTGTCCCTCGGTCTTCTTGTTTCAGTTCTCACACAAATATGACCTGAGGACAGAGACAGTAGAGGGCCGTGTAGTGTGGTGCAAGAAGCTGTGCCTCTGGGGCCAATTGGACGGGGTCTGAATCTTACCTCTGGCACCTGTTAGTGGAGCGGCCTCAAGCAAATCACTTAACACTTCTGTACTCCCCTTATTCTCTTGGAAAGAAAAAAATTCAATCTATCAGGATGAGTAGTTTTTTGGAATTAAGATTATAACCTATGTGAGATATGTACATATGTACATACTGACCCTGGAAACAAGGGCTTAGTGTTTGATTAATTTAGTGTTCCAGGCAACTTTATAGAATATTACTACTGCAAATAATAAGAATTGACTGTAATCATTTATAAAGAAAGAGCAGAGATGTAGACAAAACAATTACTTGGATGAGCTAGAGGCAGGCTTCAAGAAGCTTTTGAAGAAACAGAACTTCACCAGACACATAAGGTGTGGAAAAGGCTTGCAAGGAGAGAGAACGGGGCGTACAGAGAGAGGTCTAGATGCTGGAAAAAAACAGGTAGGTTCAGGAAGTGGCACTTAGGAAGTCTAGAGCAGTAGAAGATGAGGCCAGAACATGGTGCCACAGCACTTCTCTGCACCCTGTATACACCCTGTACTGCAGAACCTCACTCTTTGCATTGAATTCTTGGTTTCTAGTTGTCTCTTCCATTAATCTCTAAGCCCCTCAACATCAAGGTCTCTAAGAGTAAATCCTAGGTACAGCCCTCTAAATTTACAAACAAGTTATTATTAAACACAGATACACCAAAAAAGACTGTACAAAAATAACGTTAGATTTCTTTTTTTTTTTTTTTTTTTTTTTTGAGACGGAGTCTTGCTCTGTAGCCCGGGCTGGAGTGCAGTGGCCGGATCTCAGCTCACTGCAAGCTCCGCCTCCCGGGTTTACGCCATTCTCCTGCCTCAGCCTCCGGAGTAGCTGGGACTACAGGCGCCCGCCACCTCGCCCGGCTAGTTTTTTGTATTTTTAGTAGAGACGGGGTTTCACGGTGTTAGCCAGGATGGTCTCGATCTCATGACCTCGTGATCCGCCCGTCTCGGCCTCCCAAAGTGCTGGGATTACAGGCTTGAGCCACCGCGCCCGGCCATAACGTTAGATTTCAACTGCAGTGATAGCAATTCACAACTTGTATAGATTTGCAATTTTTCCATGATTTTTCTCTGATGACTGCTGTAACTCTGTTGTAAACCTTTTTCATTGTTTTAGACACACAGACATTTGTTAGAATTCTAACATTCTAAAAGAGCCAGAAAGATCTTGGTCTTTTAGTGTAAACGATTGATGGGTTGATTGACTGAGATGGGGTCTCATTATGTAGCCCAGGCTGGTCTGAATCTCCTAGGTTCAAGCAATCCTCCTAACTCAGCCTCCCAAGTGGCTGGAATTACAGGCACACACCAATACGCTGGGCTCTAGTGTGATGTATTAACGAGGTTTAAACATACGGTCCATTAGACAAGGCTGCCACCTCAGACTAAAGATTTCTTTTAATTCACTCTAATAGACTTATTTCTCTATATGCAAGATAGAATTTTACCCTAGTAAAACACAAGGAAGCATATTGATATACATATATGTTACAAACAGGATAAGGAAAGTAATATAATGGTCTCCACAAAAACTTGCAAAACCCTGGCCAAAACACAGTAAACAGGATGCTAAACTCACAGCTTACATTTCTCCACTGAGACCTAGGAAAAACAATTCCAGTTTTTGTGCAGTCACAAAACTAAGCACTGTGAGAATTTGTAAGATTTGGTAAACTTGCATATTCTCCCCACCCTGATTCACAAGTAGCCAAAGGAATCTACCAGTCTTACCCCACCAAAGAGGTTCAATCTCCAACCTCCAAAATGAAACCCTCACTGTCCAATATCTGAATTTATATTTTCAAACATGTAAAATCTTAATCAAAACTAAAAGCAGTGCATTAGCTTTTCCCCCATAAAATTCTTGGTATAATTTTGCTTAGGCATGACACACTTTGTACTATTATCTAAAAACATATGGATAGAACCAACATTACTAGAAACCAAACGAATATACTATGAAAGTGAAAAGGAAATAGGGAGTGTTGTTTTTAAACTGATTCAATGCTGTTATTCTCCACTGATAGATTGGGTGTGATCAAATCACATCGTGCTGTACAGCTAAGGATGTCCTACATTTTATGACAAAGTAAGGTAACTATTTATTGAGGACCTGTTGGGTACACGGAGGCATGCTAGAAGCTGTAAAAGACTTGATTCTTGCCCTCAAGAAACTTTCAAGGTTGAACACAGCCTGATAGAAGGTAGTCAAAAAGCAAATACTTCAAGGACTATCCATCACAACTACCTTAGGTATTTACTTTACCCTTCTACAAGCCTCTGAGTATTTCCAGGCCCCCTTTACTATCTCCAATGGACTCTATGGCTCAACATTCTTTAGAGCCACAGGCTTTCATGGTCTTCACATTGTTATTGAATCTACATTTCTCTGTATCTGCCTCATTTGCTAATTAAAACTCCACTTTGCATCCAACCACCACTTTGGCTTCGGAACCGCCACCTGATATTGACACTTCGTAGATGTAATATGTTTATACTTATATGCCTCTATCTACTGATGAGGATCCTACTCTTTTAGTATACATAGTGCCATTGACTTCTAATCAATTACTTTTGATAATTCCCAAAGTATTGGATAATATCTGATAATACTCCCAAAAGAAATAATGAGTGATGTTCTCTCAAATATATGTATAATCAAATGTGAAATGGAGGAGAAGATGGGGAGGACCTTAGACTCAGAGACTGTATTCAGACCTTTGTAGTGGCATTTGTTTGACGTAATTATGCATTTATAAAATAAGTAAATTTGTCATCAGATCAGTCTGAAATTTATAGAGGCTTTTGTTGGTGAGAAATATATTTTATGTATAATCATTTACCCATGAGAATTCTTTTGATTATTGTTATCTGTTAAAGCCTTCAGTTCACAATATTTCCACTGTTAATAGTATATATCTCTTTGGAGCGGATCTGAAGAATTCGAGGACCACGTACTAATTGCGATTTGATGTTATTCTGGTAGGACAATTGATTGGCTTTGGGTTGCGGGGAGTTAGAATTTGAAGGCAGGTCTGAGTCTAGAGATCTTGCCACTGACTTTTGGGAAGTCTGTTGATTGTGCCTTTGGAAGAGCCTTTAAATGCCTTATGGAAGGCTGGGCACGATGGCCCATGACTGTAATCCTAGCACTTTGGGGGACCGAGGTGGCTGGATCATTTGAGGTCAAGGGTTCGAGACCAGCCTATAAGGTAAAACTTTGTCTCTCCTAAAAATACAAAAAATTAGCCAGGCGTGGTGGCACATACCTCTAGTCCCAGCTACTCAGGAGGCTGAGGCAGGAGAATCACCTGAACCTGGGAGTTGGAGGTTGCATGAGCCGAGATTGTGCCACTGCATTCCAGCTTGGGTAACAGAACAAGACTCCATCTCAAAAAAATAAAAAAAAATAAAATTAATTAATTAATTAATCAATGGCGTACATGTTATGACTGTTCTGTACGTTTCCAACAGGGTAACAGTAATATCACCGAACATCCTTGGGGCATTGTTTCTATAAGTTTGGGGTTATTAACAGTTACCAGGTTAAAAATGTAATAAATACATGTAACAGAGGTAACAAATTAATAAATAAGTTTGGAAACGCTTGGTAAATTCAACAGGACTTCTCAGAACAATGAATTTATATGGCCATGATTGTGGGTTTTTGTTTTTGTTGTTGTTGTTGTTTTGTTTTGTTTTTTTAAGGAGCATTCGCAAGACTCTGTAGTACACCAGTTTGGGAACTGTTGGTATAGGAATCAGGGTAATTAGGATTTGGCCTATTCCAGGTAGAGGTTGTCACTATGTTCAAGCAATTGTTCTTAGTCTTTGGTCTTTGCATGTATCAGCAAATTAACAAGCAAAAATATCAGAATTGGGCCTTGGCTCAGGCCTAACAAATCAGACTATCTGAAAAGTGTGGGTGTGGATAAGCTTCTGGGTGATTCCATGTACTCCAGAGACTGAAAACCACTCAATTACAATAGGCCTTCTCACCCCTTGCTAAATGAATTGTTAATCCTACTTGAGTATGCTTCTGTTTTGTTTTCTTGGGCCTGGTCCAGAGACTAGACTGTTGCTACAATTAAGTTCAATTTTATCATTCTTCCCACAGTATCTGTATCCCAATTTTCAGATTCCATTTCATCAGTGGGACAAATTTATAGGTCAGCATAGGACCAGTTTTAAACATTAATGGAAAAGAGATTGTATTATATTGATATTGTCCTTCTAATCTGGCAGCCTTGAATTTAATTTAGAAAATGCCTCTATTTCTAATTTTACCTTGATTTTGATATATTTTACTATTACGGATCACATACATAATTTTCCTCTTTTTCTTGACTTCCTTGTCAACTAATATGTTTTTGAAAGCTTCTGGTTAACTTCTAATTGTAGGTAAGTGTTAGTTTCTGTTTGCTTAACAAGCTCATTGAGGTTGTTTTTCTTTGAGAGGGAGTCTCGCTCTGTTGCCCAGGCTGGAGTGGGATGGCGTGATCTCAGCTCACTGCCACTTCCACCTCCCTGGTTTAAGCAATTTCCATGCCTCAGCCTCCCCAGAAGCTGGGATTACAGGTGCCTGCCACCAAGCCCAGCTAATTTTTTATATTTTTAGTAGAGATAGGGCTTCACCATGTTGCCCAAGCTGGTCTCAAACTCCTGACCTCAGGTGATCCACCCAACTCAGCCTCCCAAAGTGCTGGGATTTTAAGTGTGAGCCCCCACACCTCGCCAATTCTCCCATATTTTACAGGGTAGTCTTTTTGAACTTCTAAGAGCTCCTTAAAATAGTAAAGCCCTGCCATAACGCTGTTAAAAACCTAAGATATAAAATGGGTAGTAACATGCTTCTCTTAACATTAATGAAAAAGTGTTTTTTAATCGGTCTGTATTTTTGCAAAAAGGACAAAAATAAAAGATTTAGAAACAAACTGTACATAGAAAGTGCATATTCCCTGAAACTCCCATGTGATTGTGAAGGAGTCACTTTCAAAACCTACTGCCCGCCACCCAAAACACAAGGAGAAAATAAGAATGTTATCCTCTTCCATCCTGGGCTGGAGATTTAGCCCTTTCTATTCTTCTAACTCACTGATTCCTACTTGTATATCTTTTTTTTAAAATTAATTTTTAATTTTTTATTGTTTTTGAGACATAGTCTCACTGTCCCCAGTCTGGAGTACAGTGGTGCAATTTCAGCTTGCTGCAAGCTCCACCCTCCCGGGTTCATGCCATTCTCCTGCCTCAGCCTCCTGAGTAGCTGGGACTACAGGTGCCTGCCACCACGCCCGGCTAATGTTTTGTATTTTTAGTAGAGATGGGTTTTCACTGTGTTAGCCAGGACGGTCTCGATCTTCTGACCTCGTGATCTGCCCCCCTCGGCCTCCCAAAGTGCTGGGATTACAGGCATGAGCCACCGCACCCAGCCTCTACTTATATATCTTTAATGATTTCCCCATTCTGCTTTCCGTCAGGTCTTTTGATTGTCCTTTCTAAGAATGAGTTAGAGGCTTCATTCGTTTTCATTCTTTTCTTAATGACATAAGGATTTTAAGGCAATGAATATTTCTCTGAGCTCTCCTCTAGTCTCTAATCAGTAACGATTGCATTATTGCTTTTCTCTACATATTTGGCAGTTTTAATTTCAAGTCCCTCTTTGACCTTGATTAATGCTGTTTGCATTAATTTTAAAATTCCACAAATCAACATTTGTTTTCTGGTTTTGTTATGAATTTATAGATTCAACTAAGATCCGAGAATGACATCTGTCCTTTTTCTACCTTTCAGTATTTGGGGTGATCTTCATTGAAAAAGACTAGCTTCTTGAATGTTCTAGATAGGAAGACAGAGGGAGAGGAAGGGAGAGGAATAGATAGAAGTTTTGTATTTTAACTATGGTTCAATTCTAAGCATTCTGAAATTGCATTGTTTCTTAAGCCACAAATTACAAGGGTGTTTGATTTCCAAATTCACATAGCTTTTTGTTAATCTCTTCATTATTGCCTTCTAACCTTAACTGCTTCATATTTAAATTATAAATTATATGGTGTGGGTGGTACCAATTGTTGTTAAATCTTCTGACTTACTTTATGAATTAATATAAAATTAATGTTTCTCCCACAGTCCACATATGCTTGAGAAGAAAATAGAATATCTAATTATTGCGTAGAAAGGTCTATATTTGTCCATTATACCATGTTCTTTCACTGATTATTCAAACCTACATATGGGCATTCTGTGTAACTTACTTATGGTAAGCATGATATACTGAGATCTCCAAATATGATGGCAGACTTGTCAGTTTCTCCCTGTGGTTTACTCAGTTTTTCTTCTGTATTTGGAGGTTATTTTTACAGGTACCTAAAATATGAAAATTGCTACAT
This sequence comes from Macaca fascicularis, assembly GCF_037993035.2. Lineage (NCBI taxonomy): Eukaryota > Metazoa > Chordata > Mammalia > Primates > Cercopithecidae > Macaca > Macaca fascicularis. The sequence continues at coordinate 75,686,545 of NC_088381.1, forward strand.
CCTCCTAATTAACAGTTATTTAGCATCAAGTTCTTACTAATGTTTTCCGTTCCAAAATCCCTTTTAGTTTGATACTGAAGCTCCATCACTTGCTTTTGGTTAATGTACACTGGCATATCTTTATCACTCTCTCTCCTTTATAAAAACTTTCAATCTTTTCATATCTTCATAGTTTAAATATGATGGATTAAAACAGCTGGATATTGTTTTTTTAGTTCCATCTGGTTAACTGGTAACTTTAGTCCATTTACATTTGTTGTGACTGATTTACGTGGATTTCCTTCTATCGCCTTTAGAACTTCTGTTTCTCTTTCTAATATAATTTTAATATCTCCTCTTAGGATTCCACTAAGACATATTTTAGACCTCATTCTGGACTTCCTCCTCCCACAACCCCACCAACTTCTGCCCTATCATCTATCCTTATGTCTCCCTGTGTAACATACTAACTTACTTTTGGGAGATAATTGTCTAACCAATTAATTCTTTCTTCTGATGTCTAATCCATCCACAGAGTTACTTATTTCAACAATTACATTTTCTATTTCTTTATTTCATTGTATTCTGAGACAGAGTCTTACTCTGTCACCCAGGCTGGACTGCAGTGGCACGCACCTGGAGCCTTGGCCTCATAGGCTCAAGCGATCCTCCCACCTCAGCCTCCTGACTAGCTAGGACTATAGGCACATGCTCCACACCCAGCTATTCTTTTTTTTTTTGGTGGTGGTGCTGGGGTATTTTTTATAGAAACGAGTTCTCATCATGTTGCCCAGGCTTGTCTCCAGCTTCTGGTCTCATACCATCCTCCCACCTCAGCCTCCCAAAGAGTGCTGGGATTACAGGTGTGAGCCACCATATCGAGCTATATATTTTGTTTCTGTAAGTTCTATTTCATCCATTTTCTTTTCAGGTCCTCCTCATCATTCCTGGCAGTCTTACTGGTTGCTCAATTTTATGAGTCCATCTTTTTTTATATTAGGTTTCACGTGTAACTATTTCCTCACAATTCTAATATTTGAAGTCTGTGCTCTGTATCTGATAATTCCAAAACCTATAGTCTTTGGGAAACATACTATTAATTATTTCTAACAATTCTCAAATATGTTGGGTTGAGACTACTTGAATGCTATGATTTGACTGAATTCATATTTACCTGCTTTTAATCTTTGGGAATCCTACAGGCTTAAGGTAGAGATGCTTACCTACAAAAAGTATCTGTGTCTGCTTCTGATGAGAGCTGTGGATACAACTAACATGGACCACTTTACCACCATGCATAATCCTGATATTCTCTTGGATTGTCTTGGAGAATCTCAGCATTACACAAGGTTCTCAAATTCGGCTCCCCAACCTTGCTCATTTATACACAGAAGACTAGACTATTTAGTATAGGTGGTGACTCCCTTCCTCCTACCCCGGAAGACACAAAACCAATCTCTCATCTGAATGTGATCACAGACTAGGAAATTCTGAAGGTGAATAACTGGAGGCTGTGGGCAGCAGAGAAAGATGGGTGTCTTTCCTGAACATAGAAATAGGTCAGAAGCTGCCCTAAAGGCTGTGTGCTGCAGCATTTCACTCTTTAGCTCAACTACCATTCCCTCCACAAGAGTGTGAATGGAAGCTTCTTAGAGCAACATGCTGTCTTTAAATAAAATCAAATTTTTGCTAAAAGTCATGGTCATGGTTAAAAAGACAAACAAAACAAACCAAAACACCTCTGGCTTTGGAAGGCTTTCTCAGTAATGTCCTAGAATTCAGGTTACAGGCTGCATTTCATGTTAACTAAACAGAAAACCAGCCTGACCAACATCCTTCTGCCCCATGGCTTGCTCTCAGCTCCTCTTGGTTGGGCCTAGGGCAGCCAGGCTGTCTGGTTCCAATCCTCGCTCTGTTACCTGTGACCTTGGACAAGTTACCTACCTTTAGTTGCCTCATCCATATGATGCAGATATTAATAATACTCTCTTTTTAAGTTATTAAGAGGATTGGTGGAGCTAATAAAAAGTAAAAAATAAGAGCTAACAAAATGTAAGAAATAAAAAGATTTGGTAAGCATAGGCACAGAGGGAAAAAAAATTAAAAATAAGTAACTGAAAAGGCTAGTGCCTAGCACATAAAAGTTCATCAGGAATTAATTCTATAACATGAACACAATTTTGCAAAACTTCAAAGTACATACAACTTTTACTAGGGTATACATACCAATAATAAATTTACAACTGTAGACATGTTTGTCTACACTAAATATAACAAAGACCAAACAATCAGATACTAAATCATTAAGTGATTATCAGTCAGTCAGTATGTTTAATTTTCTTCTACTTCTGTATTTTCTATAGATCATCTTTGTAACAGAAAGAAAACAAACTGAATGAAAATGAATAAAAAATAATTAAGACAGGAAGAAGGTTCACAAAGTAATATAAAATTTGTCTTAGGGTTTATATCAAATTCTTAATAAAAGTACCTTCTTTGCGCCAAGCTGCACGTTGGCTTTGCCTTTGACTCATTTGGCATTTATTTGCATGATGACTGATTCTATGGAGTAGGCACTGCTTCAGCCCTACGGGAGGAACAAAACATCTCTAGAACACCGCAGCATTCCTGATTCCCACTTGAGAAGGCCTTAACAAAATAGCATATAACTTAGCAGCAGATCAGTGTTAAAAAGTCTGGAGTCAAGGGGAAAAAGTAAAATTGGAACATTTCCAGAATCTCACAAAAAAACAACAAACCGATGTTCTAAGTGCCCAACATGACCAAATTAGAATCTTACATAAAGGTTACTGTTAATGTGTATCCTAGCAGGTAGCTCTGTCACCCAGACTGCAGTGCAGTGGCGCCATCTTGGCTCTCTGCAAGCTCCTCCTCCCGGGTTCATGCCATTCTCCTGCCTAAGCCTCCCGAGATTCTGGCACTACAGGAGCCCACCACCATGCCCTGCTAAATTTTGTATTTCTTTTTAGTAGAGATGGGGTTTTGACGTGTTAGCCAGGATGGTCTCGATCTCCTGACCTTGTGATCCACCGACCCGGGCCTCCCAAAGTGCTGGGATACCTTTTTCATTCTTGAAAGTAGGAGCTATGAAAAAAAAAAAAAACTAAAACATCTTTAAGATAACCTTCTACTCATGATCTAACTTACATAATCAAAACACTCTCTTGAGAGTGAAAATTGAGTATTATAAGAAAATAATCACCTGTTTTGTGAGAGGTTCCATACATAATGCTCCTCCATCCAATACATACCTTAAAAAGAAAAAAGGAAAGTTACAAAATTATCTCGAGAATTATTCCTGCTTAAACAATTTCTATGTGCCATTATTAAGAAAGTATGCACACAGTAAAGAAGAGAACATGCAAGTATGAACATATTTGTTAGGGATATAGGACTATGGGTAATTTAAAAATTCTAATGGTATTACTCTCACGTAATTGCTCTGAAATTCTAGTCAATTGTTTGAAATGGCTCTTAGAACAGAATACTTTGAAATTTTGATGATGTCAAAAACTAAGAACTTGGTCCTAAATATTACAAAGAATAGGGGCAGAGGAACCCGTTTCCTTAAATGGCATTTGAGTATTCTTTACAATGGAAACTTTCTCTCCCATCCTGTGATGGCCAAGAGTTGCTCCTCTGACAATGGCACTGACTTTACCCTATCCAAAATATGAACATCTGCATGGTTTCATGGTTCACATTTTTTTTAATCCATTCTGTTGTGAGAATCAAAAGGTTCACAGCATGTGGCTCCTCTGTGGGACTCCTCAAGTCCTTTCTAGGTCTGAAGACTGTTCTCTGAATCAAAGACAACTTCTGGGGATGTACCAAATCTCCCATTAGAAAAATATTTAGATCAAGATATTTTAACCTTTTAACTCTTTCTCAAACAAAATAATTTCATTTCTCCTTTAATGTTATTTTAAATTTCAAAATACACAGATAGCATGCCTCAAATAAAATCAAGGGAATGATAGTTTTAGAACAAAAACTGTGGTAATTTTGAAAACTCAAATCTAAGACCACTGATTAGATCTATGTGGACACCAAGTCCACCACAAACTGTTCTGTCCTCCGGGGCTCTGCCCACATCTTTCCCTTGCCTGAGATTCCTTCTGCTTCCTACCCTTCCAAATGCTGTATTTCCCCCCTGCTCACTGCACCCTCTGCCTCCCTAGTTCAAGCGATTCTCCTGTCTCAGCCTCCTGAGTACCTGGGATTACCAATATGTGCCACCACATCTGGCCATTTTTTTTGTATTTTTGGTAGAGATGAGGTTTTGCCATCTTGGCCAGGCTGGTCTCAAACTCCTGACCTCAACTGATCTGCTTGCCTCGGTCTCCCAAAGTGCTGGGGTTACCGTGCCTGGCCCATGGTTATCATATGATAATCAATAGAGTACTTAGAGTTCTTAGTACTTTTAATTTCCTCTTATATAGCTGGTATTTGGTATAATGAAAAACACTTTACTAGGAACAGAAGATTTATTTGGGCAGGTCACAAGCTGACTTATTAATGAGAACCATAACACACTGTGGCAAAAAAGAATCAATGAAGAAACTATGTGAGAGATTTTAAAACTGAAAATGGCATGACTCATAACTTCATGTATTTGTCTCAATTCTAGGTGACATACTAAGATCATACACTTACATTCTTGGAATTCTTACAAGAAAATGTTGAAAAGCTATACTGGTCCATTTTACAATCACATTTTAAAACGTTTTCATACATTCATCCTGAATTTGCAGATTTTTATCCAAATCCTTTCCTTGATCATTTTTTTCCCCTCAAATTCTGAACAAAAAATGACCCGTTTTCCTTTCCTATACTTATGGGAATATTGAGTCAACATACACAATTTTATAAACCAGCACATAAAACTACAGCAGAATACTTATGTCTTTTCTCCCCATTCAGTAAGGGCTTCATTAAAAAGGCATTTTAACATTCAACCATGAAAAACAAACGAACAAAAAAAATGTCTTGGAGGCTAGTAAAAGGCTGGTGTAGTGAGTAAGACACACAAAGGTTAAATATTTACTCTTTTTCAGTCTTGTGTTTATTTTGCATACATAAGTATTTGGCTGGGTTACCTAACACTGAACTTCCAAAACTGACCATGAGGTTTTATACCAAGAGAAGTACTTTTTATAGCAATTTTCCTGCAGAAACCAAAGCAGCCTAGAGAAGCTTTAAAGGTAACAAAATAAAACAGTACACAATTCTAAACAACTCTGCTTCACACCCAACCTGGGACTTCCACTCACTGTAATAGTATATTTGTGATCAACTTTGTAACAAGCTGTCAAAAGGAGACCTCTAACATCTGCTCATGAAGGAATCACTTCAGCATGTCCTGCTGTGCAGCAGAAGACACGTGGGAATCACTCAGAACTCTGGATGTCCAACAGAGCAGCATTTCCCAGAGAGTAAGCCAGAGGACAGCATCCTCTGAGATGCTGTCAGAAGCACTAGTAAATGAATTTGGGAAAAATAGAAAATGGCAATAAGGCTCCAGGAAGTCCTTTGGTACAAGACATTTTGAACCTGGTTTCCCCCAAACCTTGCAATCCCCACAAAACAAATATCTATTAACATTCCACTATATTAGCACTCACAGAACACTTGGGGAGATATGGCAAAGATTAGGCTGCAGGCGTCAGGTAAGTAAACTCTTAAAACGCAATATTGAAAAAAATAGAAATTTAAAAATTAAAACAGAAAAGCAAAATTAAAAGATAGGTAAATAAATACAAAATTTTAGCAAACAATATTGGGCTGGGCAAAGTGGCTGAGACCCATAATCCTAATACATTGTGAGTCTGAGCGGGGTGGATCGCTTTAGCCAGGGAGTTTGAGATCAACATGAGCAACATGATGAAACCCTGTCTCTATCAAAAATGTAAACATTTGCTTGGTGTGGTGGCATACGCCTGCGGTCCCAGCTACTCAAGAGGCTGAGGTGGGAGGATGGCTTGAGCCCGGGAGGCAGAGATTGCAGTGAGCAGTGATTGCACCACCCACTCCATTGGGGCAACAGAGCAAGATCCTGTCTCAATAAAATTAATTAAGTAAATAATAAAACCAATATTTCTTTACTGTGCGGGGAAACTCAAAATGAGCTCAGCACATCCATATGTAATACTAAGGTGTTTTTCTTTTTTTTTTTTTTTTTTTTTTTTTTTTTTTTTTTTTTTTACCCACACTTTTCTCTGAGCTTTTATAGATGGATATCATGTGCAGATAACTATTCTGTAGTATCAACACCACAGTTAATATGTATTCTGATTATACAGAATGATTCTTAACAGGATGTTAGCCCCCAAAACACATACATAAGCATGCAAAGGAAATACAACTGAAAAAATAACTATAGCTACAAAACTCTTCTGGAGAGAGTTCTGTAGTCTGAAGTAGTAGTCACTCGTATTTTTACCCTAAATGCAACTATTACTATCTCAACCATAGAAACGATCAAAGTAAGGGCTGAAGGTATTTAGATTTTAAACACCATAATGTGAATTATGTCACATAATGGAATTAGTCAGCTGAATGTTTGAAAATCCTCAAGTTACTTTAAATTGCTCATATTTTGAGGGTCTACAGAACATTTCATAACTAACCTAGCACACTGTGACCTTTACCCCACTTCTGTAAGACTTCCAATCACAAAAAAGAAGCAATACAAATTTCAGTAAAACTGCATGTCTCTGTTTTTTTCATCAAAATACTTCATCTAACCATAGATTTTAAACCATTACATCTTATCCAGATTCCATATTAGATCATTAACATTTTTTCTAGATTTTCTTGTTATTGTTTTCTAACCTTTATTTTTAGTATCTTAAAAACACTTTATTAAATATAACACATTCAGAAAAGTACACAAAAAATACCTTAAAGTAGACCTTAACTAGTTATTCTAAATTATTTGTCCATGTAACCACCAACCCTGGTCCAGAAATATATTACAGCCAGTATCCAAGAAGCCCACAGATGTACCTTTCAGTTCACACCTCTCTACCTCCCACCTAGATGGACTCCTTACCCTACCCTGTGTGTAATCACCTCTTTTTTATTGATAGTTTTACTGCCCAAATATGAATCCATAAATAAGTGTTTCTCAGTTTTCTTTTCATTTATGTTCTATGGCTCCTTGGAGGGCAGCAGACCATTACAATAGGTAAGACTTTCTTTTACTCTAAGGACCGATTTTCACTCCACTGCAGGCGACATTGCCTCCACTAAGAATGTATGCCCTAACCAACATTAGTTTTGCCTATTTTTGAACTCTGTATAGAGAAAATTGTACAAAATAAGTTTTGAGGGTCTGGTCTCTTTTGCTCAACACAGTGTTCAAGACCTGCCCATCTCATCCCACAGAGCTGTAAGCCATTTTATGAATTCCACAATTCTCCAGTTTATTGCAATGAACATTTGGGTTCTTCTCTGTTTGGGGCTATTATAAATGATGCTGCTCTGAACATTCCTGTGTCTCCTGGCACCTATGTACTCATTTCTTGTGTAGTACATATCCACAAGATTCCTGAACCATAGCGTATGAGTATCTTCCACTTTACCAAACTGTTTTCCAAAACACTTGTACAAATATACACCCCCATTAGAAGGATATAGAGTCTCATAACAATTTTCTTACCTTAAAAGATAAGAAAAATGTCTCCTATCCCTTGTTTTTCTTTTAAGATCTGAAGATCACTGTGCAAAGGACTATCAGGGTCAACCTTGAGATGTACAAAACAAAAAAACAATTCAAACAGAAAGATTATTATTATTATTTGTACTAACTCAAAAATGAACCAATCTGAAAGCTAAAATAGAGCACCTAGGGTAGGTTCCAGAAAGAGGAGATCTTAAGCTGCTCTATATCCCCGGGAAAAATGGAGGCCACTATAGTTTCCAGCTCCTGTAGAATAAAAGTCCCAAAGAGATCATATAGCCTAAGTCTAATCTAACAAGGGGGTTCAGAGTTTGCAGTCATTCTAAAGGAAAACAGTCACATGTATATAATTTTCTCAAGAATTCAAAAAAAGTCTAATATGCTTTCCTAAACTTGTATTACTAGCCACGCTGTTCAAGGAGGAAAATTTGCCATGGACAGAACCATCAAAAGTTAAATCACTAAAAAATCAGCATGTTTCTACACCTGTCCTATATACACATATCCAATATGTATCCCACCCCTCACTCCCCCTTGGTTTTGTTTTATGAGGCAGGGTGCCTCACTCTGTCACCTAGGCTGGAAAATGATGGTGCAATCACAGCTCACTGCAGCCTTGACTTCTCCATACTCAAAAGATCTTCCTGCCTCAGCTTCCCACCACCCCTGGTAGCTGGGACTACAGGTGTACTCCACCTATATATTTTAAAAGTAATAACATAACTACCTCCACAATAAGAGTTGATTATGTTGCTTTCAAAACTGGGGAGAAAATCACAAAAATCAACTTGGTAATCATTCTCTGTAGAATGAAATATATTACTCTTATTTACATATCAAGCAATATTGCTCAAGCTTTTTGCCACAAGATAAAAATCATGTAAATGTTCACTCTATCAGGAAGATGACAAAAAGAATTCCAACAGGCCTATAAAACCAATAGCATACTCATCTTATCTTACCCCCTACATCTTTTGGAACTTGATTGCATTCGAGTTTCACAAAATAAAGCTAGTAAACATTTCCATTTCTGCCCAGTTTTAAGAAATGACATTTACAATCGGACAACAGAAAAGAACAAAAGAACAGTAAGAAAAGCAGGGATTTAGAGATCCTTACCTGTCTTATAACTCTGTGATCTGTATATGTCCCTGAGCCCTTTCATAAGTCTATCTGAAGCTTACACTGACCCAGACACTGCAGGCTGAAGCAGAAAGGTCGCTGTTTACCAGGGTTGACTGAATCAACTAATGTAAAGATTTGAGGTATTTCAACCTGCTCTAAAAGATTGAAACAGTAGCCAGGCACGGTGGCTCACACCTGTAATCCCAGCACTTTGGGAGGCTGAGGCAGGTGGATCACTTGAGGCCAAGAGTTTGAAATCAACCTGGCCATCAGGATGAAACCACATCTCTACTAAAAAATTACAAAAGTTGATCAGGTGTGGTTGCACGTGCCTATAGTCCCAGGTGCTCAGGTAGCTGAGGCAAGATAATCAGTTGAACCTGCAAGGTGGAGGTGGTAGTGAGCTGAGATGGTGCCACTGCACCCTGGCCTGGGCCACAGAGCAAGGCTCCATCTCAAAAGAAAAAAAAAAAAGAAAAGAAAAAAGAAAAAGATTACAATAAAAATTGATCACTACTCAACAATCTAAGAAGTGAAAAAAAAAAGTACAATTAAATGAAGCATTATGAAGTTTCAAGAGAATATGAAACTAGACACAAGTGGTTCATTTCCTTTTTCTTATCACCTAAAACCCTCTAGCCAACATGTTCATACCACCATGGACTCCATGATAGCCTAGAATTCAGTATGAGTCTATTCCAAACCCCAGCAATTTTTGAAAATACTAGAAGACACTCAAGGTGACATTATTAACTAAAATAGGCTTCCATTCATAAGACTACAAGCAAGAATATTACACAGATGGTCTAGTTCACACATTAGACACTGAGGACCATGTGTGCCAACATGCAACTGGTTTCAGTTTTTCAGTGCAGAGACTTCTGTAATGATGAAAACAGATCAATATCTTATCCTAAGGCTAAACGGAAATGGAACTACTTTTTGGTCATGAGAAACTAAAGGTTTTAAAGACTGCGCTAGACTTTGAAGGGCGAAAAAGTCAAGTTGATAAAAATATTACTTCCTAACCATGTAACCATAAACTCATTTCATATCTATAAAATATGAGAAGTTTTTCCTATCTCTAAAATATCAAGAGTACCTATTTCACACAGTGGCTATGATGACTAAATGAAAAGGTCTATAAAGTATTTAGCATAGTATCGGTCATGCAAAAGTGTTCAATAATTTATACTTCTTTTGAAGATAACTCAAACTGGAATTGATCACAAGACACAGAATGTACAGTGACATTAATTCAAATGCTACAATCTTAGTTTTGTAAATAATCAAGATATGAGGGATTAACTAAATTTCTTTGCTGTATGAAAAACTACCTATTAAATTAATATATAAATAAGATTGAAGGAGGGAGAGTTAGCTATCTGATTTCAACATTTGGCATCTACTTGGCTAACAATTCATTCCCTGTTTTGGAGAACCTGTACCCAAGACAAAGTAACTGGTCCTCAGATATTGCAGAGTCAGCAAATAGCTCTAATATAAGACAGGAAGCAGTAAGTGTTCAGAGAAACATCTGATGTTTCCCTACACTGTCTAAGCATTTTATGTGTATACATGTATCATTTTAATTTATTTTTCATAGCAGCTATCCAAAAGATATGTACTGTCTATCCATATTTTAGACTTGAGCAAAGTGAAACCATACAAGGTGTGTTTGTCACCAAACTCAGTGTTCCTTTCCCATCCTGCTGCTTCACATAAAGAGATGTAAAGTCAAAAGAGAAACATTACTTTCGGTCTGGTCAGAGCAGGATGGATCAAAGTCAGCTTCACGAAGGAGAAATAATTGGAGCTGTGCTTTGTAGGAGAGAATGAATTTGAATATACAGATGCTACAGAAGGAAGGTCAGCAGATAAAATAGCATAGACAAGCTGGAAAGGGGCATATACAGGGATCAGCAGGTGGAAGAGCAGATGAACAGGATAAAAAGTGGCTATTCATAGATGAGAAAGATAACCTTGGGCAACAAAGCATATGAGTGTGGCTAGGCATGGTGGCTCATGTCTGTAATCCCAGCACTTGGTCAGGGCAAGGTAGCAGGACTGCTTGAACTCAGGTGTTCAAGACCAGCATGGTCAACACAGTGAGACTCCATCTCTACTAAAAATCAAAAAAATTAGCTTGGTGTGGTGGCACATGCCTATAGTCTGAGACACTTGGGAGGCTGAGGCAGGAGGACTGCTGTAGTCTGGGAGATAAAGGCTAGTTACAGTGAACTATGATTGTGCCACTGCATTCTAGCCCAGGTGACAGAGCAAGACCCTGTCTCAAAACCAATAACCATATGACTGAATCCACCACTAACTCAGGAATGGAGGAGGAGAGCAGCTGAGATTGGCATGTTCATGAATTGCCTGGTATTAACTATAATTACTTAACCAAAAAGTCCAGGCTCCAGATATTTATACACGCTTCCACATTTAAATGGTCGTACCTTTCAGTCTTCCTAATTTTCTCTAATATTGCCCAATTTTCTTTTTCAGTTCCTTCATCCTCCACCTGTTTCCCACTCATAGGCTCTTCTTTCATCTCATAGTGATCTAAGTCTTCTATATCCTGCAAAAAGAAGAGAAATACTAGGTTATTCAACCAATATTTCTTCAGCAGTTTCTTATGCCAAAAGTTCAATTATTCTAGACTCAATGGGGAACAAGAAACAGAATATATCTATCTTATGGGGAGAGAGAAAAAGCCCCATATTCCATTCAAGAGGCTCCCACCTTTTATATCCTGTATTTTCTTTAAAAGCTAGACTCTGGGTAAAGCAGATTTAAAAGCTTTACAAAGTCACAACTAGTATGAAATAGACCATCATTAATTTATTTACTTCTTTATTTAACTTATCTTCTCTTATTTTTTTGAAGATAGTGTCTCACTTTGTCACTCAGGCAGGAGTATAGTGGGGTAATCTCTGCTCACTGTAACCTCTGCCTCCCAGGTTCAAGTGATTCTCATGCCTCAGTCTCCTGGGTAGCTGGGATTACAGATGTACACCACCACGCCCAGCTAATTTCTTTGTATTTTGAGGAGAGACAGGGTTTCACCATGTTGGCCAGGATGGTCTCAAACTTCTGACATCAAGTGAACTGCCCACCTCAGCCTCCCAAAGTGCTGGGATTACCAGCATGAGACACCACGCCCGGCAAGCCATCTTTTAAATCTCCTCTTAAGAGGAACCTTTGAAACGGTTTGGCAGCAGGTGTCAAGAACCTGAACTGTTCATAGTTTGTTCCAGAAACTCGACTCTAGAATTGCATTAGAAGAAACTAGTCTAAGATGTAAGCACAGATTTAGGCATGAGGATACCTATTCCAACCTTGCAACCACAAAAACAAACACAAAATCTGCATGTGCAAAAATAGCAAAACAGTTAACTCAAGTCCATGAAATATTAAGAGGCCACTGAAATACCAATACAGCATAATTTCTCCTGTATTGAAAAACTTTGAAATGAAAAATGGAATACACAAAGGAATAGAATTTCAATTATGCTGAAATAAGCACAGAAAAAGACCAGAAGAACTCATATTGAAATGTTAATTTCAATTAATTTTAGTTATTATCTCTGGAGAGATCTGGTGCTTCCCCTAATTTCCAGGTTTATGGTTTTATGCAGGAAGCATCTATTGATGTTAACAACTTAAAAGTAAGTTAAAAAAAGCATTTGATCTCAGGTGCTCAGGAGGCTGAAATACAAGGATCGTTTGGGCCCAGGACTTTCAGGCTACAGTAAGCTATGATCACGTCACTGCACTCCAACCTGGGTGACAGTGACCCTATCTCAAAAACTAAGAATACTTTTTAAAGAATTTGAATAATACCCCGCAGAACAAAATCTTTATTCACATCATTCTGCTCCCTCCTTTCCCATACTATCTGTTCTTACATATATACAAATATATGCAGAATTGTTTAAATCCTAACTTTTTCCAATTATGTTATTTTTCTACTTCAATTGCCAAAATCTCTAAAGGAATAGTTTATATTTATCTCGATTTTTTCCCCTCAAGCTGGCTAATTACCCGATTTCTAGACCAGATTACTGACTACCTCCACTCAAACTCTGCCCATGACTCTGTACTTCATGGAGCTCCCTTCTCCCTGTGTGCACCTTTCAGCTCTGATCTTCCATCCTATGCTTGTTTTCCCCACAGTGCTCACAAATGCTTTTGGCCTGTATTTCCTCCTGTGTCTTTAACCTCAGTCATGTTCCCATCCACAAAACTTCTCCACCTAAGTATTAGTCAGCACATCCCAAACAGAATTCAACATATCTTTCTAAAACAGTGTTATCAGCACGTTTCCCTGCCTAAGGCCTTCTTATCAACAAACACAACAAATAGAAACGTTCCGTTATCAAATTCAAGACTTTTAACCATCTTCCTTTTCTGGACAATCTTGCTTTCCATGACTTCAACACATCAACCTTCCTTCTCAAAAGAAAAGCATCCAATACACCCAAACACACCATGTCCAAAATTGCTCTGGGCCTGTTCCCACGTTATTTTAGGAGCCTAGAATATCTGCTTTTCACCTGGCCTAATCCGACATCTCCAAAGTTCAGTCTCCTACCTTTGTAGATTTCCCTCAAAGGGGCAGTCCCTTGTTTATTAACTTGTGAAGGGGAAATGAAAGGGTTCATGAATCTGAGTACAATGGATGTCTGACCCATGGAAAAGGTTTAATGTTTCCATGAAGTTTATTCCACCTAAGCTAAACTGCATAAAAATGTTAAAACAAACTCTCCTTGTAATTGGACAATTTTAAGAAGTATTTTACTCCCAGACTCATAAAACAAGCCTACAGCCAGTCACAGTGGCACACACCTGTAATCCCAGCACTTTGGGAGGCCGAGGTGGTGGGTCACTTGAGGAGTTCAAGGCCAGCCTGGGCAACAGAGCGAGACTCAAACTCTACAAAAAGTAAAAAAGTAATTAGCTGGACATGGGGCACAGGCCTGTAGTCCCAGCTACTAAGGAGGATCGCTTGAATCCGGGAGTTCAAGGTTACAGTGAGCTGTGACTGCACTACTGCACTCCGGCCTCTGTGACAGTAAAACCCTCTCTCAGAAAACAAACAAAAAGAAGCCTACAACACTACTTTTCTAGTTCTGAAGCTCTCTAAAGTATATTTTAGATTAATAACTTCCCAACTAAGAAAATGGAATCCTAAATTAATTATAAGACCACAAACAGAAAAAAATCTTTTAAAACAACCAAGAGCATGGAATTCACATACATTCTATTTGGTCAATGCAGAGACACAGATCTTTGTTCCAAAGTTTAAATTTAAATGCAAAGCTTCAGAGCCTGAAAACATCTAAAATTATACCCATGACTGACAACTGGCCTAGGCTCAATGTCTTTGGAATTTGCTGTACTAAATTTGCTACTGTTTGAGTGTATTCCCTCCAAAATTCAAGTGTTGCCAATGTGATGATATTAAGAGGTAGGACTTTTAAGAGGTTATTAGGCCAAGACGGCTTCTTACTCCTTCATGGGATTAAGGCCCTTATGAATGAGGCTTCACACGTTGGACTAGCTTGCTCTCCTGCCCTTCTGCCTGCTACCGTGTGAGGATGCAACAAGAAGGCCCTGAGACAACAAATGTTGATATTTTCATCTTGGATTTCCCAGACTCCAGAACTGTCAGAAAAGAAAGGACTGTTCTTTATAAATTACTCACTCTTTCTTATTTTGTTAAAACACTATAAAACAGACTAAGACTGAATGAGCTTTCAACAAGAGACAGTTTCACTACTTCTGGCAAGTAGTTCATAAAGTGTGTCCAAATTCCCTTTTATGGAAGAAAAAATTTTTTAAACTCAGTAGTTTCTCTTCCAAAAAATAACCAAATACATGTTAAGTACTGATTAGTATAAAATATAATTTTAGTGCTGAAAGTTAAGAGCTTTTGTTTTCCAGAAAATCAAATCCAAGAATTCAGATAAAAAGTTTGCTCAAAGGCATATCATGAGTTAGAGGTAAAACCAGAATTTACAAATTAAATTGCATTCCAAATATGATATGCTTTCAATTATTCCACATTAGTAGTTATTTATAAAGGAGATTAGAGAATTACTCAAATGTTCAAAACTGAAGATATTCATGATTTTTTCTTATGAGACAGAGTGTCGCTCTTGTCACCCAAACAGGAGTGCAGTGGCACGATCTTGGCTCAATGCAACCTCCCCATTCGAGGTTCAAGCCATTCTCCTGCCTCAGCCTCCTGAATAGCTGAGATTACAGGTGCCCACCACCACGCCCCGCTAATTTTTGTACTTTTAGTAGAGAGAGAGTTTTCCCACTTTGGCCAGACTGGTCTCAAACTCCTGACCTCAGCTGATCTGCCCGCCTTGGCCTCCCATAGTGCTGGGGTTACAGGCATGAGCCACCTGGCCTGGCCAAAATGTTATTCTTATATAATACACCTACTTCAGCCATCTCTTCTTCCTCTTCTTTTGAAGTCACTTCTTCTGTTGTCCCATTTGAAAACAGAGAAAGAATCTTCCAGGACAACAGGGAACAAATATGCACATTAGAAGACTGGTGTCATAGCTTTAGGGACAAACTCCCAACCATCTGTCACTGCAGTCCCACTACCAGAGAGCTTATTAAAATTAAAATGTGTATTTTTAAATCCAACTTTGATTTGACAAACAACAGTTCTCAGCTTTTCAAATTGAAACGATTTTGAACAATTTAACTTAATGGATGCCTTCAGAATAAAGAAAAGCAATCAGTCAAATATAAAGCAAAAATGAAAAACACTTTAAAATGTAATCTAATTTAAAATAAGGAAATCTTTTACTTATATGGCTATGTGCATAAGATCAAAGGCTTACTTTGTTTAAAATAAATGTCCCAAACTATCAATTTCTCAAAACAGCTACCTTTGTAACTTTGAAAAGCCTGAATAAATTCAATTTCCTTACATTGTAAAAGGTCAGATGAATTACCTATAGTAGACACTTCCCAAAACTAAGAATTATGAAATGATTACCACCTCACTATAAAGCAAATTTTCTTTTTAAAAGCATGTAATTTACTATCAAATATCTCACTACAAGACATAATTTACCAATTAACACAAATTACAATTATCAAGTTCAGAAATGAATGTAATGAATTTTTAGGAAGGGCCTTCACACCCAGTTTGGGCAAAGTTCAAAAGATAAGCTTCCTGGTTAGGACATAGTATATAAATGCATCTTTAACCATTAAGGCCAGTTCAGGTTAGAATCCAGAATATGTAAAAGATCAAGAAACTAGGATCCAGAAATCAAGACCAACAAAGGTCTTAGCAGTATCTAAGCAGTAGCTTCCAAAATGGAATTCACCCCTTCTTTATTTCCCTAAATTGTTATATTCCAAATCCAATTATTCTGGGTATCTAAAGAATATATACCCAGCCTCAAAGTCCCAAAGAATCTGGTTGCATCAAGGGTTGAAAGAGCATTTTTGAAATGCTAATTTCAAAGCCTACCCAAAGAATCTGTTTTGAAAAGCTGCATGAGGTGATTCTCACAGGCACCTGGGTCTGTCACCATTACCCCATTTACTATCCTTCATTCTACACATGAGAAAGCTGAGCCCCTTCCCCCTCAAAAAGGGGAAGTAATTTAATCAAAACAAAAAGTGAGTTAGGGCTGTGAAATCTGAAGATTAATTTCATTTCAAGATGTGACCTGGTCCTCTTTCTAAAACCCCACTGAAATGACAGAATTTTATAAAAGAGAGTAAGTGTGCCGCAGCAGCAGCAGCAAAACCACAAATACAAAAAGAATACCCTTAGTGAACCAAAACTATAAGGACATGCTGGAAGACACAAAACAGATGGCATCAGACTGCTGGCCTCAAGAAAGCCACAAACCCAATCCAAATAATGGAGGGACCACTTCTGTTGAAAGAATCAAACATTCTTCACCGTACTTGTCCCAGCTATAGTTGGTAAGGATCACTCTGCTAATAGGAAGCCTATCTTGAAGGTCTCTTACTATCAGTGTCAAAACCAGAGAGAAAAGACAGAACTTTTTTTTTTTTTTTTTTTTTTTTTTTTGAGACGGAGTCTCGCTCTGTCGCCCAGGCTGGAGTGCAGTGGCGCGATCTCGGCTCACTGCAAGCTCCGCCTCCCGGGTTCACGCCATTCTCCTGCCTCAGCCTCCCGAGTAGCTGGGACTACAGGCGCCCACAACCGCGCCCGGCTAATTTTTTGTATTTTTTAGTAGAGACGGGGTTTCACCGTGGTCTCGATCTCCTGACCTTGTGATCCGCCCGCCTCGGCCTCCCAAAGTGCTGGGATTACAGGCGTGAGCCACCGCGCCCGGCCCGACAGAGTTTTTTAAATTAAAAGTTACTATTATGAGGAAGACACTGCAAAACAAAAGGCAGGACCATGAAAAGAAATATCCTATCCTAAATATCCTAGAAAACTTGGCTTTATGAAGTCCTAATGATCATTAGTGATTACTTATATGACTAAGGATAATATTTGAGGAAGGGAAAGTGGGTGGTATAACAGCTAAATTCTCATGTATTATACTAAAATGTCAATAACTAATGCCTAAATAGGTAAATCCAGGGAGAAGTTAGGCATAGTGGTGACCTAGTGGAGATTTCTGTCGCTTGCAGGAAATAACATTTGGGCGAGTCCTTAAGAAGCATAGACAGACTTAAGGAGATGGCATTTCTAGGTGAAGGTAATTCATTGAGAAAAGACAAACAATGAAAGAAGCAAGAACATTTACGGACACCAAGAATATTCACAACAAAAAGCTGGTGTTAGGGAAAAGGGCAATTTTGCCTGTCATACTAAATACCAGCAGCTCCAAAGAATGAAAAGGTTATTTTTAGTATCTAAAACAGAACAAACAGAACAATTCAATAGCTACAGAAAAACTAACTTCTAAATAAGTTGAGTAATAAAAAAAATCATCCTAGTTTGACTTTTGTTTGAGACAATTTATTTTATCTCTTGAAACTAGAGAATTTTTACTTTACCTGACCCATGGGTAGTGGTTGATCTGGCATCTCAACATCCCTGTGCTTAGGAAGGTTATATAATCTGCAGAGTCCACATATCACCGACTTCAATTGCTGATGAAGCTACAAAACACATTTCAGTAAATAAGCATTATGTTAAAGAGCCCTTAGAAGACATTAATAATGTTAGGTCTACGGTAATCAATCCAGGAGGAAATAAAAAAGTTTGTTACTGCTCAACTGCAGCTTACAGATTAATAAAAACTCTTTAAAATATTTTCAGGAGCATCTAGTTTAAGAAAGTTACTCTTGCTTGGGGTATAATCACTACAACTGATACCTAGCAGAATGACAACAATAAAGACAGAGGAAGGAAGTTTCAGACATTGTCCAATTTCTCATTGCTACCTTGTTTCCTTACAAACTTACAACTTCAAACAAGAGAGCATTAATGCATTAATGAGGCTACCAAAAATAAAGAAAAAGAGGACAGGGACATGCCTTTTTTGTCTTTTATACCAAATTATAACAGGTCCTGGCAGAGAAGACACACATTTTTTTTTTAATTGTGTCCTACTATTCAGAGTTTCCTGTATCCACCAGGGGAGAAAAAAAGTAAGTAGAAACAAGCACAGACATAGAGATTTTTTACAGTGTATACTAAAGGGGTCAGATTATACACAATATTTTATGCCTTACTTTTTTTTCTGAGTATATCTTAGAAGTTTGCACATGCTCTGTGGAAAGACTGGCTGCATTTTTTTGGTCCACAACAGAATATTCTGTTATAAAATGTACACTATAATTTTTATTTAACCAACTCTTTATTGGTGGACATTAAGAATGGAGGAATGTTTCAACAAGGGAACAATCAACAGTATCAAAATACTGCAGAGGGGTCAATTTGGGGACTAAGAAGGAGCCATCGTTTTTGGCAACTGGGAGATAAATTTCAGCGCCATGATGAAGGCAGATTCCAGATTATAATGAGCTCAGTGAAAAAAGGTGAAGACTTGTAGCTTATTCTCTCGAGAAACTAGGCTATGGTAAACTGGCAGAGGCTCTAAGAGTGGGAGGTGAGTTGTTTTCTCTTTCATGTAAATATATTTACTTTTTAAAACACTAGGCCCAATTTTATATGCTACTTCATTTAACTTTATGAACATGTTTATGTATGTATCTCATGTAATGTTTTAGACACTGAAAAATAACTCATTTCTGCTATTATAAAACTAGTATCTTTAGATGTTCAGAAGCAACTTCCTAAAAGGAGGTAGCAGTATTGGAGCTATGTCTATCACTCTTTCCCATCAATCCCCTTGCTGGAGATGTAAACATGTGTCCATCAAGCCTTTAATTTTTACCTCTTATCTTCATGGCTCTGCAGACAAAACTTAACTCTTTTTTTTTGTATTTGTATATGTATATTTATATGTATATCTATATCTAGAGAGAGAGAGAGTCTTGCTATGTTGCCCAGGCTGATCTCAAACTCCTGGGCTCAAGCAATCCTCCCACCTTGGCCTCACAAAGTGCTGGGATTAAAGGTGTGAACCACTGTGCCCAGCCTCATCCTTAACTCTTAAAATATCTTCAGACTGATGTTCTTCTGTTCTAATTTTTAAGAATAGATGTGTTTAAACCAACTCTAACTTATTTTGACAAAAATTGGAGTTAAGACTCAAACTTCCTCAAATTGTCAGTTCTCCTAAAACCATTTACAGAATAATCTATCTTTTCACTATTAAGTTAAAATACCACCTTTTCCTTACACTAAATTCTCCTTTGCATGACTCTGGTTCTAAACTTCCGTTGCCTTTATCTGTCCGGCCCAGGGCTGGTCCACAGTATTTTATTTAATATCTGCTTGAGAGTCTATACTTCACTACTTTTTAAAAATTTACTCTTCTAAACAAACTTTAGAGTCACTTTGTCAAGTGCCAAAAATAAATCTGCTGGAATTTGTACTGAAATTTGTAAATATATATATATTTTACATATATATATATATGTACACTCACTACTTTTTTTTTTTTTTTTTTTTTTTGAGACAGAGCCTCACTTTGTCATCTAGGCTGGAGTTCAGAGGCATGATCTCGGCTTACTGCAACCTCTGACTCCCAGGCTCAAGTGACCCTCCCACCTCAGCCCTCAGCCTCAGGAGTAGTTGGAACTACAAGTGTGTGCCACAGACACCCAGCTAATTGTCATCTAACCGCCTCAGCTTCCCAAACTTTTGGGATTACATGTATGAGCCACTGTGCCCAGCAGAAATTACATTTATAAATTAATATGAAGACATGGTGATAACTAACATATTTATAACATGAAATCTGCTCATCCAAGAACATAGAATGAAAATCTTTCATTCCACTCAGCAAAATTTTGTCATGTCCTTGATAAAAGTCCTGCACATCTAAGTTTATTCCTAGATATTTAATTTTTGCTGAAATACCTGAAAAAATACTTCATCACTATATCTTCTACGTGATTACAGCTAACATTTGGGAAGGCTATTGATTTTTATATAAAAGAGCTTTTAACCAGTAATCTTAAAAACTGTTTTTTACAGTTGGTTCATTTGGATATTTTTAGGTAAACAATCACGTCAACTGAAAATAATGATCGTTATTTTTATGTAAAGACTATGACATCATGGGGAAATACAGTAAATACTTTTTAAAAGAATATAAAAGGGTCAGGGGCAGTGGTTTATGCTTGTAATCCTAGCACTTTGGGAGGCCGAGGTGGGCAGACCATGAGGTCAGGAGATTGAGACCATCCTGGCTAACACGGTGAAACCCTGTCTCTACTAAAAAATACAAAATATTAGCCAGGCATGGTGGTGGGTGCCTGTAGTCCCAGATACTGGGGAGACCGAGGCAGGAGAATGGTGTGAACCCAGGAGGGTGAGCTTGCAGTGAGCTGAGATCACACCACTGCACTCCAGCCTGGGTGAAAGATCGAGACTCCATCTCAAAAAAAAAAAAAAAACAAAAAAAACATAAAACTATACAGAATACGACTTCAACTATTTAAATATATGTATAAGGGTTATGTATTTTACCATCAAAGAAAAAACATATACTGGTAGAAACTGGCCACCACGTCAACTGTCAATAGTGGTTATATTAGGTAGAGAAATTATGGGAGACTTTAATTTCTTTCTTTTTTCTTTTCTGAACTTTATGAATTTTCTCAACAATGGTTGCTTATGAGTTTTA
Organism: Macaca fascicularis; assembly: GCF_037993035.2. Lineage (NCBI taxonomy): Eukaryota > Metazoa > Chordata > Mammalia > Primates > Cercopithecidae > Macaca > Macaca fascicularis. The sequence continues at coordinate 75,707,584 of NC_088381.1, forward strand.
TAATAAAAAAAGTTTTTAAAATTTTTCCAACATGAAAAGTTGTATTTCTTTATATACTAAAAACAAAAACAAAACTTCCTATTTGAATACCTTTGACTTCTACTGCAGACGTACAGACCCTTGAAAGAAAAGGGAATTCCCTCCCACTAGTTCTGGTGTCATTCTCCCATCTCTGCCTTCACTTCCACCTTGGTCTTTTTTCTACTTTCCACCTTGGCTAGTGGTCACTACCCAAAATGCTTGCTTGGCTTAATGGTTAGAATTCAGGGAAAAAGAGATCCTGAATTCCTAATCTAAACTATGGTTATACAAGTGGGAAATAATAAAGAGAATCCAGGTAGTAAGTAAGATTTGGAGAACTTAAAATACCCAGACTTTAATTCCTCTAATATTATAGTCATTACTCATGTTTTTTTTTAAATCATATTATCTCTTAACATGTAATTTCTAAATATAATATTTATGAGGAAAAGAGAAAATAGCTTGCCTTCTTTCCTTACCAAATTGTTGTTCTTAGTATCTTCTAGACATTCCAGAACTGATGTCAGATTTGGCTCATCAGAGTCCACAAACCATATTGGTGAAGAAGATGAATAGGATTCCTGTTCAGCACAGAGACACCTGTGTTAAACGTTTACATACAGACTAACCCAAATATGCAATTAAACCACACCACTAAATGGCAAGACGACCATGGATTTAATCAAAATGTATCAGGGGGAAAAGGCAACACATTAAAACCCATATGAGGCACTGGACTTCTAAGACAGCCATTCTCCTTGCATAGCACTGTCTGCTGCTATAGCTCATAGAAGTCAACAATTTTCTTCAACAGTGGTAGGCAGCCTCTAAATGGGCCGGATCACCCTCACCTCCTGCCATTCACACCTTTGTAAAATTCCCACGCCTGGACCTAGTGACTCACTTCTACCAAGGAGTATACAGCAAAAGTAATAACATCACTTCTGAGGTGAGGCTACAAGGTGACTACGATGCCTGCCTTGGTCACCCTTCTCCTGCTCTCTCCATTGCTCCCTCTGATGGAAGCCAGTTGCCATGTGATGAGGTGCCCTATGGAGAGGCCCACATGGCAAGGTATTGTAAAAAGCCTCTGACCAGTAGCCATCTAGAAAAGGAGGGCCAGTCCAACAGCCTCTGAGATGAATCCTGCCAATGTGAGCTCGGAGGTGGATTATCTCCCTATCCTGCCTTGGGATGGATCTCAGCTGCCACCAACACCTTCACTGTCTGGTGAGAGGCCAAGCCAGTGAACCCAAGGTAAACAGGACAGAATCCTGACCCAAAGAAACTGAGATAATGTTTGTTGTTTTGAGCTGCTAAATTAGTTAAAGAGCAATAGATAACTAATTCAAACAACATAAAATTCTAACATTTTATTCTATCACACAAACCAAGTAATACCAATGAATACCATTACTATATATGTATTTTTGGGACACAATTACATGTGATTTTTTAAAAAAGCTAATGAACTAAGCATAATGCACTTTCACCCACTAATAGACATTTACTCTGTTGTTTTGTACTGTTTTCTATTATAAATTGGGGAAAAGCCATTATTATTATCTACTAGCTTCAGAAGAACTAGGTTCAAGTCATAGGAAACCATGGAAAACCAGAAAAACAAGTTGACTGGGCACGGTGGCTCACACCTGTAATCCCGGCACTTTGGGAGGCCCAGATGGGTGGATTACAAGGTCAGGAGATCGAGACATCCTGGACAACATGGTGAAACCCCGTCTCTACTAAAATAAAAACAATTAGCCAGGCATGGTTGCACATGCCTGTAGTCCCAGCTGCTCAGGAGGCTGAGGCAGGGGAATTGCTTGAACCCGGGAGGCAGAGGTTTCAGTGAGCTGAGATGTGCCACTGCCGTCCAGCCTGGTGACAGAGCAAGACTCCATCTCAAAAAAAAAAAAAAAAAAAAAAGAAAAGAAAAGAAAAACAAGTTGTATTGAAAGAGGACATCATTAACAGTATATCTCTTCAATAATGATTTATTTCACTATTCTCATTCCTCTCTTACAGTGTCCCAAATCTCTTTACAGGCTAAAGGAAACTCTTTAGATGAATCCTATTCTTTTTTTTTTTTTTTTTTGAGACGGAGTCTGACTCTGTCACCCAGGCTGGATGCAGTGGCGCGATCTCGGCTCACGGCAAGCTCTGCCTCCCAGGTTCATGCCATTCTCCTGCACCAGCCTCCGGAGTAGCATCAGCCTCCGGAGTAGTAGGCACCCGCCACCACGCCCAGCTAATTTTTTGAGAGATGGGGTTTCACCGTGTTAGCCAGGGTGATCTCGATCTCCTGATCTTGTGATCCACCTGCCTCGGCCTCCCAAAGTGCTGGGATTACAAATGTGAGCCACCGTGCCTGGCCCAATCCTGTTCTTAAAGAATACCACTTACTGAGTATTGCATTTTCTTCTTCAAATTGTTCAGCATACATTGAGAATACATCATATGGACCAGTTTTAAATTTTTAGTTTTGTGTTTTGAGTTTTTTTTTCTTTTTTTCTCTTTTGGCTAAAGAAACTGCAACTAGATTTAGGACCTCATTCTATTAGGTTAGTATTCATCTAGTAAACTTCAGTATAAGCAAAATAAAATACATGTTGTTGCTCTGAACTGAAACCCCTCAAAACCATATTTTAAAAATTACAGAAACATTAACTGAAATCAAGTTTTTAAAAACCTTGTAGATGAAAAGATATATAGTAGGTTTAAGTACCTATTTCAATGGTTCACAAAGTGCAGCCCTCAGATCCCCAGGTCCAAACTATTTTGACAGGAATACTAACATGGTGATATTTTTTGTAATGGTGCAGATGCAATGGTGGGTAAAAATGCTGGTGCTTTGGCACAAATAAAGGCAGTAACACCAAACTACTAGCAGTCATGGTATGACTACTATGCACAGGAAAGGTTTAAAGGTTTAAAAAGGAAGGGCACTCCAGACATGGTGTCTCATGTTGTAACACCAGCACTTTGAGAGGCCAAGGCAGGCAGATCACCTGAGGTAAAGAGTTTCAGACCTACCTGGCCAACATAGTGAAAACCCCATCTCTACTAAAAATACAAAAATTAGCTGGACATGCTGGTTGCATGCTTGTAGTCCCAGCTACTTGGCAGGTTGAGGCAGGAGGATTGATTGAGCCCAGAAGGTTGAGGCTACAGTGAGTTGTGATCGTGCTCCTGCACTCCAGCCTTGGTGACAGAACAAGGCTCTGTCTCAAAAATAAAAAGAATGTCTATGATGAAGCAGTGAAAATCTTACATCTTAATCCTTGAATATATCTTTTCAATATTTCATGTGATGAAATGGGAAGTATACATGAGCATTCCTACAGACTGCCTGAGAAAAAACCCTCGGGTGACTAAGTCATAAAGTGAATTAACCACTTTAATGGAATACCATTTTTACTTCAAAGGATGACTGACAAAAAATGTTATTTCAGCTTGGGTTTTGGGAGACATTTTCTCAAAAATGGAGATTCTGTTATTTCAAGGAAAACAACAGAGAGGCCATAATAAAATTCAACAATAAAATTGCTGATAGTAAAAGACAAGCTTTTGAACAAAAAATTAGAATTTTAGAAAACTTATATCCACATTCGCTTTCCAAAATATTCTGATAAGATTGATGGTGATATTGATGAATGTATTTTGATACTGTATAATCAAATGTATCAACATATAGAAGATCTCAGTGAACCATTATTTTCAAAGTGACCAATGCATGATGTTATCATATCATGCAAGGGTAAAAGATCCAAAGTTCAAGAAAAATCAAGTTTTGATGGAGTATCAAAAAAGAAGCCAAGGCAACATGCCAAAACCCTGTCTCTACAAAACATACAAAAAATCAGCTAGGTGTGGTAGTACACACCTGTAGTATCAACTACTCTGGAGGCTGAGGTGGGAGGTTCACCTGAGTCCCCAGAGACTGAGGCTCCAGTAAGCCGTGATCATACCACTGCATTCCAGCCTGGGCAACAGAGCAAGACCCCATCTCATAAAAAAGAAAAGAAAAAAAAAGAAATATCCACAATGATCTAAAATGGCTATCTGTATGAGATTGGCCTTTCTTCACATTTTTTCAAGCAAATATCACACAATAAATGGAATGCAGATGCAAATGACAAACATCAAAGAAATTTGTAAAAGATGTTAGATTGTATTACTTTGAGTTTAGAAATTTTCTTTTAATAAAAGCATTTATAGCAATATTTGGTGAGCTGTTAAAGAATATTTTAAATATTTCTGATTTAATTTCTAGTGATAAATACCAATAGATATAACCTACATACACAAAAGCTCCCTGGGTCATCGATACATTTTTACGAGTGTGAAGGAATCCTGACCCCAAAACTTTGAGAACTGCTGCCTTCCCCTCCACTTTCTTCCTTCCCTACAATTTCTTCCTTGGAAGAAACATTCCTTTGTCATTCTATGTTAACTTACTTAGTTCCACTGAGGCCAGTTTTGCTACCTCTCTCCCATCTTTCCACATCCCTCTCTTAACACAAAACCTGACCAAAGGACTCGACCAGCCCACCCCATTTCCAGTGATTAGCTGTTAGGTGGGCTAAGTCAAGCAAATCTGGGTTTTCTCTGAGATTAGTCCTCTCCTTCTGGGAGATATGGAATCACAGGGACAAGATTGGCCACTGAGGGGTGGTCAGAATTCATCTTGCCTAAATGGGAAGAGGTTAGGCAAGTTTCTAGAATGCCAGTCTGCTTTCTAGAAAGTCAAAGATAACTCTACTTTCTGTCATGACTGTGAGAACGCCCATTTCATTGCACACTTTCTATGATTTTTACCAATCTCACATATAACAGCTGGTACCTAGAAGAAAAAAAGGCCAGGTGGGGTGGTTCATTCCTCAATCCCAGCACTTTGGGAGGCCAAGGTGAGTGGATCACCTGAGGTCAGGAGTTCCAGACCAGCCTGACCAACATGGTGAAACCCCATCTCTACTAAAATTACAACAATTATCTGGGCATGGTGGCAGGCACCTGTAATCCCAGTTACTCAGGAGGCTGAGGCAGGAGAATCACTTGAACCTGGCAGGTGCACGTTGTAGTGAGTCAAGATCATGCGTTTGCACTCCAGCCTGGGTGACAAGAGCGAGACTTCATCTCAAAAAAATTTTTTTCTATACACTATAATTTGTTCCATCTCTAGAAAACAAATCAGCAATGAGAAATGAAAGCCACCTCTTGGAACGTTTCAAGGATTTAGCTCTACCTATTGATGTCCAAAGCATTAGTTAAGGTAGAAACCACACCCACACACACACACACACACACACACACACACACAGTCACTCACTCACTCACCCCTATGTATTCAGTACCAGGAAACACGAATGACTAGATGGTATAGTCATCCAACACAACCACAGAATAACTGAAGGCACTGTGTAGAGGAGTAACTTATGACACGGATCTATCATATTGTTGAGTGAGAACGCAGATTACAAAAACAAAATCTGATTGTTTTAAGGGAGAGGGAACACATACAAGCACAGGAGAAAAGAGATGACCAGAGGACTGGAAAGATACAAAATTCTCATGGTGGTACCTTCTGAGTGGTAGAATTATCGGTATGATTTTCTAGTTTTGCCTAAAAATTTTCTAAACTTCTTAAAATAAGTTTTTGTTATCCATATTATAAAACATCCATCACCCCAGAAACTTCACCTTGAGCACAAACTCTATAATATGTTCAATGTTTGTTCAGTTTAATATTTAAGAGATGATCTTTTTTGAAAGACATCTAAAATGATGACCTATATTTAAACCTATGCATTAATATTTTTCAAGAATATGCTTTACATTTTGTAATTTTGATAAGGTTAAGCTTTATAACCATCTTGAAAAGATAAGTGTTCTATTTGTCTTTAAAATATGACCTACAATATGCCAGTTTTTCAACAGTAAATGATGGTCAAAAATAGCAATATAAATTCAGGCAGTGTTCCTTACATGGAATGTTTAACTGATTCTAACACTGTTCTTTTTCACCGGTTATGAAAACACAGAACAATTATTTAAGCATCTAAGTATTCAGGTCCTTTCTTTCTCCTCCATTCTATTAGTTTTATAGTAATTTTAAGGCCTGTGAGGATGAAGTTGTCTGTGACAGCTACCACAAAGCTTACTAGAAGCAGACAAATTTCAAACAGGTTTATGACCACTACCATCCCCACCATACAACTGTCTCAATCAAGGGCAAGGCATCCTCTTTACCTGTCACTGCTTAAGAAAGGATTTTTTGGTCTTATTTAGAAATAACTTTCTGTATCTATTTTTCTCCATAAATCCACTGAGACCAACGTGTGGCTCTATCTCAAGCACCAACAAGCAAAACTGCCTGCCAGTATGTTCAGTTTCTGTATCTTTCTAAATGTAGCGCATGGCTATCTTTTGATATCATAATTTTTTGAAAGCTGATACAGAAACTTCTTGAAAGTTCAGCCGGGTATAGTAGCTCACGTCTGTAATCCCAGCACTTTGGGAGGCTGAGGCAGGCAGATCACGAAGTCAGGAGTTCAAGACCAGCCTGGCCAACATGGTGAAACCTATCTCTACTAATACTACAAAAATTAGCCAGGTGCGGTAGCAGGTGCCTGTAATCCCAGCTACTCAGGAGGCTGAGGCAGGAAAAATCACTTGAGCCTGGCTGGCAGAGGTTCCAGTGAGTCAAGATCGCACCCCTGCACTCCAGCCTGGGTGATAGAGTGACACTCTGTCCCCACAAAAAAAAAAAAAAATTTGAGATACACAGCAGTTGTGATTCTTCTAAAAGCTGGTTATGGGACACATTACTTTCATACTTTGTCGTTCAATAAATATGGGGTGGAGAATAAAGTAAATTGACAGAATTATCATATAAAATAAAATTTTAAGTCCTCTGACAACAAAAGAAACTTAAAACACACACACACACACACACAGAGACACACACATGGTTTTCCCTGCTAATCATTTTACAACAACCACGCAGCTAACCCAGAGCCCACAAAAGCAGAATAAAAATTCTAACACTTGGTAAAATAAAATGCACATATATCCCTGTCATCTAAAAAGATGCTTAAGGATTCAAAGACAGACAGCAATTACAGCTACTGAGAACATCACTGGAAGCAAAAACTGAGGCAAGAAAGGAAAGGTGCTGATGAGGATTTGAACCACCTAAGCTGCAGAAACCCACTGGAGGGTTTCCTAGGTTCCGAGCTGGCATTATCTTTCAGAACGATCTTCTAGAAGAGATCACATAACACTGTTACAAAGGATCTGGAGAAAGGGACCCTGGCTTCATGACTCCGGCTCTCCAGTCATGCTTTACATTTTCACTTCTTACACTCTCTTTCATATGAAGGCAATTTACAGACTTCCATCAAGCCCTTAGAGACTTTTTGTACTATCCACAACAAGTTCTTGATGTTATCTCTGCACTTTTGACAAATTCTTAGCAGTTAACTTACAAGGCAGTTAAGATTTTTGTTCCAGCACAACATAGCTAGGATAGGGTCAGACATTCAACAAAACAAATATTTCCCAAGCATTTATTGAGTGGGAGATAAAAAGCACAAAGCATAATTATAAAACATTCTCCCCTGCCACCATAAACATTTTTTTAAAGCCTTACAGAACACAGCATAACATGACCAAAGCAAAAATAGTAAGGACGAAAGAGGGGAGGAAGGGGAAATATCAGCATGAACTAAATATGACCCAGGAGAGCCTTGATGGTCAGACATGCAAAGCCAAATTGGGTAGGGTTAGGGGGTGGCTGTCAGGGGCACATTCTATAGGGGAAAAATAGCTGATACAGAAGCCTGAAAGGAAAAGCGGGCAGAGCGCCTGTACAGGACTCTTACCTGCTGCATCCAGGGTACAATGCGCCTTTCCAGAACACAGCAGGGGCCTGGCCGGGCCCTGGGGAGAGGGATCGCTCAAACAGCACCAGAGGCTGCATTCCAACTTTTCCTCCCTCAAGGAGTCCATTTTCATTGTTAGTTTCTCCTTAAACACAAACTTAAAAACGATTGGCTGAACATGCAGGAACAAGGAAAACCTGACTGAAGAATGAGGCCTTTACACTTAAGGGCCTTGGGTCCTCCTGAGGTGGCTCAGGTCTGTAATCACACAACTTTGGGAGGCAGAGGTGGGTCATTTGAGGTCAGGAGTTCGAGACCAGCCTGGCCAACATGGTGAAAGTAAACAACACGAAAGTTAGCCAGGCATGGTGGCGGGCGCCTGTAATCCCAGCTACTCGGGAGGCTGAGGCAGGAGAATCGCTTGAACCCATGGATTGTCAAGAGAAGGAGGCTGCAGTAAGCCGAGATCGCCCACTGCACTCCAGCCTGGGCGACAGAGTGAGGCTCCATCTCAACAAGCGCCTGCCACCATACCCAGCTAACTTTTATATTTTTAGTAGAGACAGGGTTTTACCATGTTGGCCAGGCTGATCTAGAACTCCTGACCTCAGGTGATCCACCCCCCTCAGCCTCCCAAAGCGCTAGGATTACAGGAAAGAGCCACTGCGCCCCGTCAAAAAACCGAAAATCTTAAAGGCCTTTCCCCTTCCACGCCTGGGCTCAAACAACAGCTGGAGCCGCCCTGCCACACCCAGTCGCGGTTCTGGGGAGCAGGCAGGCTGACTGCGGGCGATCATGGGCCCCGAATGGGCTGCGGGCGACGCGAGCTCCCAGTTCGGGGCTCGGGGACGAGGGCGAGAGGTGCCGCCAGCCCCCCGCAAGGAGATAGAGAGACGCGCCCTGCGCCTCCTCCCACCCAAGCCTCCGGCAGTCCCGGCGATCGGGGCGGGCCAGTCACAGGAGAAAGGGGCGCGTTTACCCCGCCCGGGGAACCCGGGCCTCTCTCGGGCAGGCTCCCCTTTGTCCGGGTACTTCCGGAGCCTCCTCTCCGCCCTCGCCCTGCCCCTTGGGGCCGCCTCTGGGCGCTGACACGGACACGGACACACAGACGCGGACATCTTACCCTCATCTCCGGCGGCAGGGCGCGGAAGGTGAGCCGGTGAGGAGCCGCTGTTATGGCCGCGACCACCCAGTGGGGCCGCTCGGCGGCGCTCTCGCGGCTCCGCCTCTTCCCGCTGCCTTGACTCCAGTTGGAGCACGGCAGGAAATCCTCAAGGGACACCGAGGCCTCTGCCGGGAGCTGTGGGGCAGCCCCTGGGCGGCTGCTCCCCTTGTAACGGACTCCACCGGCAGGAAGCGGGGCTCCTGTGAAGCGGCAGCTTAAAAGGGCAACAGCATCACCGCCCCAGCTGCCGCCTGGGAAGGGGCTGCCTCCACCCCGTCCCCCTCCCTCTCACCCCTCACTCCTCACCCCTGACCCCTCACCCCTCACTCCCGCGCGCCCCGTGAGCACCCATTTCGGCGGATGCAGGAGTCCAGAGCATGGGCGCGCTTCCGGCTGCCCTCTGCTCGCCTTGACCCAACACTACTGGACCCATCTGGTCCGTTCCTCACACTGGCAGACTGGAGGCTCCTGGCGGCACAACCACCAATGTGTGTGTGTTTTGGCGGGGAGGCACAAAACCACCAACACGTTGTGTGTGTGTGTGTGTGTGTGTGTGTGTGTGTGTCTCCGTGTGTTTGTGTGTGTCTCCCAAGGGAACAGCACTGCTGAGTTCAGGCTGAGTATTAGCTCGTGGACTGTCAGCAAAATACAGTCACAAGAAGGCTATGTGCTGTTTTGTCTTTTGCAGTGACATCATGTTTGCAGTGACATCATGTTGCTCATGTTTTATGTTTTTCAGAGTTCATTAGTTTCTGTTTGTTCTCAGTTAATATCCAGCTCAATAGATTGTGTAAGTAGAATACCCCCTAACTGAAAGTCACCTACATAAAATACAGTGAAAAATTTGTCACCCCCTTAAACTATAGTTGAAAACATGTACTCATGAGTTTTGTGTAGCCAACACTGGATACTGGGTAAGGGCACAGGATCCCAGGGCTAGACTGCCTGGGTTCAAGTTCCGATTTAGCCACTTGCTCGCTTTGAAATACTTGACAGGTTTAAGCCATAGTTTCTTTCTTTCTTTCTTTTCTTTTCTTTTTTTTTTTTTTTTTAACTTAATCCCAAATGTGATAGTAAGTCTCAGTTTCTTGGTTTGAAAAACAGAAATTATTCCATGAGAGCCTATGTGAAAACTTTAAAGGTTTTAAAGCCCCTATCTGGCTCAGGAAAGCCCTCAGCTTTAGCTGTTAAAGTTTTAAAAGCCACTTTAAAGTTTTTAAAGCCACTGCCTGGCTCAGGAAAGCCCTCAGCTTTAGCCATTAATAGCTATGATTATTATTGTGCTAGCTACACATGCATTAATGAGGCAGGAAAATGCTCAAGGATAACAACCAATACCCAGATTATGTCATCAGACCGAGACAGATGCGTATGCGTGCATGCTCATGTTTTAGCTCGGAGCCATTTGTCTAAAAGGCTGTTGAACTCAGAGGCCCAGGCAGTATCAACTTTACTTTGTAGTGGAGCCATCACTTTTGTTAATCAATGAAATTGACATAACGCTCTTTGTTTCTTTTTAGCACCAGCCATGTGCATAGAGTTAACTGTGTCCAGAAGAGCATGCTTCAAGTGGCTGGAGTGAGCAATTCAACTTGTGGAGGAATGAGAAATGATAGTGTTGAGACAAGAAACACAAAACCCCGGGGTAAGATAGGAATCACTGAAAGTCAGGCAAAGGAACTGGCATCCAGTGATGAGTCAGGCTTTGCCAGCCTCTGGCCCTACAGATGGCTCTTTGGAGAGGAAAAAATTAAGCCAGGCCCAAGGGCACAGATCGTAAGGGAATGCTGGCAGCTCTAGGCTGTCTATGAGAGTCCAGATTTGCTGCTTTACCCTGGGGCTTTAGGCAAGTCCCCTTTCCTCCCAGAGCTTCAGTATCCCTTCTATCAAATGATGATGTTCTGCCTTTCTCCTAGGATGGCTATGGAGATCCAGGGAGACAGTGGGCATAGGGATGCTATGTTAACTGCAGATGCAGCCGTAGGAGCACTTTGCTAAAGGCCAACATGAGTTCAGACTCTTCAGGCTATTTGGCACCCAGGTCTATGGTGAGGTGTGACATATGAGATGTAAGGTTTGATGCCTGCTCCGACTCCAGTCTTGCTAACACACGCTAAACATTTGGCAAATCGTGACCCTACCTTGGGGAAAAGGGCATTCTGGGAGAACTTCTTCAAGGCAGGCTGGCTTCAGTGCAGTCCGGGGCATGACTAAGATAGGCTTACATGGTGAGGAATTGGAGGATAACTGGGTAAAAAGCTGCCATGGGCAGAGGTGTAGTGTGGGTCACATCGAGGATAGCCCCCGGCCAAAGCAGGGAACACAGACAGAATGAGGAAGAGCTCTGTGGGGAAGGTGGGGCATACGGTGGAGAACCTTCAAAGTCTGAAGAGTGTGACTTGTTGGGGTTCAATGCTGTAGGCAGTAGGGAGCCATGGAAGGCTCTTAGGTGGAGAAATGACAGCTGGACATTAGTGAGCAAGCCCCGTCTCCATGAGCAGCGTGGGTGTTCCTCTGAGCACACCAGGCGTGAGTGTGCAGGGAGCTGGTGCAAATGCCTCTGTGTGTGGGTGAGCATCTGTGTTGTGACTCTGCCCACGCATGTGCTTCACTGTGCCATGTGGCTGCATGTCCCAGATCCATGCAGCACATGCCAGCCGGTGAGGGTGCTGGGCACCTGCAGGTGGCAGAGAAGGCGGCGTATACGTGTTGTTTGTGGGCATGTGTATTAGTGTGGGCATGCTGGCCGTGGGGCCTCACAGTATGTGTGTGCACACTCCGGCATGTGCGTGTGTGTCCCCCACCCTCAGGCCTGCCCCACCCATGCGTGTGACCTGCCATGTGATTTGATGCTGTCTTTCAGGATCACTAATGGTGGGGTTCAATAAGGAGCGTCAGCCTTGGTAGGTATATACCTTGCTGCCTTCTGCTTGAAAGGTCTGCCCGCCCCGCTGCCCCAGCTCCACAGGGGGGGCACACCTGGGGACTAAGAGCCAGGCTCCCTGCCCCTCCCTTCTGGAGCTGCAGACTTGCTCTTTCCTCTTTCTGTCCTTGTGCTGCTGGCTGTCTCACTTCCCTCCCTGCGAGCCACGGGACTCAGTGTCACTGCTCAAGGTCTCCATGGCTGAGCCTGGGGGCTCTTAGAACAGGCTCCATGCCCAAGCTGGCAGACGTGAAGCCATCAGAGAGGGCACAGAGCTCATGCTTTATGGTGTAGGGGCTGGGAGCTTGGAGGGGGTTGTGTGTAGGGCTGGAATCTGAGGCGGTCAGAGGACTAGGCACATCATCCTGGGCACGCTGTACCTGTCATACAGTCTGAGTCATGCTGCCAGGGCAGGTATCCAGCTCCCAGCCTGGGAGTGCCGAGAGCCAAATCCACTGCAGATTAAGGGTGATAGTTAGGGTCCCATGTCCTCTATCTGTCAGCAATCTAGTGGTGATCGAGGATAAAAGCCTGAGAGTCCCATACACACAGTCATCCCACAACACACTTCACAGACCGGGCAGGGACACACAACCCCCTTCCCTCCCTCCCAGGTACCATCATAGCTGCTAGTGTGGACTGAAGGCAGGGTCCCTGGCCCCCACTGAAGCACTACCACTGACCAGCAGGCTCACTCACCTTGGCCTGTTGCTCCTAGGGGTCGCCTGTGCTATTCAGCCGAGACCACAGTGCCTGCTGGCCCAGCCGAGCTCCGCCTAGCGAGCCCACCTGCCTGTCCTGCCACGGACTCTTCCTCTTCTGCTTTTCCCATCATAAAGGGCCCAGCCTCACCTATGCAACCTGCAGCCCCCTGCCTACCAGTTGAGGCTCCCCTCTTAGACTTATAAGTCTATGTCCAGTGGCATCCGGCTACCTGTCCTCCTTGCCTTCCCCAGGGTCCCTCAGAGGACCCTGAACTTTCTGACTACCCAGAGGGGCCTCTGGTGCTCACTCCAGCCATCCATCCCTTATAGCTTCACTATTTTGTTTCAAGCAGTGTTCCTTCTCTATCAGGCCTGGTGGCTGTTGGGTGGGGCTCCCCAAGCAAGAGGTGGCCCTGGGCCAGTGGGTTGGAAGACAGGGTGACCAGAGAAGAGGGAAGTCCTGGGGGCTGGCATTGGTCTGAACTGTGGGTGGACTGCCTGGGTGCCATGAGAGAGGTCAGCGTGTGTGGGGTGGGGAGGGCCGCCACAGCCCCCGGGCACTACCTACGAAGCTCTGGCTTCTCCCTCCATCTTCCTCCCCTTTCCCTTCCAGCCTCTCTTTTCCAGGAACCTTGCCATGCCCACACTTACACCCTCCCCTTTCCAGCCCTCTCACAGCTGCTACGGTGCACCCATGCGCTGCCCTTGCCTCACCAGCTCTGGCTTTTCTCTAACCTGTTTTCTCTCTGCGCTCTCTCCAATGCCAGCTGATTGGGTCAGGCAAGTCCATCCCGTCCTGAGAGCCCCAGGTCCCACTTTGACCTCTGAAGTGATGAACAGATCCTCCTCTTCTCAGAGACCTCCCTTTCCAAGCCTGCCTGGGTGGGTGTCCTGTGACTTGACAGTGGCTCCAGCAGCCCTAAAGCCAGCCCCCTTCATCTGTGACTTAGTCTGTTGTAGTGGTGAGCTGGCACATCCAGCTGTGACCATTGCTGAAAACTTGTGCCCCCTCTGTGGTATGCCCCTGCCCTGTTCTATAAATAGCTATAAATTCTCAGACACACACACACACACACATACACACACACACACACACACACATGCACACACATACACGCACACACATACACACACATGTGGCCGACTGCCTGGCCTCTAGCCCTGGGAATCAGTCCTTGTGCTGTCCTTGCGGAGTCTTGTGGCCCAACAAGAGGCAGCTGTCTCCTGACATTGCCCCTCCAAAGTGCACCACCTCCAGGGAGCCTCCCTGTCATGCCCGGCCTGTGGACAGCCAGCCCCCGCCATCCTTCCCGCCTTCTGGGCAAGCATGGGGGTGCTGTGCAGGCAGCTGTGTGGACTGACAGTCTCTACCAGTCCTGCTGTCCCTCGGCTGAGACTCCAACCCATTTCTGGATGACAGAGAATGTATCCTCTGCTGGCTGTGCTCTCTGTGGAGCTCAGGGGAGGGAAAAGTCCAAGCCATTTTTAGGGTGCTTTTGGGAGCGGTGAAAAGGTCACACCCTTTCCAAGGGACTCTTTTCCTAGAAAGTCCCTGGAGCTTAGCTGGCTCTTATCCTGTGACGCCGGCTCTGGCCACTAGGGGGCAGGGCCGTGAACTCAACCTGGAGGGAGCCTGCGGGGCAGCCTGCACTCTGGACAGACAGGCCACCCGGTGCAGACAGGAGAGGGAGGCAGGGGGATGGAATGGAAGACACCTGGGGTGGGTGAAAGTCAGTGCCCTCGGGTGCTGGTGGTGTCTTCCCAGCCACAGCTAGATCAGTCTTCTGAACCTGTTGGCTGTCAGGGCTGCACTGTGCCCATTAGGCGCCATGGCAGTCCGCGTGAAATCCACCAGGTGTCACCAGGCAGCATCCAGGCAACAGGCCTGGAAGATTCCCAACAGCCCAACTGGACATGCTCAGACACTCTGGGGCTCGTCTTTCAATGGGACAAACTGCAGGACCCATTGAGGGAAACGGGAACATACCAGGCTGAGCAGTATAGCTAAATCCATTTATTCCCAAATAAAAAGCAAAGAAAACAGGAGTCCCATCACCGGGGAGCCATGACTCCATCCCCGCCTCCTTCCTCGCTCCTATGCTAGCAATAAATAAGTTTCCCAGCTGCAAATAATTATAAGAACCTCTTCCTCATTTGCCAGCTGCAACCTCTACTAGGTACGATACATACAGAATGTTACACAGATACAGATGTACATGGGGGAAGGGCGGGTCACCCCCGGCAGCCTGTGCCCTCGCCTGGTCTACAGTTAGCTCTACTGTTCTGCCTCAGCTGCCTCTCTGAGTAAGAAGATGGGAGCCCCCCTGAGGGAAAAGTAAGGAGGCCATCACACCTCCTCCAAACAAACCAACTCCATCAACCTCTGGTTCTTAAATAACAAACATCATCATCCAGAAATGTAAGGACTCAGCCTTGGTCAAGGTGGTAAAGGGTCTGTTTTTCTCCCTCCATTAGACAGGAGTCTTGTGTTGCTACCCTAATGGTAAAGGGGTGACTGGGAAGGGGTTGTAGGGACATGGTGGGGGTGAAGACTCCAGACCCGCTTCCCCAGGCTTATGCTGACAGGGGCCTGCTCTTATTTATTTTTATTCCATGATGTTTTTTTTAATCCAGTAACTTCTTTTTCATAACTTAAAAAAAAAAACTTTCCATAAAACTTTTTTTTAACTTTTTTCCACAACTTTTTTGCCACAACTTTTCCACCATATTTTTTATCCCATAACTTTTTCATCCCACAACTTTTAATTCCTGTAACTTTTTAGTTTATGTTCTTTTAATAAACACACTTACATAGTTACAATTTTGTGAGAATAAAAACTGATTATCTCATGCCAATGTTCCCAGCATTTGCACAGTCTTAATACCTTTAATACTATAGTTTTCAAGACACACAAAATTTTAAGGCAAAAACAGCACCTTGCAAGAATTTCATAATTTGTTACATTACAGTAGCATCACAGAAGCAGTCAAGAATGCCACTTTAGACAAAAGTCAGTATTTCTATTATACATTCTGTTTACCAGAAATCAGAAGTTGGTAAAAGTAATTCTAAGAAAACTTGGCAAATAAAGGGTTGGACTGGAATTGGCATTTCTTTCTCTACTTTTCCTTCCCCTAGAGTCTTTGTTTTAAACTATGGTGTTCATACTTTAAAATGTTTTAACTTATTTCAAGACATTAATACAGCAGTTACATTTTTGAATAGTTATTTGAAAGTGACTGCAAGATAAAGTTTTAGAGAAGCTATTATGGATGGGGTGATTTACATTTTCATGTTTTGTACAAAGCAGCTTTGGTTTTAGAACTGAGTTTTTTTCATTTTGGGAAAACCTATCAGGGTTAATCAAACACTTTAAAAATAATTAGCATATATTGCAGTCTTTCAATAGGCATTTTGATTCTTTACTTCCTACAGAAATTCAAATTTATTCAGTTGAACTCACACTTTAAAATTCTATGTTTCTGCTGAACTCTAACCTTCTAATGTTGCCTTCTAAGCAAATTGAGAGCTGCCTTATACTGAATGAGGAAGAGAACAAATACTTGGCTGAATGAGGTATTGCAAATGACTGCATGCACTGAGAAGTAAGACTTAAGTTATTGTCATAGGATTTCCATCTTTTTAGCTTTTTCTTAAACTTATGACAAAATACCTACACAAAGAGTGGTATTTCAGGTAAGATAGCACATTTATTTTTCAGATTGACATTCAGCTTAAATATGCCAGTATGTGATTTAATCCATAGGTACCTGATGAACACATTATTATCAGATAGGTTACAGATGCTAAACGCTATCTGAAGGTCATTCCTAGTCATTTATATGTGTCAGGGTAAAAGTGAAGTGATTTGAACTATCAAAATACCTTTGAAATAATGTATCAATGTATTAGAAAAACCCAGTTTCAGAACGATAAAGAAAAACTGTTAGACCAAATAATTTGGCTAATTAACAGTGGTACAATCCCTTTTTAGGTCACAATCCCTTTTTAGGTCATCAAAAAGGAGTACAACTGCCCCAGCTCATGATGTAATATCTTCATGAGCCCAGAGCACATTCAAATCCTAAGGGGAGTACCATAGTAACGCACTCATTCTTGGTTCTGAAACAAATGAAACGTATTCTATCCTGCACACATGTTCCAGAGCAGGCCACTTTCCTCTTTTGGGAGATTTAAAAAGCTCCCCAAAATGTTATTACGCCCATCCCCAATACACAGAAAAAGAAAGGTTCTCTCCACTGCTCCATCTTTAAACAACTGTAAATGTCACTACTCACAGTGACACATTACAAACTAATAAATAGCGCACTTGAGGGCAGACCACATATTGAGCTAATGAAGAGCTCACTGTGATTAGGAGTCGATCAAGCATAATAGCAGAACATAGGCAAATTTTATTCAAATTCCGTAATGAACATACATGCTGCAATAACATTAAAAATCATGGCAGCCTATTCCAAACCAGCAAGAACAGTTTTGTGCATATAGTGGGTTTTTGCGTGTTTGAACTCCCACCACATAGGGCAAACTCGATATGCATGCTAATGACCTACAGTTATCAAATAAAAAGAAAAATGCTAAAGGATGCCATAGTGAACATGAGGGAAAGACCCACTCTTCTGTAACTTTTTAACAAATAAATTTAAATTAAGTTAGAAACACAAATAAACATGAGTGGCTCTAACATTCAAAGGAAGTAAATGAATTGTGTGGGAGATTAACCCCTAAACTTTTTTTTTTGTTTGTTTTTAAATTTCTTGACCAGCTCTTAGATGATGGTGATGTTTATCTCCCTGATCTCGGCACGGTGAAAAGAATAGCATGCAGGGGTTGCTGCCCAAGCCTCGGTGCTCCTGGAGAGTCCTGCGTCAGAGGAAGCAGCTGCGCGATCTGCTGTGCAGTGGGGTTGTGGTGGGGAGAACCCTCTCTGGCCTCTCCTGGTGCAGGCTCCACGCTGTCAGTGAGGCTCAGCCACGAAGATCTTCAGACAGAGGGAGGAGGGGATCTGAGGTCAGTGTGAGCCTCCCCTGCTCCTGCCTGCCCACCCCGCCTGAGCGCTCTACCCACCACCCTGCTTGTCAGCACACCCAAGCTCCAGGGGGATTGGGGCTCCTAGAGCGGGCTGATCACCAGGACTCTGGGCAGTGGTCAGGAATTTGTCATGCCCCTCGTTGTGGTCGCCCACAAGCCGCAACACCTGTCCCTGCAGCTCCAGCAGGTTCACCTGGAGGGAGGGGTGCTTAGCTGTCATGCTGGTGCTGGTGTCCAAGTTCACCGCCACCGCTACTCCCACCCCCACAGAGATGTTGCACACGCTACTTCCATCTCTTGGTCCTGGGCCAGCCTGATGATGTCCTCCTCTCCCAGTGCCGCATTTTGGCACTGCCCCCTGGCTGATGTACTTTCCTGCAGGAGGACACAGCTCAGAGGCTGAGGCCCCTCTGACGGCCCAGCAGATCCCCCTGCCGTATGCTGGCCTCCTGCTCACTTACGGTGTCTGTCCCGAGAGGTGGATGAATCGAAGCTCCAGTTACTCCACTGGTTCCTTCAGGTCCACCTTGTCCTCCATAAAGTCGCTCTGGAGCCAAAATAATGAGGTCACATCTCAAGAACCAGCTGCCTTGCCCCACCCACACCGTTCTTGGCCCATGCCAGGACCTACTCAGCTGCACCTTCTCCATGGCCCCCTGCAGGGCTCAGTGGGTCTCCCCACACACAGACTCACCCCCAGTCCCTGGGGTCCTCTGGGATGAAGCCACTGGGTGAGCCAGGCACTGGCATCATACCCTTTGCTCTTCCTGGGCACTGGCTCCAGCGAAGTTGAAAAATGCCACCTGAAGGCAAGAGGTGAGTATTCTTGTAGGGACATACACAGAACAACCGGGGCAGGGAGGTGGAGCGCAGCCCCTTCCCTTGGGGCTCAGAGTGTGCACCTGTTGGTCACAGGTGAAATGGTGTTTGACCACTGGCTCCTGGAAGGAGTGAAAGTCCACAGAAATCAAAAGGCAGGGAAACCAAGAACATAAGGGGATCTGGGAGGGACCACCGAGGAAGGTGACAAAGTAGGGGCAGGGAAAGTCAGGCTCACCTGGCCTCCAGGCTCTGCAGGTCCCCTGGGATGTTCGGCATGGGCTGAGGTGCCTCCTCTTCCTCACTGTCCAGATGTCCTCCTCCATCTCCTCTAGGGCGTGGCCAGAGGGTTCCTCAGACAACCCAACAAGGGAAGTACTGGGGGCCCACCTCTGCCCCCACCCTCCCTGTGTAACCCTGAATCAGCCCATTCCCAGAGAGGAATGAGCTGTTCTTTATTTTTAGTTTTAAGAACCAAGATCTTGCTATATTGCCCAGGCACAGTCCCACTACCGATTGGTGCGGGAGACCTGACCTGCTCCCTTTCTGACCTGGGCCAGTTCTCCCATCCTTAGGCAACCTGATGGCCTCCTGCTCCCAGGAGGTCACCATATTGATACCGAACTTAGCGCGGACACCCGGTCGGCATAATGACCAGCTGTCTTAAAGGTCTCTTCCAACTCCTCAATCCTATGCTGCTAACAGTTCCCCTTTCCTCCCGGGGCTCTCGCCTCTTCCTCTGAGTGGTCTCCCGTACCTTCCCCAGGGAGAGCTGTGAGGCTCAACTGGGATTTAGCTGCTGTTTCTGCTGGCTGGTAGCTTCCAGGTGCTCCTAAGAGGCCAGGAAAGAGGGTGAGAAGGCACGGAGGTTGCCAGGTTGTCCCTCTCGGGGCCCTGTCCTCAGCAACTCCCTCCCCGGGGTCTCCTGCAACTTTTGGCGGGCCATCTTAGCCACTGCTTTGCCCTGAGCTTCCTGCTGCTGCAGCTGGTGCATGAGCTGGGTCTGCAGCAGTAACTGCCTGTGCAGCACCTCCTTCTCAGAGGTCAGCTGCTGATAAGTGGCCACCTGCTGCTAAGCGACCACATACTGCTGCAGGTGACACAGGTACTGGTCTCCCTGCTGCTGCAGACTCTGAGCCTCTTGGCTCTTCAGCTCCACCTACAGGAAGACCCTGGGCATGAGGGTATTTGCTAGCTGGCTTCCGGATTCCTGGCCCATTAATAGGGTTGCAAGGGCACTGTGGAGCTCTGTGGCCTCCCCAGGCCCCTAGTCCCTTGCTCCAGGCCTAAGAGACTGCCTTCCTTGCCTAGAACCCCATGCGTCCTTCCCCAACCTCAAATCTCACATCCTTTTCCCCACCATTTAAACTGTAGGCCACAGACTGGTGGAATAGCAAGGAGAGCCAACCACCATCTGCTAAGTGTACTACATGCCTACTGTTTCCATTTGTTATCTCATTTAATCCTCAGCACCTCTGCAAGGAAAATGCTAACTTCCTTTTGAAGTTAAAGAAACAGAGACATAGAGATGCAAGGTAGTTGAATGATAACCAGTGGAACTGAGGCCGGAATCCAGTTTGAATCTAAGGAGTCTTTTTGGTTTTTCCGTTTGGTTTTGTTTTGAGACAGTGTCACTCTGTGTCCCAGGCTGGAGTGCAGTGGTGCGATCTCAGCTCACTGCAAACTCCACCTCCTGGGCTCAAATGATTCTCATGTCTCAGCCTCCTGAGTAGCTAGGATTACAGGCATGCACCAACAGGCCTGGCTAATTATTATTTTATTTTTTGGAAATTGTAGTAGAGATGAGGTTTTGTCATGTTGGCCAGGCTGGTCCCAAACTCCTGACCTCAAGTGTTTCTCTTGCCTCAGCCTCCCAAAGTGCTGGAATTACAGGCATGAGCCACCACACCCGACATAAGGAGCCTCTTTTTTTTTTTTTTTTTTTTTTTTGAGGCAGAGTCTCGCTCTGTTGCCCAGGCCGGAGTGCAGTGGCCGGATCTCAGCTCAGTGCAAACTCTGCCTCCCGGGTTTACGCCATTCTCCTGCCTCAGCTTCCCCAGTAGCTGGGATTACAGGTGCCTGCCACCTCGCCTGGCTAGGTTTTTGTACTTTTTAGTAGAGACGGGGTTTCACTGTGTTAGCCAGGATGGTCTCGATCTCCTGACCTCGTGATCTGCCCATCTCGGCCTCCCAACGTGCTGGGATTACAGGCTTGAGCCACCGCACCCGGCCAACCTCTTATACCACTGTCTCTTCCCCTGTGACTCGAGGGCTCCATGCCTCTAGCTGGGTTGATGATTTCCAGATCTAGGGGGAGCCCAGGGCTCCCCACCTCTAAAACTCAGAGGGCAGGAAGCAATAAACAGTCATAGGACTGCCCTGGACAGCTCTGGGGTCACCTGCCCCAAGGCTGCACCTGCCTCTGGCCTGGCAGCCCCCCCTCCCCAGAGACTGGTGCCAACCTCCCAGCCCTTCTTGAATGGGTCAGAGGTTACCGTGTCTTTCAGCTCGCCCAGCTTCTTCAGCTCCTTTACTTGCGGCTCCAACTGCAGTGCGCTCTTGTTCTCATTGTTCTGGACAGAGAGAAGCAATCATTGGCCACCCACTATAGCTGGAGACCCCAGAACTTGGTGTCTGCCTCCCATAGCACCAGGAACGGTGGAGGCAGGTGAGAAAAATCATCCTCTCTCTCCCACAGCCATCAGAGCAGGGCTCTGGCTCACAGGTGCCTTTAGAAGTACCATTTCATGTACATTTCAAGTACAATGCCCCATTTTATAGGTGGGGAAACAAAGGTCTGGAAGGCTAGGGAAGAGGGCAGGCTCCCCAGGTGGGGCAACCTACCAGCTCCTGGAAGCTGCTGTGTGGCTCCACCTGCTGCTCGTAGAGGGCTTCCCACTCCAGCTCCAGCATCCTCTCCAGCTCCCGCAGCCTCTCCAGCTCCCGCAGTGTCTCCTGCTCCCACAGCCTCTGATCCTGCTCCCACAGCCTCTCCTGTTCCAGCAGCTCCTCCACTTGGTCCAGCAGCTGCTCCTCCTCCAGCAGCCTCTTCTGCTCCTACTGTCGCCTCTCCTGTTCCAAAAGCTTCTCCACCTGCTCCAGCAGCCTCTCATCCTGCTCCCGCAACCTCTCCTTTTCCAACAGTTCCTCCACCTGGTCCAGCAGCTTCCCATGGTCTAGCAGCCTCTCCTGTTCCTCCTGCCACCTTTCCTGTTCCAATAGCTTCTCCACCTGCTCCAACAGCCTCTCATGCTCTGGAAGCCTCTCCTCCTCCTGCAGCCTCTCCTCTTCCAGCAGCTTCTCTACCTGGTTCAGCAGCCTCTCATGCTCTAGCAGCTTCTCCTCCTCCTCCTCCCATCTCTCCCGTTCCAACAGCTTCTTCACCTCCTCCAGCAGCCTCTCCTGCTCTGGCAGCCACTCCTGCTCATGTATCCTCTCCTCCTGCTCACGTATCCTCTCCTCCTGCCCAGATAGCCTCTCCTCCTGCTCATGTATTTTCTCCTCCTGCTCACGTATCCTCTCCTCCTGCCCAGATAGCCTCTCCTCCTGCTCATGTATTTTCTCCTCCTGCTCACGTATCCTCTCCTCCTGCCCAGATAGCCTCTCCTTCTGCTCCTGTAGCTTCTCCTCCTGCTCACGTATCCTCTCCTCCTGCTCACGTATCCTCTCCTCCTGTCCAGAGAGCTTCTCCTCCTGCTCATGTAGCTTCTCCTCCTGCTCACATATCCTTTCCTCCTGCTCACGTATCCTCTCCTCCTGCTCCTGCAGCCTCCCCTCCTGTCTCCTGTTCAGGAGATTCAACATCTGATTGTTTTCCACCTCGGCCTGGAGCTGTCTTCCCAGACTCTCCAGCTCCTTCCTTAGGTGTTTGGTCTCATCTTGCAGCTGCTCCACCTCAGAGGGCCCTGCTGGGGGATCTGGGACCCGGGGTTCAGCTGAGAAAGGAAGCAGACAATAAGGGCCTCTGGATTCTCAAAAAAATAAAAAATAAATAAAAAAAATCCTCCCATTGGTGCAGAGCTCCTCCTCTCAGGCTTCCCAAACTTGGCCTCACTGCTAAGGATTCCTCGCACCCAGATGGTAGCCAATCTTCCAAGCCACTTTCAGATGGAGAGCACTGTGGGTGGCTGACAATGGGCACTTCTCCCTCTTTGCTGATGGGGACACCAAGGCTGAAGCAGATGACAAGGCTTGCAGTCTCCTGGCACAGACCTCTCTCACTCTGCCTCAAAGCCCTTCCATCCACCCACCTCCCTGGGGCATTCTAAGCCACCCCCACAGCCCTCTAATGCCAGTCCTGCTCCCAGGTCACGTCAGCCCCATCTTACCCCTCTGGTTTTTGAGTTTGAACAAGCTCCTCCCAAGCTTCTGTACCCGATGTATCCTATGCTTCTTCTCCTCCTTCAATGTGGGAACCTGCCCAAAGCACAGGGCGAAAGGGCCCTGGTGATAGGGGCTGGTAAACCTCTAGAGACAGAGTTTGAGGAAGGCCCCCCCGTTCTGCCAGCTTGTGATTTAGAAAGGTGCGTTCATTCAACAAACATGTGCTGAGCACCTACAGGCCAGGTGTGGTTCTTCACAGCGGAGACAGAAGACAGAAAAGGACAGCCAGGAGCCCTTGGCCCTGAGGTTTCCATTCTAGGGGCCTTTAAATCTCGGACTCTCAGAGCTAACAGAGACCTTGATACTCTCTACCTCCTCCAGAAACAGGAGCCCAAGGAGGAGAGAAGGCTTGTCCAGACTCAAAAAGCAAATTAGGGACTGAGTCAGGGCAGAAATACGGGCCCCTGACAAACAGTCAGGCTAGTGCTTCCCTGAGAGGCAACAACCCCAGGGAGTGTGTGGCAAGGACTCGAGCAGGGGTGTCTGGAGAAGAGAGAGTCAGCAAAGAGGGCAGTGCAGAAGAGCCATGCTGCACGTTCTGTGCTCTGGGGTCCATCCAGGTGAGGCCTGGGTGCCCCAGCTCCCCATTTTCCCTTGGCACCAGGGGCCCCAGCCCCTTTCCTCAGGGCCCCAAGGGGAAACGAATACAGGATTGTCAGCGTGGAATCAGAGGACGCCACTGGACTCTTCCCAGTGAATGGATGTTTCCACTGAGTTGACTGATTATTATGGAGCTTTGAGTCCGGGGCTCCTGCTAGTTCTTGGTACTGGCTCTGAGGTGCATGCAGAGACGACGAGTTGGAGGATTGCGGGGAGGGGTGGAGAGAACAGTTATTAGGGCTGGGGAGGGGTGTGTCTGGGCTGTCTCAGCTGGCAGAGGGGCAAACAGCCCCTGCTGTGGGAGGAGGTTGGAGGGCTGGCCTGCAGGGTCACTGAACCTCGGCCCAGGGCCTCTTACCTGCAGATCTTTCAGGGTAGTAGATGACACAGGGCCCTCCTCGTAGACACCTGTTGCTGACTACAAGAGATGAGAGTGCACATGGAGATGTTCTGTCCCCCTCAGTGTCTAAGCCCTCTGACTTCCTTTCTTCCCCATCAACTGACAAAAGTTTCTTTTCTGTGTATCTTGGAACCTTTGTCCCATAACTCCTTTGTGCCAACTTCTCTCATGGTTTTCATCTCCCCACCATCCCACCCTGGGGCCTTTTCAGTGACTCCTAAAGGGATAGCCTGATGGCAAGTGGCTCTTCTCCTTAGCCTGGCTTCCCCTTGAGACTGGAGATGAGGAAAATCAAACAGCAATGACCATTTCCTGGGTGTCCTGGGTGTTTACAGCAGACCATGTACTAAGGATTCACATAAAAGCAACAGTCCATCCCGAATCTTAACAATTATCCTCTACTGCCCCTTGGGCCCCCTGTCCCCAGGAGCCTGGGCAGCCAAGACTCACATCCCCAGGTGAGTGGTAACCACCAGAAGCGGCGGTGTCACGGCTACTGCTATTGATTTTCTTTTTCCTGTTAGCTCCTGCTGGAACTCCAGGGCTCTTCCTTTTCCAATATTCTTTTAACTGTGGGAAAGAAGAGCAGTGACACTCATGAGAACTATCAGCCCCTACAGCCACCTCCTCCTTCACAGTTTTGACAAAATACTCTTATACACCATCTGATTTAATGCCACCACCAACTGTACAAGGTGTTGTCACAATCCTTTAGTGACTGAGAGAGATTGATATCATGGTTAGAAAAAAAAAAAAAAAAAAGAAAAGAAAAGAAAAAAGAAAAAGGCAATACTGGAACTTAAACTCCATCTTCTGACTCTAAGCTCTGGGGTTTTGCCATGAATCAGCAGCTGCCAGGGACAAAAACCGGGGCAGAGTTCAAAAAGTAAACATGAAGCAGGCAGAACTGTATGCCATGTGGTTTAGAGTCATACATCCTCACAAGTCCGTTAGTGTGAAGAAGTGCACCAGTACCTCTCACACTTGCATATCAATGTGTCCTCACAGCAGAAGGCAGCTTTTCTGTTAAATCTGGGAATTTATCAGAAAGAGGACAACCCAAGCTTGATTTCAGAGAGAAGTCTGGTATATGCTTCAAAACCTATGTGACTGTCATCCCTAAGTACATTAATGTTTTATCTCAAGAGAATCAGGTGAATCAGATGCTTCAGAAAGATGTCCCACATTCATCCTGTGGCACTCAAAGTACCCCAGGTTGAGATGATATGAGGAAGATTCAAGCTGTCTAGTTCAGTTTCCCAAGATCTACTCCACTGAAGATGAGCAAATCTCACTTCAGAGACCACTGACTGAAGGACAGTCTGGTCCCAGAACTGTGGAGAACTCAGAAAAGAATGTTAAAGTCTCTCTGCAAAGTAGAAGCCTGGGAGAAAACCAAACCAAACCCATTCTCCCATGGCCACCCAGAGATACTGTCAACGTTTTGAGCACACAGGGGAAGTGCAGGCTTTTCCCACTGTCAATGTCTATGTGAAGGGAGTAAGGCAGTCTGAAACCCCTTGCTCCTGGTTCCCACAGTCCCCATTCCCCTTCCAACTGGAAATTTGTGCTGTGACCAGAGGATCCAGAAATGGGGTGAGAAAACTTAAGGGACTGGGTTGTAAGATGAAAGGCTGGTCTTGCAGCAGTAATGACAGTTCCTAGGGGGACTGTGACATCACTACATTCCATTCCTCCCAGTTGAGGGGATCACATCAGTGCAATGCCCGAGTCGCCACTCCAAGATTGGGGAGGGAAACACAGGGTTCAGACCCAGGTCCTTAGAGACACCAGCCCAAGAGCCCAGGGAGGTCGAGCTTGGGGCAGCAGGAGGGGAGGGCAGAGTCCGCAGTAGGAAGACCTGGGAGTCACCAGCCCAAAGTCACCCAGGGAAGACTGGCGAGTGTGGGGCCTGGGCTGGGGGACCCAGGTCCTGAGAGACACAAGCCCAAAGAGCCCAGGGAGGTCGGGCTTGGGGCAGCAGGAGGTGAGGGCCAGTGTATGGAGCGGGGAGCCCCCGGAGTCACCCGCCCAAAGTCACCCTGGGGTAAAGATTGGCAAGGGCAGCGATTGGGCTGCTTGCTGAAGGGGTGGGACTGAGACTCTTTCAATGGTCTTGTCGTTGGAGGTGATCTGTGGTTGGGTTGGGGACTATGATCTGGTGCGTTTTACCTTTTTCTTGGCTGCGGTGAATTTTCCCTGTCGTGTTTTTTCTGACATCATGGAGTTCGGAGGGAGGCGGGGTTGGGGTCACATCAGCGAAATCCCAGTGAGCACGGCTGAATGCCTCCAGTCACCTACCAGGCCGCTGTGCAACTGAGCCAGAGGAGGCGTAACCAGGGCCCCACTAGAACTCAGAAGAGGGGCGTGGCCTTAATGCTCCAAGCCCATTGGTCAGTGAGAAAGATGAAAGGGAAAGGAGGCGTGACCAGGCAGCAGGGAGTCCAGAGGGACCTGTGGCATCACAAGGAAAGCTGCCTATGCAACAGCTGTCCCTGCCCACTCACAGAGAGGGGAGGGGGCCGCCCATTCTGGGAGAGGGGAGGGGCTGGCCTTTGCTTTAAAAGCTTTCAAACTGTAAAAAATAAACTTAAAAAGGTATATGTGTGTATACTTTATATATAGATGTGTGTCTGTGTGTGTGTATCTATGTTTTCCTCCAGAGCTGTCTTCATTATCCAGCTTCTATGCAAAGCCTATGATTTTGGCCTATATTTTTCATCTTCAAATGGAGTTCAAGAATTACCAGTATCACCTTCACTGAGATACAGATCCTAGAAAAATGGAAAATCCGTAGCATGATTGATGATTAATGAAGCAGACTATAGTATCAACATTCCAATAAGACAAAATAATCACAATGATTTCTCTTTTTTGGAAAAACGTTTCTGTTATTCTCCTACTTTATTAAGATTTTTTTAAAAATAAGAAACATGTCTAATATCTTTAAAAACACAAAACTTTTGGGCGAGGTGCGGTGGCTCCCGCCTGTAATGCCATCACTTTGGGAGGCTGAGGTGGGTGGATCACCTGAGGTCAGGAGTTCAAGACCAGCCTGGCCAACATGATGAAACCCCGTCTCTACTAAAAATTCAAAAACTAGCCATGCGTGGTGGTGGGTGTCTGTAATCCCAGCTATTTGGTCGGCTGGGGCAGGAGAATTACTTGCACCCAGGAGATGGAGGTTGCAGTGAGCCAAGCTCACGCCCCTGCACTTTAGCCTGGGCGACAGAGCAAGACTCCATGTCAAAAGAAATAAAATAAAATAAAATACAAAATAAGTAAGAACACAAAGCTTTCAATTGAATAAGCAATTAAAACTCTCTACTGTTTTAAGAGAATACAAGTCCCATTTTTCTAGAGTCGCCTGACCTCTCTAAGCCTTGCAAATGAAACTGAATTACTCACTTGATACTTGGCTATGATTTGCAATCATGAAAACCGAGAATTATATTATGTCACTGTGTACTGCTTGTTCCCTGAATTCCACACTAGGCTGGGATCAAGGGTTGAATCTTTCATGATTTTCTCCATAACTTGTGTGCTTCTTATCCCAGACCAAAGTAAACTTTTTTCTAGAGTTCTACAATTTACAGTTAATAGACAAGAGTGGTTCTCAAAATGTAGTCTATGGACTAGCAGCACCAGCAGCACCTGAGATCTTTTTACAAGTGCAAATTCTTAGGCCCCACCCTCGACCTGGTGAATCAGAAACTCTGGAGTAGGGCTCAGCAATCTGTGCTGCAGTAGTCCCTCCAGGTGTTCAAGAACCTCTGGCATACAGCAGGTAGAAAAATATGTTTCCTTCTGTAGGTCCAAAGCCAGGGATACCATATGTTCTGCCTTGTTATGCAACAATGACATGCAATTAAAAGACATAAATCTCCTTCCTACTCCCACCCTCTATCCAAGGTGTTTTATTTTTATAAGTACGGTAAGAAAACAAGTGGCAATCAGAGATTTGGTCTAAAACATATATTTACAAGTGTCAGTTCTCGTCCAGCCTGATCTCATACAGAACCATTTATATCCTCTTACATCTCAAGTTTTAAAAATGTATCTTCACAATGTGAGACTCAGGCACACTCGCAGTTCTATAACAAAACACCAAGTAGATGTTTTCAAATTGCATTCAACAGGAAATTTAAGTTTTGAATTTTTTTTTTCACCTTCATACTTCCAAGTTAATAGAATTAAACCAGAATATGCCATTCTTCCAAAGCCTCTAGCCAGGCAAAGTTTTACTGTATTATTTCTTGCTTTCAATGGATATAAAGCAGATTCCTGGTAGGTACATTTTGTATACCTGCAAAGATGCAGAACAAAACAGTTCCATCTGTTCAACATTAAAACAAAAGTCCTGTAAACCTTGGATGGTGAGTGTAATACTTCAGCATTAGCCCCAAAGCCTCAAATATGAAAAGATACCAAGAACACCACTGCCAATCAAAACTAAACTCTCGACCAGGAGCAGTAGTTCATGCCTGTAATCCCAGCACTTTGGCAAGCCAAGGTGGGAGGGTTACTCGAAGTCAGGATATGAAGACTAGCCTGGGCAGCATAGTGAATTAACATCTCCACAAAAAAATTTTAAAAATTAGCTGGGCATGGTGGCACACAGCTGTAGTCGTAACTACTTGTCAGGCTGAGGTTGGAAAATTGCTTGAGCCCAGGAGTTTGAGAGAAGCTAGGGTAACATAGTAAGACCCCATCTATACAAAAACATTTAAAAATTAGCTGCCCATGGTGGCGCATGCCTATAGTACCAGCTACTCAGAAAGTTGAAGCAGGAAGATCACTTGAGCCCAGGAGTTCAAGATTACAGTGAGCTACGATTGTACCACTGCACACCGACTGGGTGACAGAGTGAGACCCAAGCTCAACACACACACACACACACACACACACACACACACACCACCACCACCAACAACAACAGCAACAAAAAACAGGGGAGGGTGACTAGGCTTACTTGGTTGGAAGGAATCACAATTTAAAATACAATCATTAGAAAAGACCTCACCGAGAAAGAGATAGTTAAGCAAAGACATGGAAACAGTAAGTTGTACCACAATGTCATTATCCCTGACGCTCCAAAGGTTCATGGGAGAGCGATGATCTTTTAAAAACCATTGTGTCAGGACTCTTTTTGTTGTAAATGATAGGAAAATAGGCTCACCATGACTTCAGCAAGAAGGGAAAATGTATTAGCTCAAGGAATTGAAAAGTCCAGGTCAGGCTGGATTCAGGGGTCAAACGTCATTGGGACACAACATAGTTCATTTTGTATTTCTGCTTTTTCTGTGGTGGATTATTTTCTAGTTCCATTTGGAGGTAGAATAGCTATCAGCAACCCCAGGCCAACATCCTACAGAGTTTAAGCCCAGAATGGAAGAGGGAGTGCCTCTTTACCAGCAGTCCAAGCAAAAGTCTCAGTGCATCTTATTGGGTCACAGGCTCATCTGGGCTCATCTGAACACTTGATTATGATCAGGATCATATGGCTCTGATCAGCTGGGCTCAGTCACCTGCCTAACCCTGGAGTCACAGGGAGAGTCAACATACTGACAGTAGTGGAAGGTGGGGCCCCGAGGAAATATGGGGTGTTGACTGCAGAGTAGAGAAAGCAGCAAGTATCCATGATATCAGTGATCTAAAAATTTCTTTTATGACCTTGTGTAAGTTGTTGATGCAGTTTGCTCCATGCCTAAAGGGTGGTTAATAGCAGATTACAGATTCCTCCCTAAGAGACAATCTACAGACAGCATAAGCTCCTTCAGTGGGACTCCTGGGTTTCTGTGGTCTCCTATCTCTACACAGGACATGTGAGCAGCACATTCACAAGCTCTCAGACCTTCAAGGGTGGCTGGATGTGTGGTTTTAGACTGTGACCTCTTGTGCTTCCTCCGTGGGCTTTAGTGAGCCACATCACAAGTGCCTGACATGCCCAGTGTCAGAAGCTCAAGGCTTTTAGAGTCTAGTTCCACTCAGACTGACCTGTTACCTATGGGGCCTGACAACATTCTAGAGACATAGTCCTAAATTCTGAAAACCTAGTCCACTGCTTGAGTAGAATCTTGGTGTTTTTCTAGGAAACTCCATTTTTACACTTTGATGTTAGACAGTCCTGGGGCTAGATTTTGACTCTATCATTTACCTTCTGCAGGACCCTGAACAAGTCATATGACTGACTTCCTGAGCCTCAGGTTTCATATTTGCATAATGAGGTCATTAAAATCAGTAAATAAATGACCATGTATAAAGAATCTAGTAACAGCCTGGCATAGTGTGGGAGCTCAGAAAATTTCTTTCATTTTTTTCCACTTCCCTGCTCCTTTTTCCATGAGGCCATTACCAGGCTTCCCTAGAGTCCATGTTATGCAACTTGCAGATAAACCTGTCAAATAAAAAGGAAAGGAATGAAACGGATGGGTAAATGAACCCTGGGGCAGAGCTGGGGGATGTGTAGTTGAGTGGAAAATCATAGGCTTTGGAATAAAACTGAATTTTAAATACAGGCCTCATCCGTTGTTAGATTGAAGGCCTTGGGAAAATTACTTAATATTCCAGAGTACCAATACCCACAATGAAAAAAAAATTACTGCTGTTTATGGTGGTTGTGAGGGTTAGTTGAAATAATGTAACCTGGCACACAGTAGGCCTTTGATGAGTCCTAGTTCTCTTTGTTTGCAAAAGTAATGTAATACCTGGGTGATAGTGATTGACAATCAAGACACTTACACACAAAAATGCGCAGAGAAAATTATTTTCCTGAAGGATCAAACATCCAGACTTTTGCTTGTTCTCCTCCCTTTTTGCTTGTGCAATTTTTTCCACTTATGTTGGAGGCTGGGCAATAAAAGTCAGTCAACAAAGCTGTACTGACAACCTGTCATGCCCAGGGAGAATACTATGTGTTATGGGTGGGAAACCAAATCAGACATAATCCTTGTCCTTGAGAAGGTTTGACTTAATTAGGGGAAATAAAACATGCAAAAGAGGTTATTTAAAATGCTTATGAGCTAAATAATAGCCTGCTGACCAAATGCCAATGCCAAGGTAGACCATGAAGGAGTGACCAGGATTGGGTGTGAAAAGTCAGGAGGGTTTCTAAGGACAGAGATTAGCAGGGAAAAGAACCCCCAGCAGAAGGCTGGAGGTAGAATGAAAAACCTCCTGCCTGTGGGATAGTGACCTCACTGACTTATCTGCACACCAGGAAGGCATTGTGTAGAGGTCCTGAGATAATAAGCCAAGAGGCTCTTGAGCAATTGAATGAGGTCAATCACAAGTCTACGTTATTACCTGTTACTAGTGCTGGTAACACAAACAAATCCAGTCTCCCAAACTGACTGGTTGGAAAAAGAGCTGAAACTTTCATCCACCATAACGTGGGGACCATTCCTCTTATGACTTTTTTATCTAAATCTGAACTTTTTGGCAATTCTTACATAGGGGCAAAACTACACGTCTCTGTGTAGGGTTGCCTTGAACAAGACCTGGAACTCCATCAGGTGCCGCGTGTCAGCATAGTAATGGTGCCACCTCTTACTGCAGCTTAAATCACTGGATCTTCCCACCTCCACATTTAAGGACAGAGGATGCTGAAGGTGGCTCTCCTGCCTCTGGATGCTGCTCTATGTTCCCAAGCCCACCTTAGTGTCTGAATAAAATCCTCCTCTGTGCTCCTCTCTACAGCTGGGTGTCATCGCGGCATGATGGCTATGAGCTGGCTCTGTTTCTCACTGGCTGTGTGAAACTTAGCCGGCTAAATAGGAGGATGATACTACTAATGGTAATTCTCTCCTGTAATTATAATTAATTGGGAAGTAATTAATTTAAAAGGCTTAGTATAATGTCTGGCACATAGTAATCACTTACTAAATAGCATTTATTGTTATCTTAAACTAGCTTGAAGTTAGGACACTGTTTTTCTCTAGAGCACAAAGGGCAGATTTATGTGACCCAGAATGGAGGGGAGCTCCATTCATTAGGAATGGATTTAAACCCAGAGGTGATTCTAGCAAGGTAGAGTGGAGAATCTTCCACCTTTACTCTTCCAGCGTATTTGAATGTTTGAAGCACTCTTTGGTGGGAAGGTTAATGGAAAGACTCAGTGGAGTGTGCATCGGCTTTTTTCTTCAGTATTCAAAGTACAGTAACTTTTTCAGGGCATTGCTTAGGAATGGACATATGTGTGTGTATGTTATGCATAAATGAATGTATAAATAAATATATATAGTTTTATACATATAAGTAAGTTTATTAATTTTCAGTATGATGGATCTGATGCCACTGAAGACAGAAAGACTCAGCATGGTTTTATCACAGACTAAATATGTGATTTAACCCCCTGCTCAGTTTCCTCAGTTGTAAATTGTTATTATTATCAAACTCAGAGGCTTGTCGTGAGGATTAAATGAGATACCAAATGGAGTGTCCTTTGCCCACAGATGTTAAATGAGAGTTTAATGCAGACATGGAGCATTGTCATCAAAGTCTTGGTTTCTTACCCAGCTCATTTACTCTCTGAGATAGTTTGGAAGAATACATAAGAGACAGCCTGCTTGGGGAAGACTTGATGACGAGAACTGGTTGGGTGGACATATTTGATCCTTGATGCAACTCTAATATGTGTAATGGCAACCTAAACCTCCTTTAGGCAGATCATGGTAGTCATTCAGCTTGTCATGGTAGGAGGTTTCAAAATAAATTTCCTCTGCAGCAGTGCTAGGTTGTTTGCTTAGAAGATTGTACTTCTGGCCTAGATCCACCCTCTCTGTCTGGACCACAGCTGATAAAGGGAAATACCTGGATTCTCCAGGTTCACTGGTCTTGGAGGAGGAGAGGGTTGAGGTCTGGGCTGAGAGTGAAGATGCCTGGATTCTGGTCCCACTCACTGCTTGCCCATGGGCACATCACTTCATCTCTGAGTCTCAGCTTCCATGGGTTCAAATTGATGTTCTCTAAACTCTTTCCAATTTCTAGTATCTCATAATTCAACGAATGTGTAACTTACTTTCTAGCTGAATAACATGATCATACTAGACAAAGGCAATACCAAAATGAAATTGCCTCATTCCATTATGCAATTTCCTTGGCTTTCTAAAAGCTTTCTAAAAGGAGTAGGTGGGATTCAGCCAGATGAATAATGATGAGCAAACATGTCTCTAAATCCAGGATGCAGAATCTGGTCTTTAATAACATGGAGGCAATGCCTTCTGCTCTCTCTAATGCCCCCACCCCAGTAGTCCGACACAGGGCTCCTGGTTGGGAGGAATTGCTCTTACTCTGGCGAGGTTATTCTATTGGATTTCAGAGCTGGTTTTCAAGTCCCTGTCATTTCAGAGAGACTCCCCTAGGTTCTCAGGCACTGAGCAGAGGCAGCTCACACCCTCTCTCCACGTGTTACTGTAGATGGATGTGTCAGAGCAAGTTGAGTCATGGGAAAGGCATGAGCTCTCCTACCTGCTCCCCAGGCAGGTCCTTTCAGGGCTATTTTCTCTGGAACCAAGCTTAGTCACTTGCCAAGCTCTTAAAACAGAGATGTCTCTAAAATTCTAGGAGAACTGTTTGTTCCCAGGCAAAGTACCTTATTTGGTGGTAAACATAAAGTGGATAGAAGGTCTCTTCTGAGAAAAGCCATTCATTGAGTGATGAAAACCGGCCACCCAGAATATAACTGGGCACTTACTAGCACAAGCAAGTATAATCACCACTGCTACATTTTTAAAGCCCTTGACCATTGATGAGGCCCTTTTGCATGCTTTGCACCAACTTATTGGCCTCACCACAACTCTAATATATAGTATTATTTTTAAATTAATTAATTAATTATTATTATTATTGAGATGGAGTCTTGCTCTGTTGCCCAGGTTGGAGGGTAGTGGCACGATCTCAGCTCACTGTAACCTCCACCTCCTGGGTTCAAGCTATTCTCCTGCCTCAGTCTCCTGAGTAGCTGGGATTACAGGCACCAGCCACCACACCTAGCTGATTTTTGTAATTTTTAGTAGAGACGGGTTTTTGCCATGTTGCTGAGGCTGGTCTTGAACTCCTAACCTCAGGTGATCTGCCTGCCTTGGCATCCCAAAGTGCTGGGATTACAGGCATGAGCTCCTGCACCCAGTCTAATTTATTTATTTATTTATTTATTTATTTTTGAGAGACGGTCTCACTCTGTGACCCAGGCTGGAGTGCAGCAGTGCAATCATCGCTCATTTTAATAACAGGTATTATTAAACCTATTTTACTGATGAGGAAAGTAAAGTTTAGGAAGACCAATTTTTTCCCAAAGTCACATAACAGCTAAAGAGTGAGTCTGGAACCTTAATTCAAGTCTTCTGACCCTGAGTTCAGTGTTTTTACCATCAATACAACAGAACCAGGAAGTCAATTCAAATCTACATCCCCCTACAAGCAGGAAGAACTCCGTGAATACTTCTTGGTCAATGATCTCGTGATTCATCAGCCCAATTTTCTTCACAGCATTTTTATAGCTGTTTAGTCATTTTCCTTACACAATATGGCTCATTCACAACAAAATTAATCAAATAAGGTATTGGAGCTGCTCTTGAGAAGTTTACATTCCAGAGAAACAATTCAAATGGGAGAACAATGTTTTATGATTTTGGTTTAAAGTGAGTGCAGAATAAGGGTTAAGAGACAAGAAAAAAAAAAAACTTATGGAAAAACTATTTCTCTAAGGCAAGTTAAAATCATCGATATATTCTTTGATTCACCAAGTATTTGGTAAGCATCTGTTATGTGTCAAGGTCCGTACTAGCAACTAAGGACGAATGATAAATAAGACTTAGTCCCCACTAGGTAACTTACAGTTCTCAGGGGTAGGTACAGATGTCAATAAGTCATTGCAATGGAGTGTGATGAGCCCCAGGAGAGACACAAAGTTTTGTGGCACATAGAGGCAGAGAAGGCCTAACAGAAGAGTTTTTTTTTTTTTTTTTTTTTTTTTTGAGACAGGGTCTCACTGGGTTGCCCAGGCTGGAGTGCAGTAGTGCAATTATGGCTCACTGCAACTTCCACCTCACGGGTTCAAGCAATTCTCCCACATCAGCCTCCTGAGTAGCTGGGACTACAGGCGTATGCCACCACATCTAGCTAATTTCTGTACTTTTAGTAAAGATGGGTTTTCACCACGTTGGCCAGGCTGGTCTCCAACTCCTGACCTCAAGTTATCCTCCCACCTCAGCCTCCCAAATTGCTGGGATTATAAGCATGAGCCACCACACCCAGCCTGAAATAGTCATATTTTAACCGAATTGTAAACAATAAAAATTGCCAAATAAATAAGGGGTACATGATCATTTGAGAAATTCATCATCATCCCCACCATCATCCTCAGTACCACCACCATCACTCTATAATTACCTCCTATGTGCCAGACATTCTACTAAGCCTTCTGTATACATTAACTCTTTTGATCCTCTCAGCAAACCACAAGGAGGTATTGTAATTGTCCCCAATTTTTCAGATGAGGAAAATGACGAGAGAGATTAAGTGGCTTACCCAAAGTCACCCAGAGTCAGGATATGAACCTGTGCCATCTGACTCCAGAGATCATATGGTTGATAATGGAAGGAACATCTGGTACAAAGATAAGAAGATATGCATGGGTGTTTACATGAAGGATTGAGAGCATTTCAGTGTGACTGGAACATGGTATACAAACTGTGTCTACCTCAGTGGCTCTGTTCCTCTTCTGTTTTCTCATTCTCTCTATGCAGTACTATTTTAAATACATAGTTTGAGCTTTTGAACCATGTCACAGATGCAGACTTGGGCTCCAAATCTGAAAAAAGTGCTAGTCCATGGTTATAACCCCTTAGAGATCAGTGTTTTTTCTTTTCTTTCTCCCTGACTCTGATTGGTGCCAAGACCTCACTTTCCATCATCCCAAGGGGTGTTGTGGGAAGGGCCAGTGTACTTCTGGTTCACACAGACTTGAGGAGGTGACTGTGGAATCCCTGGTAATCCCTAGCCTTGACTTCAGTGTTCTTGCTTCCAGAATCCATCAAAACCACAGCTCAGTTTTGCAGCTTGGAGAATTCAGATGGACAAATGCCTTCACAGGAAATGTGGCTTTGATGTTGCACTTACTTCTCTGGGTTCCTGCTTTCTCTTAGACTTGAGGCTGGAATTTGTTACCATCCTGTCAGCAATTTGATACTTTTATGAATAGAATATGAAAAGAGAATTATCCAGCATGCTTAGTTATTTTCAGCAGGATAGTTGGTCTAAATTATGAATCCTTCAACTACAGGAAACTCAAAGTCACAAGACTCATCCAACTTTCACAACAACCCTATGATGTAGATACAATTAACTTGATTTTTCCAATGAATCAAATGTGATTCAGGGAGTTTAAATAACTTGCAAAAGGTCACACAGTTAATAGATGATAGGTCCAGAGTTCCAACCCAAATTTCTCTGTCTTTAATTTCCACATCTCTTCTGCCATATTCCGAGGTTCAGCACTCACTAGCTGTGTGGCCTTGGGGAAGTCACTTAACCTCTCTGTTTAAATTTTCTCATTTACAAAATGAAGGTAATAAAAGAATCAACATTGAAAAATTGTTCCAATAAAATAAATTAGTACATGTAAAGCATCTATAACTATGCCTTGCACAGAAGAAGAACAAATGTTTGCAGTTTCTAACATTATTATTGTAGTTCTCTAGGGAAATCAAACTTGTCTA
The DNA here is from genome assembly GCF_037993035.2 of Macaca fascicularis. Classification (NCBI taxonomy): domain Eukaryota; kingdom Metazoa; phylum Chordata; class Mammalia; order Primates; family Cercopithecidae; genus Macaca; species Macaca fascicularis. The sequence goes on from NC_088381.1 coordinate 75,744,257, forward strand.
GAAGCTGGAAGTTTATGACCTGTGACCTATTTAGAGAGTATTTGCCAATCTCAATCTCTTTCTCTCTGTTACACACACACACACATACACACACACACACACATACACACACACACTCTCATTCATTCATTCACCATTTATAGGCAACCTTCAGTGTGTGAGGCCTACAGAGTACATTTATGTCTTGCAGTGCTTTGTGCCAAGGTCATGGGTTTCTTCCCACTCTGGAGTCCTGTTTTCCAAAGGGAGGAGGAAGTTCCCTTCTGGTCTCTAGGATGAGAGGAGGACTGTCTGAGTACATAAATATTTTGGAGTTACGTATGTGATGCTGCCCTTTCCTGTTTTCTTCTCCTGTTTCTGTAGCCTTGCTTCTTTCAGCCTCCTGGTACACAGTGGATAAACAGGGAGTAACTCTTGTGGAGGCTCTGCCACCAGGCTCTCACCTCCCCCAGATGACAGGAATCCTAAATCATTAGTTGCATTTTTTTTCAAGTGTCCGCTACCTCTTTAGAGACTGCCAGACCCTCTCTGAGGATGAGAGGCCAAACCCAGTGGAGCCAGAGAGTCATTCATTGGATGAATAGGTGACTGGCCACAAATATCCATCAAGGAACGCTGTGTTGAGGTTGAGGAGGATGGGAAGGTTATCATGACACAGCCTTGTGATGAGGTAAGGAGCACAACAGCTCATAAATAAGTTTCATTTAACAATGGAAGATTGTCATAAGGCAGTATTTAGGTACAAAGTGCATGAAATAGCTGTTGATGCTGGTATAAGGGATTCAGAGGGGAAAAAGAGAAGTGTGTGTTTGTGTGTGTGTGTGTGTGTGTGTGTGTGTGTGTGTGTGTGGTGGAGTATGAGTGTATGTGTTTTGTGATTGGTGTCAGGGTCCCACTTGGGAGGCAAATTGAGTGAGAACACTGTCCATGGGATAGGGTGTGGGAAAATGGTAGGGTTTAGGGTCCAGGAAATATGGAGATGGACTAGAGGCAATATAACTAGTTAGAGTACAAAAATTCTAGGTGTGAGCCAAGGTCGCAGTAGGTATTTAATCTGAAGGGTGGTTCAAGGCAACCCATATGAAATCAATCGGTGTCCACCTTGACATTTTTCCTTTAAACCAGCTGGCCTATCCACACACCACACATTTATTGTAAGGTTAGTCTTGGATGCATCAATACCTCTTCTTTTTGAGACAGGATCTCACTTTGTAGCACAGGCTGCAGTGCAGTGGCGCAAACATGGCTCTTTGCAGCCTTGACCTCCTGGGGTCAGGTGATCCTCCTATAGCTGGGACTATAGGTGCATGCCACCACACCCAGCTAGTTTTGTATTTTTAGTAGAGAAAAGGTTTTGCCGTGTTGCCCAGGTTGGTCTTGAATTCCTGGTCTCAAGTGATTAAACTGCCTCGGCCTCCCAAAGTGTTGGGATTACAAGCATGAGCCACCATGCCCAGTCCATCAGCACATTTTCTAATAATAATCTAGAATCCTTCACTGTTGCCCTTGAGAATAGGAAAGTGAAAGGCTTCCTAACACAGAGACTTATTAGACCATGAAAGTGGAAGAGTTAGCTTCTGGTCATTCAAAATAAACTGAACCTAACCTCTCTTGTTCCAGCCTCTGAAACCCAGGTTTCATAAAGCTTGTTTCTGTTCTTATACTACTTCCTGTGGATCCTTATTCCTGTAGATGTAATCTTGGGCCTGGATGAAATGAAGCATAAAGAAAGAGTCAAAGACAGTAATTAAGAACTAAGACTGGGTGCCCAAGATGGCCGAATAGGGCATGACATGAGAACTACAGCTCCAGCCTCCAGCTCCCAGCATCAACGAATAGGAGATGGGTGATTTCTGCATTTTCAACTGAGGTACCAGGTTTATCTCACTGGGGCATGTTGGACAGTCGGTGCTGGTGAGCAGGTGCAGCCGGACCAGTGAGAGCTGAAGCAGGGTGAGGCATCACCTCACCTGGGAAGCACAAAGGGGAAGGGAATTCCTTTTCCTAGCCAAGGGAAACTGAGACACACAGAATCCGGAAAATCGTGTAACTCCCACTCTAATGCTGCGATATACCAAGGGTCTTAGCAAATGGCACACCAGGAGATTATATCCCATCCCTGGCCCAGAGGGTCCTATGCCCATGGAGCCTCCCTCATTGCTAGCACAGCAGTCTGAGATCTAACTGCAAGGCAGTAGCGAGGGAGGGGTGCCCGCCATTGCTGACGCTTAAGTAGGTAAACAAAGCCGCCAGGAAGCTCAAATTGGGTGGAGCCCATCACAGCTCAGGAGGCCTGCCTGCCTCTGTAGACTGCACCTCTGGGGACAGGGCATAGCTAAACAAAAAGCAGCAGAAACCTCTGCAGATGTAAATGTCCCTGTGTGACAACTTCGAAGAGAGCATTGGTTCTCCCAGCACGGAGGTTGAGATCTGAGAACGGACAGACGGCCTGCTCAAGTGAGTCCCTGACCCTTGAGTAGCCTAACTGGGAGACATCCCCCACTAGGTGCAGACCGACACCTCATACCTCACGCGGCTGTGTACACCCCTGAGATGAAGCTTCCAGAGCAAGAATCAGACAGCAACACTTGCTGTTCAGCAATACTCTATCTTCTGCAGCCTTCGCTGCTGATACCCAGGCAAACAGGGTCTGGAGTGGACCTCAAGCAAACTCCAGCAGACCTGCAGCTGAGGGTCCTGACTGTTAGAAGGAAAACTAACAAACAGAAAGGACACCCACACCAAAACTCCATCAGTATGTCACCATCATCAAAGACCAAAGGCAGATAAAACCACAAAGATGGGGGAAAAGCGGTGCAGAAAAGCTGGAAATTCAAAAAATCAGAGCCCATCTTCCCCTCCAAAGGAACACAGTTCATCACCAGCAACGGAACAAAGCTGGACAGAGAATGACTTTGACGAGTTGAGAGAAGGCTTCAGTCAATCAAACTTCTCAGAGCTAAAGGAGGAACTACATAACCAGCACAAAGAAATTAAAAACCTTGAAAAAAAAATGGGTGAATGGATAACTAGAATAATCAATGCAGAGAAGACCTTAAAAGAACTAATAGAGATGAAAACCATGACACGAGAATTACATGACAAATGCACAAGCTTCAGTAACCGACTCTATCAACTGGAAGAAAATCAGTGATTGAAGATCAAATGAATGAAATCAAATGAGAAGAGAATTGTAGAGAAAAAAGTAAAAAGAAATGAACAAAGCCTCCAAGAATTATGGGATTATGTGAAAAGACCAAATCTATGTCTGATTGGTGTGTCTGAAAGTGATGGGGAAAATGGAACCAAGTTGGAAAACACTCTGCAGGATATCATCCAGGAGAACTTCCCCAACCTAGTAAGGCAGGCCAACATTCAAATTCAGGAAATACAGAGAACACCACAAAGATATTCCTCGAGAAGAGCAACTCCAAGACACATAATTGTCAGGTTCACCAAAGTTGAAATGAAGGAAAAAATGTTAAGGGCAGCCAGAGAGAAAGGTTGGGTTATCCACAAAGTGAAGCCCATCAGACTAACAGCAGATCTCTTGGCAGAAACTCTACAAGCCAGAAGGGAGTGCAGACCAATATTCAACATTCTTAAAGAAAAGAATTTTCAACCCAGAATTTCATATCCAGCCAAACTAAGTTTCAGCAGTGAAGGAGAAATAAAATCCTTTACAGACAAGCAAATGCTTAGAGATTTTATCACCACCAGGCCTGCCCTAAAAGAGATCCTGAAGGAAGCACTAAACATGGAAAGGAAAAACTGGTACCAGCCATTGCAAAAACATGCCAAAATGTAAAGTCCATCGATGCTAGGAAGAAACTGCATCAACTAACGAGCAAAATAACCAGCAAATATTATAATGACAGGATCAAGTTCACACATAACAATATTAACCTTAAATGTAAATGTTCTAAATGGGCCAACATCATCCTGATACCAAAACCTGGCAGAGACACAACAAAAAAAGAGAATTTTAGACCAAAATCCGTGATGAACATCGATGCAAAAATCCTCAATAAAATACTGGCAAACTGAATCCAGCAGCACATCAAAAAGCTTATCCACCATGATCAAGTGAGCTTCATCCCTGGGATGCAAGGCTGGTTCCACATACGCAAATCAATAATCATAATCCAGCATATAAACAGAACCAAAGACAAAAAACACATGATTATCTCAATAGATGCAGAAAAAGCCTTTGACAAAATTCAACAGCCCTTCATGCTAAAAACTCTCAATAAATTTGGTATCGATGGAACGTATCTCAAAATAATAAGAGCTATTTATGACAAACCCACGGCCAATATCATACTGATGGGGCAAAAACTGGAAGCATTCCCTTTGAAAACTGGCACAAGATAGGGATGCCCACTCTCACCACTCCTATTCAACATAGTGTTGGAAGTTCTGGCTAGGGCAATCAGGCAAGAGAAAGAAATAAAGTGTATTCAGTTAGGAAAAGAAGAAGTCAAATTGTCCCTGTTTGCAGATGACATGATTGTGTATTTAGAAAACCCCATCGTCTCAGCCCAAAATCTCCTTAAGCTGATAAGCAACTTCAGCAAAGTCTCAGGATACAAAATCTGTGTGCAAATATCACAAGCATTCTTATGCACCAGTAACAGACAAACAGAGAGCCAAATCATGAATGAACTCCCATTTACAATAGCTTCAAAGAGAATAAAATACCTAGGAATCCAACCTACAAGGGATGTAAAGGACCTCTTCAAGGAGAACTACAAACCACTGCTCAGTGAAATAAAAGAGGACACAAACAAATGGAAGAACATACCATGCTCTTGGATAGGAAGAATCCATATCGTGAAAATGGCCATACTGCCCAAGGTAATTTATAGAATCGATGCCATTCCCATTAAGCTACCAATGACTTTCTTCACAGAATTGGAAAAAACTGCTTTAAAGTTCATATGGAACCAAAAAAGGCCCCGCATTGCCAAGACAATCCAAAGCCAAAAGAACAAAGCTGGAGGCATCACACTACCTGACTTCAAACTATACTACAAGGCTACAGTAACCAAAACAGCATGGTACTGGTACCAAAACAGAGATATAGACCAATGGAACAGAACAGAGCCCTCAGGAATAATACCACACATCTACAGCCATCTGATCTTTGACAAACCTGACAAAAACAAGAAATGGGGAAAGGATTCCCTATTTAATAAATGGTGCTGGGAAAATTGGCTAGCCATAAGTAGAAAGCTGAAACTGGATCCTTTCCTTACTCCTTATATGAAAATTGATTCAAGATGGATCAGAGACTTAAATGTTAGACCTGAAACCATAAAAACCCTAGAAGAAAACCTAGGGAATACCATTCAGGACATAGGCATGGGCAAGGACTTCATGTCTAAAACACCAAAAGCAATGGCAACAAAAGTCAAATTTGACAAATGGGATCTAATTAAACTAAAGAGCTTCTGCAAAGCAAAAGAAACTACTATCAGAGTGAACAGGCAACCTAAAGAATGGGAGAAAATTTTTGCAATCTACTCATCTGACAAAGGGCTAATATCCAGAACCTACAAAGATCTCAAACAAATTTACAAGAAAAAAGCAAACAACCCCATCAAAAAGTGGGCAAAGGATATGAACAGACACTTCTCAAAAGAAGACATTTATGCAGCCAACAGACACATGAAAAAATTCTCATCATCACTTGCCATCAGAGAAATGCAAATCAAAACCATGATGAGGTATCATCTCACACCTGTTCGAATGGCAATCATTAAAAAATCAGGAAACAACAGGTGCTGGAGAGGATGTGGAGAAATAGGAACACTTTTACACCGTTGGTGGGACTGTAAACTAGTTCAACCATTGTGGAAGACAGTGTGGCGATTCCTCAAGGATGAAGAACGAGAAATACAATTTGACCCAACCACCCCATTACTGGGTATATACCCAAAGGATTATAAATCATGCTATTATAAAGACACATGTGCATGTATGTTTACAGCAGCACTATTCACAATAGCAAAGACTTGGAACCAACTCAAATGTCCATCAGTGATAGACTGGATTAAGAAAATGTGGCACATATACACCATGGAATACTACACAGCCATAAAAAAGGATGAGTTTGTGTCCTTTGTAGGGACATGGATGCAGCTGGAAACCATCATTCTCAGCAAACTATTGCAAGGGTAATAAACCAAACACCACATGTTCTCACTCATAGGTGGGAATTGAACAATGAGAACACTTGAACACAGGGTGGGGAACATCACACACTGGGGCCTGTTGTGGGGTGGGGGGAGGGGGGATAGCATTAGGAGATATACCTAATGTAAATAACGAGTTAATGGGTGCAGCACAGCAACATGGCACATGTGTACATATGTAACAAACCTGTACATTGTGCATATGTACCCTAGAACTTAAAGTATAATAATAAAAACAAAACAAAACAAAAACAAAGAGAATGAGAAATCCAGACAGTCATTGAAAGGAGAGGGAAACGCCTCAGGAAATGCAAGAGAAAGCAATGGGTGAGAGGTAGGAAATAGAGACTGAGAGTCCCAAGCATGGGCACTAAAGGGACTGGGGTAGTCTCAGTTGGAGATGGAAGCATTTTCTAGAAAGATTAAAGCCCATTATTACCTTTAGAAACAAAAAGGATTTTGGAAGCAGAGAGCACAGTGAGGTGACTGCCCTGCCTTGATTCATGAGCTAGATGCCATGGACTATGTGAGCTGGCCTCCAGCCAGGAAGTGATGCTTGCCAAAGAGCACCAGCTGTAGCAGAAGTGATGGGATTTGTGCTCGCCTTATGCTACCCAGGGCTGGTACTTTGGATTATCAGGCAATGGGTGGGGCCATACAGCTCCGAAAAGTTTCTGTTCTTTGTGCTCCTAAAAGTTTTTGTCTTTTATGTTAAGCTACCAGGCAGGTGGTGGGCAAAGCCAGGTGGGGGCTGGGTCAGGCAGGTCCATGTTTTGACTTTTCACATGCGGTGCTAGCAGTGGCCCCTGTGGGAGTTGGGTGATGGTTCTCTGGCCTTTGGGATAATGTTCCAGAGAGGAGCATAACTGCCTCTGCTGCACAGGAGAGTTCATGCAGGGAGTGGGGAGTAACAGGCAGCGGTAAGCCCCACCCAGCTCCCGTGCACTTGGCAAGGCAGATCTCTTACCTGCAGTATTCTACTAGCAGCAGCCAGCTAAGTTTCTGGCCATCTATGCTTAGAACTCAAAACTTCCTTGGGCCATAAGCCTTTCCCAGGGGAGACAAGAACCATGGCTTTCAGGCCATACCCCTCCCAGTCTGCCTGCACAGGTGGGGCACCCAGCTCATTTCCTCATGACTGCAGCACACTTCCCATTTGCTACCAGGTTCTGGCCAAGGGAGTTCTTCCCCACTCAAGGTTATATCGCAAAATTCAGTTGGGAACTTCTTTTAATTAACTCAGGCAATGACCGCTGCCTGAGTAAGTTGGCAGACTTTTGTGAGGTCTTATATGCAGCAGAATAAGGAATGGCTTCCCTTGGTCCATACTGGAGACTGACAGTGCACGCAAAGTTCTTCCTGCTGTTATTTGTGCTTTTATATTCCTCTCCACTCCCAAAATCAGTTCCAGTGTTGGGTAGGGTTAAGGCCTTTCCCTGTGGCCTGGATTACCAGGTTCCCTGGTGGGGGAGTATACCCTGGAGGTAGTTTCTCCCATTGTCACACTCTGGGGACTGACAGTTGTGTTTTGTTTCGTTTTTTTAATCTGGCTCATGCCATAGGCTACAGCCTGCTACTTAAAAAAATAATGGGTGCAGCACACCAACATGGCACATGTATGCATATGGAACAAACCTGCACGTTGTGCACATGTACCCTAGAACTTAAAGTATAATAAAAAAACAAAACAACAACAATAACAACAAAAAACAAACAAAAAAAAATCTGTGGGCCAGGTGTGGTGGCTCATGCCTGTAATCCCAGACTTTGGGAGCCCAAGGCAGGTGGATCACTTGAGATCAGGAGTTTGAGACTAGCCTGGCCAACATGGTGAATCCCCATCTCTACTAAGAATACAAAAATTAACTGGTGGTGATACATGCCTGTAATCCCAGCTACTCAGGAGGCTGAGGCAGGAGAATCGCTTGAACCCGGGGGCAGAGGTTGCAGTGAGCCGAGATTGTGCCACTCCACTCTAGCCTGGGTGACAGAGTGAGACTACATCTTGATAAAATAAAATAAAATAAAATAAAATAATCTGTGGGTTTTAGTTTTCCTGTTTAGTTCCTGCATTGTTTCTTGGGAAAAAAGTCACAGTGTGAATATCTACAGGCTATATTTTGTCTTTCCAAGTGGGAGTGACGTGTGAACACTGCCTCCAATCTGTCATCTTGGAGAATAAAAGCAATCCTAAAGACTACCTAAATGTTGAGACTATCTGGGAATTTAAAATAACTATGATTAATAGGTTAAAGGCTCCATTGGAAAATGTAAACAACATGTATGAATCGATGGATTTCAGTAGTGAGATAAAATATATGGAAGAGTCAAATTTAATTGATAGAAATAAAAAACAAGGTAATAGAGATGAATTATGTCAGTGAGCAGTTGAGGAGACTTTACATTGCCGAGGAAAGAATATATGAACCTGAAGACAGGTCGTTAAAAATTATGCAAACCAAAACACAAAGAGAAAGAAAAGTAAAAACCCCAGAGCACCCAAAAGCTATGGGACAATATTGAATGGTCTACCGTAAGTGTAATTAGAATACCAGAAGGAGATGAGAGAAACAGTGAGGTAGAAGACATCAACTATATTACTCACCCCAGTTTTTCTTTTTTTTTTTTTTTTTTTTTTTTTTTTGAGACGGAGTCTCACGCTGTTGCCCAGGCTGGAGTGCAGTGGCGCGATCTCGGCTCACTGCAAGCTCCGCCTCCCGGGTTCCCGCCATTCTCCTGCCTCAGCCTCCTGAGTAGCTGGGACTACAGGCGCCCGCCACCGCGCCCGGCTAATTTTTTGTATTTTTAGTAGAGACGGGGTTTCACTGTGGTCTCGATCTCCTGACCTTGTGATCCGCCCGCCTCGGCCTCCCAAAGTGCTGGGATTACAGGCTTGAGCCACCGCGCCCGGCCTCACCCCAGTTTTTCTTCTTGAAGCTAACCACTTATCCTAAAGTGAGTGTGTATTACTTCTATCCTGTTTTAATACTTCTTAGTATAGCTAAATATAGCACCAAATATGTGCATAGGTTCAGACCTCAATGGGTTTGAAGCAATGGAGTTGCTTTTGTTTTTAAATGTATATAAATGGCATCATGTATCCTTTTTGTAATTTACTTTTTTAAGTTAAAAATTAACTTTCATTAATTTTTACTGGATAGTATCCCATTATATAGTTTACTTATCCCCTAAGTGATAGAAAACCTGGTTTATTTTAGTTTTTACTGTTATAAACAATGCTGCAATAAACATATTTACACATGACATTGTGAACATGTGAGGTTCATAATATATTCTTCAGTGTGCAATTCTGAGTTGAGACAAAGCAATTTTTTTTTTTTTAGAAGAATCTCACTCTCTCACCCAGACTGGAGTGCAGTGGTGTCATGTCGGCTCATTGCAACCTCAACCTCCACCTCCTGGGTTCAAGTAATTCTCCTGCCTCAGCCTCCCAAGTAGCTGGGATTATGGATGCCCACCACTACACCTGGCTAATTTTTGTATTTTTAATAGAGATGGGGTCTCACCAGGTTGGCCAGGTTGATGTCGAACTCCTGACATCAACTGATCTGTCTGCCTCTGCCTCCCAAAGTGCTAGGATTATAGGTGTGACCACTATGCCCCGCAACAAAAAGCAATTTTCAATATTGCTATTGCCAAATTGTTCATTAAAGTGGTTAAACTGATTTACACCTCCACTAGCAGTGAATAGTAATTTCTAATTCGTGACATTTTCATAAACACTTAGTATTATCAGAGTCTTAATTGCTGCCAAATTATAGGTGTAAAATTATTGTCGTTTTAATTTGCATTTTCCCTGAACATCTTTTTTTTTTTTTGAGACAGAGTCTTACTCTGTCACCCATGTCGGACTGCAGTGGTGCCATCTCGGCTCACTGCAACATCCACCTCTCGGGTTCAAATAATTCTTGTGCCTCAACCTCCCAAGAAGCTGGATTATAGGCAGCCATCACCACACCCGGCTAATTTCTTTTGTATTTTTAGTAGAGACAGGGTTTTGCCATGTTGGCCAGGCTGGTCTGGAACTCCTGGCTTCAAGTGATCTACTCGCTTTGATCTCCCAAAGTGGTGAGATTATAGGCATGAGCCACTGCACCCAGCCGTGAATATCTTTTTGTATCTTTCTTCGACACTTATGTTTCTGTTTATGTAAATTCCATGATGATATTATTTGCTCATTTTTAATTGCATTGTTTGTCTTTTTCCTATTATTTTGTAAGATTTCTTTTTTTTTTTTTTTTTTTTTTGAGACGGAGTCTCTCTCTGTCACCCAGGCTGGAGTGCAGTAGCCGGATCTCAGCTCACTGCAAGCTCCGCCTCCTGGGTTCACACCATTCTCCTGCCTCAGCCTCCCTAGTAGCTGGGACTACAGGCACCCGCCACCACGCCCGGCTAATTTTTTTTTTTTTTTTGTATTTTAGTAGAGACGGGGTTTCACTGTGTTAGCCAGGATGGTCTCGATCTCCTGACCTCGTGATCCACCCGTCTTGGCCTCCCAAAGTGCTGAGATTACAGGCTTGATCCACCGCGCCCAGCCTATTTTGTAAGATTTCTTTATCCCAGTTGATTTGTCTTTATTATATGCTTATCTGTGGCTGACCTTTTATTTTTGCTATGAGCTCCTTTTTTTATACAAATATTAGAATTTTAATTTGTGAAATTTAACAATTGTTCTCTTTGTGTTTTTGCTGCCTTATGAAGTGCTTTTTTACCATAATATCATAAAATTACATTTTCCTCTATTTTCTTCCCAAAGTGCTAGAAGTGTTTTTTTCACATTTGCAAGTTGTTATATGTGAGATAGGGTCTCATTTATCATTTTCTTCATGAAGCCAATTGTCCTGGTACTATATTTTCAATTGTGTTTTCTTTCCCCAGTGTTTAACACCACTGTTGTCTAGTTTCAAGTTGCCACTTATATGGGGGTGGGTTTGTTTTTAGGCTTCTTATTCTGTTCTCTTTGCCTATTTTTCTGTCTTGGTGCCTCTTCCATTTTCTTCACTTAACATTATTTCATAGGAATATATGAGGAAATTTAGAGGTGGCCAACAGTGTCTGGACCACTGAGAGAACAGCTGTAAGAACTAGAGTGTTTACTTTTCTTCCTTTTTTGGGCTTTATTTTTAATTGACAAAAGATAATTGTATATATTTGTAGGGTATAATGTGATATGTTGATTCATGTATGCATTGTGGAATGAGCAAATCAGGCTAATTTTGAGAAGTTTTGATTCCTGATGAGCTTACTGGCCATAGACTGGAGAACCAGAGACTACTCCAAAACCTTCTAGAACGCCGCTGTCATTAAGTATGATGAGCAAGCCACATGGCTGGCGCTGTGAGTGTAATGATAGACTTTGGGGAAAAGGAAAGGGGAACTTCAGCCCGTTCTCATCCCATATTGTTTCACCTGAAAGCTTATTTGAATTATTGAAATTCTTACCATAGCTTAGATTATTAAAAATTAAACCTTCTGATGGAAAAGCAACATACTTACATACCAGATTAGGGAATTGTTTTAAAGAAACAGAAATGTTCCCTACTTTTCTTTTTTCTCATCCGGTAATAACACGTGAAGGTGGAAGAAATCTTTGAGGTCATCTAGTATGGGTCACCCGGATGGAATTTTGAGAAGTTTGTTCTACTGATGTACCATGTTCTTATGACAGTTGTGGGGGAAGAGCAGGAGTCATTTTAAGTCAGAGGAAAGTGATTTCACTGATACTCCCTGGCTAGCTTGACATTTGTCTTCTGAAGTTGGAGGGTCTAGGGCAGCTCTATGACTCATGCCTGAAAAGTCTAAAATCAGGAGGCCATGGTTGGAGCTGTTCCTGCCTGGCAGCAGAGTGACAGGTGATGGCTGTACCCTGAGCTGCACTTTCACTAATGATGGGCCAAGATGCCTGTTTTTAGCGCTGTGGAAAGGAAGATTTGAACTGGAATAAATTTATATTATTCATATTACATTGGACTAGTCCCAAATTATGTAATTATTAGCTTATTTGAGATTTTATGGCAGAATAGGAAAGAAACTGCAGAGAAGTTTGAAGGGGTGGGGAGAAATAATAAAGTTAGTTTTTTTGTTCTTATACTCCTTTGGGTCCTGCTTAATGAAAACACTAGTCAAATATGAATCTTCAGGTCAGGTGCAGTGGTTCACCCCTATGATCCCAGCACTTTGGGAGGCCAAGGCGGGTGGATCACCAGAGGCCCGAGTTCGAGACCAGGTGGCAAATATAAAAATTAGCCAGGCATGGTGGCGCACACCTGTAATCCCAGCTACTCAGGAGGCTGAGGCAAGAGAATGACTTGAACCCAGGAGGTGGAGGTTCCAGTGAGCAGAGATCCCACCACTGCATACCAGCCTGGGTGACAGAGCGAGACACCATCTCAAAAAAAAAAAAAAAAAAAAAAAAAAAAAAAATATATATATATATATATATATGAATATGAATCTTCAGATTTGGGAATCATAACAAGTCACAACTAAGAAAAAATAAACATTTAGGCAAAATCACAAAGAGAATACATTTTTAAAATTCCTGCCTGCCCCCCGCGATCCCTCCAAGAATATCATGTGACTCTAAATGTGTGATACTCTGAGGATCCAACATCACCTATGTGATATTCTGGGCAAAAATGAATAACCCGAATCTAATAAAGAAATATCAGACAAACAAAATGAGAAATACTGTATTTAAAAATTTGGGGGAAAGGAGTATAATAAAACTGTCAATGTAATAAAAGTCAGAAGCTACATGAATAGTCCAGATTCAGGAAGGCTTAAAATATATAACAACTAAATGCAATGCCTGAGAAGAGATTGGGTTGTGTACTTGAGGTGGGGAGATGGGGGAAGAATGTGATAAAGGACATTACCAGGCCGAATGAAGAAACCAGGAGAAGAATGGAAGATTAATAAAAATGTACCATCGTTAAATTTATTAAAGTTGATAACTGAGCTGAGGGTTATACAAGAGAGTGTCTGTACTCTTAGGAAATGCACACTGAAGTATTTAGGGGTAAAGAGCACAGTATGCATAACATATCATCAAGTGGTTCAGAAATAATTTTTTTTTTTTTTGAGGTAGAGTCTTGCTCTTGTTGCCCAGGCTGGAGTGCAGTGGTGAGATTTTGGCTCACTGCAGCCTGTAAGGCTTAAGAGATCCTCCTGCCTCAGCCTCCTGAGTAGCTGGGACTACAGGTGTGCACCCTTACGCCCAGCTAATTTTTGTATTTTTTTTTATAGAGATGGGGTTTTGTCACGTTGCTCATACTGGTCTTGAACTCCTGGGCTCAAACGATCTGCCCACCTCAGCCTCCCAAAGGGCTGGGTTCATAGGCTTGAGCCACCAAGCCCATTCTAAAATATAAGATAAGAAAAAAAAAATCTATAACTTCTTAAATGGTTAGGGGAAAATAGAGGGAATAAAGAAAACAAGGTACCCTCCGTTTTCCAACAAAGGGCTAGGAAATGAAAAGTGTAAGTAGAAATACACAAAATAAATAGTGAAAATACGTTTCACTATATTGGCAATCACAGGGAATGTAAGTATCTATAAAATGGAAAACCATATAGAAGTCGAAACAAACTAATTACATCTATAGTAGCAATACAAACAAGTCTCAGATACATTGTACTGTGCTTATAAAATAAGATGCAAAAGGATATCATAGTAAAAGACCAGTTTTTAAATTTAAAAAATGACATAAAACAATGTTATATATTGTTTATAGATACAAATATATGTAGCAAAATTATAGATGGAAGAATACACACCAACTTGATAGTGTTTATTTCTGGAGATGAGAGAGGGGAGGAATGGGAGAAAGAGATGAGAGTAAATATTTTTATTTATTTATTTATTTAATTTTATTTATTTATTTATTTTGAGACAGGGTCTCACACCATCGCCCTGGCTGGAGTGCAGTGGCATAATCTCAGCTCACTGCAACCTCCACCTCCCAGGTTCAAGTGATTCTCGTGCCTTCTCATGCCTCAGCCTCCCAAGTAACGTGATTACAGGTGTGTGCAACCACTCCTGGTTAATTTTTGTATTTCTTTTTTTTTTTTTGTGAAGACAGGGTTTCATCATGTTGGCCAGGCTGGTCTTGAACTCCCAGCCTCAAGTGATCTGCCTGCCTTGGCCTCCCTAACTGCTGGGATTATAGGCATGAGCCACTGCACCCGCCCTATGAGAGTGATCTTAACTGTATCTGATTTTTTCCTTAAAAAACAAAAAATAACAACTCTTAAACAACACATAACTAAAAGTTGATGTGTTACATCTGAGTTGACCACAAATGGGTGTCTGTAATATTTATTTCCGGATTTTTCTGTGCATTTAAATTATTTAATAATTAAATCTCTGTATTTTCTATTTCTTTTTTTTTTTTTTTGAGACGGAGTCTGGCTCTGTCGTCCAGGCTGGAGTACAGTGGCCGGATCTCAGCTCACTGCAAGCTCCGCCTCCCGGGTTTACGCCATTCTCCTGCCTCAGCCTCCCGAGTAGCTGGGACTACAGGCGCCCGCCACCTCGCCCGGCTAGTTTTTGTATTTTTTAGTAGAGACGGGGTTTCACCGTGTTAGCCAGGATGGTCTCGATCTCCTGACCTCGTGATTCGCCCATCTCGGCCTCCCAAAGTGCTGGGATTACAGGCTTGAGCCACCGCGCCCGGCCTGTATTTTCTATTTCTTAATTACATTTTTCTAAGGACATAGAGATGATGCAGTCCTGCTTTCACAGGTGCTGGCTGAGGTGCTTATTAAAATACAGCTTCCAAATATAGTGCCAGAACTATATTGGGGGTGGGGGTGGGTAAGGGAGCTGAGTCCTCACCTATCATAGCAGGAAGACAATGGATAATGTTTGATGCTGGTTATTTGTGTGCCTAGGGTCCCTCCCAGCTTCATGCTCTGCCCTGCTCTGCTAAGTCCAGTGGACTCCACTGTCCAGGCTTTCTTCCCAGCTGGCTTTCAGGTTCAGCCAGTGGGAGGCTCTGTGGGAAGATGGGAGGGCTGGATTCAAACAGAGGTCAGCGTAGCTCTTCCCAGCTCTCTTCCTGCTTTGGCATGCTGTATCTGGCTGTAGCTGCATCCCAGGTACCACTCTTACTCACTGGGCTCTGATAAGTGTTTCTTTCCCTTGTCTCAATAGGCCCTGGAAGCAGGGAGGGTGGTAATAGCTTCTCAGCACTGCTAATCTCTAGCCTTGTTTGTTACCATATCCAGTCCAGAAACTCTGTGAATAGTCCCTTCATTAAAGCCTTTTCATTTTAATCACCTGGGATGACACGAGAAACACTGTGAAAAGTAAAAACTGCTTTTGTTTGTTTGTTTCAGAACTCCTTTGCTGTGGATGAGAAGATTGACTAGTTCAAAGCCTGTCTGCATAAAACAACGGTGACTTGTCTTTGTTATGTTTTGTTATTTTGAGACAGGGTCTTGCTCTGTCGCTCAGGTTGGAGTGCAGTGGTGCAATCATGGCTCACTGCAGCCTCCACCTCCTGGGCTCAGACGATTCTCCCGCCTCAGTCGCCTGAGTAGCTGGGACCACAGGTGCATACTACCACGCCCAGCTAGTATTTTTAAATGATTTTTGTAAAGATGGGATCTCCCTGTGTTGCCCAAGCTGGTCTTGAACTCCTGAGCCCAAGCAATCCTCCTGCCTTGGCCTTCCAAAGTGCTGAGGTTACAGGTGTGAGCCACCATGCCTGGTAACAACTTGGTTCGAGAGCATATGGTTGACAACATCTTGATGAAAAGCGATATGACTGGCCAGGCGTGGTGGCTCACACCTGTAATCCCAGCACATTGGAAGGCCAAGGCGGGCAGATCACGAGGTCAGGAGTTCGAGACCAACCTGGCCAACATGGCGAAACCCCATCTCTACTAAAAATTCAAAAATTAACCGGGTGTGGTGGTGGGTGGCTGTAGTCCCAGCTACTCAGGAGAATCACTTGAACCTGGGAGGCGGAAG
This sequence comes from Macaca fascicularis, assembly GCF_037993035.2. Taxonomy (NCBI): domain Eukaryota; kingdom Metazoa; phylum Chordata; class Mammalia; order Primates; family Cercopithecidae; genus Macaca; species Macaca fascicularis. The sequence continues at coordinate 75,760,454 of NC_088381.1, forward strand.
TTGCAGTGAGCCAAGATCATGTCATTGCATTCCAGCCTGGGTGACAGAGTGAGACTCCGTCTCAAACAAACAAAAAACCAATGAATAAATAAATAAATAAATAAATAAATAAATAAATAAACAAATAAATAAAGGATATGGCTGATACACACAGAATGATCTACTCTCCTAAGACGTTGTGCCCCAAGAATTTTATGACTTATCGGATGGTATCAGTTGTGTTTTATAATTTATTTATTCATTTACTTGATAAGTTTTGACCGAGTGCTGCTCTGTACCAAGATCTGTGTGAAGAAATGGGGATACATTGCTGTGTGAGAGGAAGTCCTCATGTGCTAGGAGCTTACGGTAGACGGGGAAGACACACAAACTCATTACGAAGAAATATGATAAATGCGAGGCGAATGGAAGCAGAGGGTGCTCTGGAGTACCCAGGAGGGTTATTCAACCCAGCCTTGTACTGTCAGGGATAGTTTCCCAAAAGAAAGGACATCTAACCTGAGAGCTGAAGAATAAATACTAGTTAGCCAAGTTAAGGAGGATGGGTAGATGGGAGGGAGTGAGTTTTAGTTTTAAGACATTTTAGGTAGAGAGAAAAGCAATTTGGGTAAATCCAGGAGGGGATAAAAATCATTTGGGAAACTGAAAGTCAGTCTCTTGAGTTGATTGCTGGAGGACAGGGTGAGATAAGTTAGAAGAAAAACAGGGATCGGATCACAAAAAGCCTTATAAGTAAGATTCAGGGTAGGGGTATTATTATGAGGTCAATACAAAGCCATTGGATCTTTTGAGTAGATGGTGTGCAGTGTAATTGTATTTGCATTTTCAAAAGATTACCTTGTCTATACGGTGAGAATAAACTGCAGGTGGATAAGAGCAGAGGCAGCTCCCTTAGGAGGTTGTTGCTGTAGCCCAGGCCAGAGATGATGAGTTGGACTAGAGGCTGGGGCTGGAGAGAAGCGGCCAGAGAAGAACATATGGCTAAAGCAGGCAACCTGAAAACATTCAGGAAATTATTGTCATTAGAGGACAGACTGGCAAAATGCAAATTGTTCTGTCCTTATTTGATCTCAGATGGACTGTGAACTCTGGGGGGACAGGGACTATTTTGTATTCATCCCCATTTCCAGTACTACGGAAGTGCTCAGGAAATGAATATTCTTCCTAAGTGAGTCTCAGTGACATGGTGTCTGGGTAGAGTGGTAACCCTCACGCCTTTGCTGACCCACCTTTATTAGGGAATTTCAGTAGCAATTGTGAAGTCAATGTGTAGAGCTACTGCGGCAGGGACATTAAGGTGCAGAGGCTTTACCCAGTTCACACTGAAATGCCCATGCTGGTTTTTCCTGACTCAGTTCTCTTCTGCCATCTGCTGGGACAGCCTTTCATAGCACACCAAAGCAAGATCACCAGCGAAGACAAGTCTGAAAGCTTTGTGGGAGCCGCGGTGGACAATGACTTGGATATGTTTTCAACTTAGTTGGAGATGCAAGTATCACATCCAAACCACTGCCCATTTGAGGCTAATCTTCAGTATTTATTTCCCAGAAACAAAATCTCTTTTTTATAAGAATGAGTTCATGTCCTTTGCAGGGACATGGATGAAGCTGGAAACCATCATCCTCAGCAAACTAACAGGGGAACAGAAAACCAGGCACGGCATGTTCTCACTCATAAGCGGAAGTTGAATAATGAGAACACACGGACATAGGGAGGGGAACATCACAAACTGGGGCCTGTTGGGGGTTGGGGTGGGGGGCAAGGGGAGAGAGAGCATTCGAACAAATTCCTAATGCATACAAGGTTTAAAACCTGGATGACAGGTTGATAGGTGCAGCAAACCACCAAAGCACATGTATACCTATGTAACAAAAATGTAGGTTCTGCACATGTATCCCAGAACTTAAAAAAAAAAAGCCTTTTTTTTTTTTTTTTTGGAGATAAACTCTTGCTTTGTCACCCAGGCTCCAGGCTGGGGTGCCATGGCATGAACATGGCTAAATGTAGCCTAGTCTCCTCCTGGGTTCGAGAAATCCTCCCACCTCAGCCCCCCAAAGTACTGAGATTACAGGCGTGAGCCGCCATGCTGGCCCACGCAGACTGTCTTAAATGTTTGTATTCTCCTTTGAGTTTTTGCAACAACCTTACGATAGCCATATACTATAACATTTTTTAAACAAGGGAACAGAAACACAGATATTTAAATGAAAAGCCAGCTTTGAGCAATAAATAAGTAGCCCGAGCCAAGACTGAAGCTTCCTTGACTCCTGGTTCCACACTTTTCTCACAACGTCTCAATGTCTCCAACACACCAAGGGGGAGTTCCAATAGGCCGAGACAGGCTGCTGATCTGCAGCAGGGACAGGGCAGGACTAATGTGAAGGCTGACAAGGCTGGCGGCTCCCTGATGTTCAGCACAGAGATGCAGAATGTTGGCATGGGGTGGGGTGGGGGAGAGCAACAGAAACAATTCTCCACATTCTGTGTTCCCCCAAGATATGTCAAGGTGATGTTTCCAAGGGAATGTTTTTAAGTATATGAAAACTAATAGAACTTAAACTTTTGGTGGATGTTGTCAAATAAAATAGACCCTACTATTTTTGTTAATGTGTGTGCTTAAGACTAAGAAACTATTGCACTATCCTTTTCTTTCTTGTTTTCTGTTTTCTTTTTTCTTTTTTTTTTGAGAGAGGATCTCACTCTGTCTCCCAGGCTGGAGTGCAGTAGTGAGATCACAGTTCACTGCAGCCTTGAAAAGCTGGGCTCAAGCAATCCTCTTGCCTCTACCTCCCGAGTAGCTGGGACTACAGGCACGTGCCACCACATCTGGCTAATTATTTTTTAGTTTTGTAGAGACAAAGTCTTGCTATGTTGCCCAAGGAATCCTCCTGTCTCACCCTCCCAAAACACAGGGATTACAGGTGTGAGCCACTGCACCTAGCCAACTTTTCACATTTAAACTTAAGTTACTCTTGTATGAATGCCCAAATACATTCTTGGTGTTAAAATATCCAAACATTCAGGTAATGCTAAACATTCCTTTTACTACAGGTTTCAAGTCTTTCCCCTACAGGTTTCAAGCCTTTCCCCAAAGACAAACACAGTCAGGAGTACGCTTCCAGATCTTCTAGGAAATACGAGTGTTCCTATGGGAGCATGGTCTTGTTTAGTGTTTTATCTCCCTTACATGAATGGGATCTTGCTCCCCATTCCCCTCCCCAGGCCTCTGGAAACCACCTTCTACTTTCTGTTTTATGAATTTAAATACTCCAGGTACTTCATGTAAGTGAAATCACACAGTATTTGTTCTTATGTGACTGACTTATTTCACTTAGCATCATGTCTCGAAAGTCCTTCCATGTGGTAGCCTGTGCCAGAATTTTTTTCTTTCTTAAGCTGCATGGGATCTTGCTGCCTCTCCAACTGAGTGGCCCACACTCCCCTGCCTCAGCAGGAGGTGCGATTTGACTTGTCCAGGCCCCTCCTGGGAAGCTCCACGTTATCCCCTGAGAATAGACACCCTCAGTGCCCTCCTGCTTGTATACCATGCCTCCCAGCTGCAAGCTCCCCACAGCCCTCGTCCAGCTTCCTCATAGCTTACCTTCCCCCCGGCTTTTTTTTTTCATTGTGGCAGGATGCATATAACATAAAATTTGCCATTTTAACGATTTTAAAGTATACACTTTAGTAGCACTAAGTAAATTTTCATTGCTGTGCCACCATTACCATCATCCATCTCTGAAACTTTTTCATCTTCCCCAACTGAAACTCCATTCCCATTAGACAATAATTCCCCATTCCCCTCCCCAGGCCTCTGGAAACCACCTTCTACTTTCTGTCTTATGAATTCAACTACTCTAGGTACTTCATGTAAGTGAAATCACACAGCATTTGTCCTTTTGTGACTGGCTTATTTCACTTAGCATCATGTCTCGAAGGTTCTTCCATGTGGTAGCCTGTGCCAGGATTTCTTTCTTTCTTAAGTTGCATAATATTCCATTGTATGCATGTACCACGTTTGGTTTATCCATTCTTCTAGTTGGTGGACACTTAGTTTCCTTCTGCCCTGTGGGTTATTGTGAGTAAGACTGCCATGAGCATAGGTGTACAAGCATCTCTTTGAATTCCTGCTTTCCATTCTTTGGGGTATATGCCCATAAGTGTTGCAGCAGCTTTCTGAGCACATTTCAGGCTGTGGGTGTCTTCTTCAGTTGAATACCCCTTGCATTTGGGCTATTTACCATAGTTACCCACTGATGTAGTTTGGATTTATGACTGCAAAAATCTCATGTCAAATTGTAATCCCCAATGTTGGAGGTGGGACCTGGTGGAAGCTGACGGGATCACGGGAGTGGATCCTTCATAAATGGTTTAACACCATTCCTTTGGTGCTGTATTCATGATATAATTCTCACGAGATCCGGTTGTTTAAAAGTGTGTAGCACCTCCCTGCTGTCTCTCCTGCTCTGGCCATTTGAAGTGCCTCTCTCTCCCTTCACTTTCCGCCATGATTAGAAGCTTCTTGAAGCCTCCCCAGAAGCAGAAGTCGCTATGCTTCCTATACATAGCCTGGAGAACCATGAGCCAATTAAACCTCTTTTCTTTATAAATTTCCCAGTCTCAAGTATTTCTTTATTGCAGTGTGAAAATGGACTAATATACCCATCCACCAAGGGCACTCCTTTTTCCTTTCTAGGGCAGCTATAGGCTTAAACAAGTAGTTCTCCATTTCTAAAGATTTGGGGCAGGAGAAAGAAGCTGTTCTCAGGCTCCTGTACTGTAAGGCTCAGTTGGAATGTCCCTGCCTCTGCTGTCTTCCCTGATCAATCTAGGGACTGAGTGCCCTTCTCCTTTTTACTGCACTAGCATTGTGCTCTCTTATTTAACAGCAGTGTTGCTGCTCTTTGTTTAGACCCCACCTTCCTCAGGATCCTGGGAACTCCTTGAGGGAGAAGACTATGCCTTTTCAGTCTTTGATCTGCTGTATTGTACATAGTGGGCAGTGTCTGTATTTAAATTTTTAATTAATTTAAAACATATCTTTAATAATTACATACAGTTAAAAAACTCAGGGCTGGGTGCAGTGGCTCACACCTGTAATCCCAGCACTTTGGGAGGCCGAGGTGGGTGGATCACTTGAGGTCAGGAGTTCAAGACCAGCCTGGCCAACATGGTGAAACCCCATCTCTACTAAAAATACAAAAAGTAACTGGTGTAGTGGTGGGTGCTTTTAATCCCAGCTACTCAGGAGGCTGAGGCAGGAGAAACCCTTGAACCCAGGAGGCAGAGGTTGCAGTGAACTGAGATTGCGCCACTGCACTCCAGCCTGGGCAACAAGAGTAAAACTCCATCTCAAAAAAAAAAAAAAAAAAAAAAAAAATTTCAGGCCAGGCACAGTGGCTTATGCCTGTAATCCCAGTACTTTGGGAGGCTGAAGAGGGAGGATCACAAGTTAGGAGTTCGAGACCAGCTTGACCAACGTGGTGAAACCCCATCTGTACTAAAAGTAAAAAATAAAATTAGCTGGGCGTGGTGGCATGTGCCTGTAATCCCAGCTACTCAGGAGGCTGAGGCAGGAGAATCATTTAAACCCGTGAGGTGGATGTTGCAATGAGCCAAGATTGTGCCACTGCACTCCAGCCTGGGCAACAGAGCAGGACTCTGTCAAAAAAAAAAAAAAAAGAAAAAAATCAAAGAACAAATAAAAGATTTGTAAACATTAACTTCCCCCTCTCTGTCTTAGTGCTACATTTCAGAAGGAAACACCTCTTTCAATTTTCAGTTCTCTGAGTGGTAATCAGCTTCTCTAAGTAGTAAACTTGAACCACTACACCAGCAACCCTAAAGGAGACAATCTATTGGCTTTTGCGTTGGTTGATGAGAATTTAGTTCACCTGTACCACCACCCACCTTTCCTGCCCCCATTGGTTCCAAGCCTTCACTCCGTCCCCACCCATCTCCAGGCCCATTTCCTTGTGGCTTTGCAGTTTTGCCCACTTACATACCTTGTTTTTCACTTTGGGCTCAGCCATATCACGTGCTTTGGATAATGGGATGTTTGCAGGCATGATGTAAGTAGGGGTTAGAAAAATGCTTGTGTTTCTGGGCACAGTGGCTCATGCCTGTAATCCCAGCACTTTGGGAGGCTGAGGTGGGTGGATCACTTGAGGCCAGGAGTTCAAGACCAGCCTGGTCAACATGATGAGACCCCGTGTCTACTAAAAATACATAAAATTAGTGGGGCATGGTGGCATGCACCTGTAATCCCAGCTACTCAGGAGGCTGAGGTGGGATAATTCCTTGAACCCGGGAGGCAGAAGTTGCAGTGAGTCGAGGTAGTGCCACTGCACTCCAGCCTGGGTGACAGAGAAAGACTTTATCAAAAAGAGAGACAGAGAAAGAAAAAAGAAAAGAAAAGAAGGAAGGAAGAAAGAGAAAAGAGCAAGCTTGTGCAGTAGGGTCTGTTCTCTTGTACCTCTGTCATCATATGGCTAGCCTGCTGGTCTTGGGAGAAGGATAGAAGATGTAGGGCACCACCATCCCAATGACTTGTAGACTTGCAGACAAGAAGCAAAGCAATCTGATGAGACCCAGCCTAGATCAGCTGAATTATAGCACATCTGCAGATGGGTGAACAATGATAAATGATTATTGTATCAAGCCACTGAGTTTGGGGTAGTTTGTTATGTAGCAGTAGCTAACCACTACATACCATGATCTACCTTCCCAGTCCCCCACCTCCTTCTCCAGTTATATTACCATTTTTGTTCTTTAATTGTTACCAGTTTAACCTTTCTTATTTCATTAATTATTGATGGTATCACTTCTCTCCCCATTTTTTTTTTTTTTTTTTTTTTGAGATTACTCTTGGTGCCCAGGCTGGAGTGCAATGGTGTGGTCTTGGCTCACTGCAACCTCCACCTCCTGGGTTCAAGCGATTCTCCTGCCTCAACCTCCTGAGCAGCTGAGATTACAGGTGCCCACCACCACACTCAACTAATTTTTGTATTTTTAGTAGAGACAGGGTTTCACCATGTTGGCCAGGCTAGTCTTGAACTCCTGACCTTAGGTGATCTGCCTGCCTTGGCCTCCCAAACTGCTGGGATGACAGGAGTGAGCCACTGCACCTGGCCCCCATTTGGTATCATAAGTTTATTTTCACTCTTCTTCCTTCCACTCCACTCACCACTTTCCAACAACTAATTTCCATCAGCTACACCTTAGCTTTTACACAGAGATATCTGATTTCATTAACATTTTTTTTTGTAATAGAACTTTCGGACACTTGCTGCTTTCTAAGTACATCAGGTTTCTATGGAGGAAAACTGACAAGATACTCTTTCAGAGCAAAGCCGCAATTTCCCATGGGCTAATTTAATGTGTTTCTCTTTCTTGCAACCAAATGATCCCAAATTAATACATCCTCAGTCCCATCAAATCTCCTGAGACCAAAATGTAAGCAGCAGGAAGACTGAATGGCAGGATGAGACTTCTTTGCATTGAGTTATGTTGGGTTTTAGCAGCGGTAATAAAACCCTGGGATGTTTCCTCTCTGACAACTCTTTCCACTGTCGCAAACATTTGTGCTAGTAGCAGATGGATAGGTCACATCAATTTAATGTAACAACTGTACTTTGTAAGGTGCTGTCTTAATTAGTAAAGATCAATTAAACCAAGATGGGCATTTTGCCCAGAAAGTCAGTGGGACATTTAACAAGAAGGATATTCTCAATTGATACACTTTGCCATAATATTTTTTTAACCAGATAAAATAAAAAAATTGGAGATGAAAATGAATAGATATTTTGTAAGGTTTAGACTGGAGACGGTGATGTTGGAAACTGGAATTCTCAATTGGTAGGAATGTTATCCTTGGGTTTGAGGAATCTCAGACCTTTCTTGACCCCTCCACACCTACATGGGTCAGGAGTGTAATAAGGGACACTTCCCCTCTGAGGACACTGGTTCTGAGGACATTTTACTTCCCCCATATTCTCTGGAATCATGAAAAGAACATGGATTTGGGAGTAGACAGTTTTACATTTGAGCAGCCACTTTACCATGGCTTGGCAAGTGGAACTTGGCCAAGTTCCTTAATGTTTCTGATCTTCAGTTTCCTCAAATAAGGAAAATAAATAAATGCTGAATAGGTTCTGCTGTGAAGAGTGAATGAGCCAAACATCTCATATGCCTGAGTCAAGAGAGAACATCACAAAAGGTAGCTGCTTTTATTCTTACTATTATTATTCATCACCTTGAGACACATATTTATCTTAATATTTAACTTAGCTCATTTTATTATCCCATGCAATTTATAGTGATAATGTATTTTTTCCCCTGCTATCTTTTCTTCTGTGATAACTCCGAGATGTCTCCTCCCTAAGGGATATTCCTTGATTCTTGGATGCTGTCACTTACAGCAGAGAAAACTGGAAAACAAGGGTGTCTAGGATTTTTGACTGTTTCTGCTTGTCCTAATACACAGTGGTGCTGTTGAAACAAGCAATCTTGCCACTGGGTGCCATCCTCCTGGTCCAATGTACAGAGATCTTAGAGAACCAGGCAGGCATCTCCATGGAATACAGGGATCTGGCGGCAGCTGCTATAGCCCATCTCAGCCTCATGGAGAGATCACTCTTATTTAACTACGACTTGTGATGACTATCATGTGTGCAGGAGGGATCCTCACCCTGGTGTACCTGCCTGTGTCTGAGGCTCAGTCCTGCTGCCCTGTTTAATTACTCTGAACTTTGAGTTGACACATCCAGAACCTCCATGACAAGTGATTTCTCTCCATGCAGCTACCACCATACTCAAGTAATTAGCATTCTTCTCCCTGGCAGTATTCACTTGCAGGTTCCTGCCACAAAGAAGCCCTTGCAGGGAACCAGCTCTGACTAAAGCTTGCAAAACTCACACCTCTGTGGGCACATATCTGCCCAGATGAGTTCCTTGGACCTGGATGTTTCTGCCCACACTCATGAGACCTGGGCTGGAATTAGAAAGCTGTCAGTGCTGAGGGAATGTTGGAGTTAACATCACTTGTTCACTTTCGCCTCTTAAGCCAAATCTCAGGACTTTAAATGTATTGAGGGCGTTTGCCATGGGAAGGAGGAGCATGAAGAGATACCCAAGATAAATGGTTTAATCGAGAAAACAAATTGGCAAACTAGATGTATAACATGATCCCATTTCCCTGCTTTTTCATTTGTACTTCTCTATTGTCTGAATTTAATGTACAGTTATAAAGAGTACGAATTAGTTTTACATGTAGTAAAAAATGATAAAGATGTTAAAAACCACCCTATTCTGCTAGCAAGTTGGTTGGAAATAGAGGCTTCAATTGAAAGAGAAAAGAAGGGAATAATGTGGTGTCTTTATCAGGATTGCTTTGGAAAAACTGAAAAATCATCAAAATTATTTGCTTCTAGTGTTATATAATCCAGAATCAAAATTATTTTAATATTTTTAAGTTTATTTTTGAGACTGAATTTCACTCTGTCACCCAGTCTGAAGTGCAGTGGTGCAATCTCGGCTCACTGCAACCTCCACCTCCAGAGTTCAAGCAATTCTCCTGCCCTAGCCTCCTGAATAGCTGGGACAAAATTATTTTTTAAATGAGCACAAAATAAAATTCATGAGGTGATGTAAAACTATATTGTGAGCTGGCCTTTGCTTCCTTAAAATGATTTCTAAAGAGGTCAAAACAATTTCAAGGGCCAGGTGCAGTGGCTCATGCCTGTAATCTCAGCACTTTGGGAGACCCAGGAGTTTGAGACCAGTCTGGCAACATGTGGGACCCCATCTCTACAAAAAATTACAAAAATCAGCTAGGCATGGTAGTGCATGCCTGTAATCCCAGCTACTTGGGAGGCTGAGGCAGGAGGATCACTTGAAACCTGGGAGGTCCAAGCTGTAGTGAGCCGAGATTATGCCAGTGCACTCCAGTCTCAGTGACAAAGTGAGACCCGGTCTCAAACAAAGCAAAACATCCGTATCAAAGTCTGACAGTAACCGTACACGAAGGACAACAGCAGAATCAGGCAAGAGCAGATGGTGTTTCTGTCTACTTGTGACCAAGAAAGGTTTTTATGCCTTCCTTTCATGTAGGCTTCCTTTTTCTGTGTCTGCTTTTGATCAAGTGGTTAGTGGCTATATTCTTTATATTTGATTATGCCTCCACGATGTAGAGTGTCTGAGCAGCAACCCTCTGTTCAGTTAGAGATTAAAAACTGAGGAGGTTAGGGAAATTGACATTTAATGGATACCAACTAGTACTGAGCACTGGGCTAGTGACTTTCCTGCCTTCATGGCTCAGAAGCCTATGTCCAAGAGGGTTTAAGAGCAAATTCAAAGTTGCTGGCTTTTCCTTTTTATTTATTTATTTATATTTTTATTGTTTATTTTTGAGAGGGAGTCTTGCTTTGTCACCCAGGCTGGAGTGCAGTGGCATGCTCTCGGCTCACTGCAAGCTCTGCCTCCTGGGTTCACGCCATTCTCCTGCCTCAGCCTCCCGAGTAGCTGGGAATATAGGCGCCAGCCATCACGCCTGGCTAATTTTTTATATTTTTAGTAGAGACGGGGTTTCACCATAGACAGGATGGTCTTGATCTCCTGACCTTGTGATCTGCCCACTTCGGACTCCCAACGTGCTAGGATTACAGGTGTGAGCCACCACTCCTGGCCAAGCTGCTGGCTTTTCAAGACACTTGGTTCTTGGATCCTGCATCTATGAACATGGGAATTGCAAATATATATACTTCTTTATGGAAGGGAAGAATTCAAATTTTTCCAAATATATATTCATGTCTATTTTAGCTGCATATGTTTTCTGTATTAATTGGGTGATGTTCGCTGCTGTAGCAGATTAACACCACTTCTCAGTGGATTAACACGAACAAACATATTTTCTTAGTTTCCTGGTCCATACTGGTTGGGAAGTGTTCAGTATGGCTACTCAGAGTCCAGGTGCCTCCATCCTGTGGCTCTGCCCTCTGCTCTGTCCCCAGAGTTCTTTTCATTCAGCAGATGGGTCAGGGAGAGCAATTGTGTGGAAGACACATATGTTTCTTAGTCACTTTGACCCACAGGAGACAAGAGCACAGCATCATTTCCTTGGTGAGAACTAGTCCTGCCTAGAACTGGGGTTGGGCAGCCCCTTCCCACAACGACTGTGCACCGCGGAAGGGATCACTTGTCTTTGATGGTCAGCTGATCCTTTCTACCACGTGTATACTCAGGACTCAAATCAACGACTCTGGAAAAATGTCATATTTAATGTCCTCAAAGTCACTTTCCCACTTCGGCAGTGAAAATGGCAAGAAAGAGAGTTCATTTGGAGTCCACTCAGAGAGAAGGTTGAGATTCAGATCAGGCATCCTGGAGCTTCCTGTTTGTATTTGCACAAGCAATCTATCTCCAGACCCGGTATCTCCTCAGCAGGTTGGTCAGAGGGCAGGCAGAAGCATATCTATCTGTCAACAATTTTTTTTTTCTTTTAGATGGAGTCTCGCTCTGTTGCCCAGGCTGGAGTGCAGTGGTGCAATCTTGACTCACTGCAACCTCTGCCTCCCGGGTTCAAGTGATTCTTCTGCCTCAGCCTCCTGAGTAGCTGGGACTATAGGCACCCACCATCACACCTGGCTAATTTTTTATATTTTTAGTAGAGACGGGGTTTCACCATAGCCAGGATGGCCTCAATCTCCTGACCTCATGATCTACCCGCTTCAGCCTTCCAAAGTGCTGGGATTACAGGTGTGAGCCACCGTGTCTGGCCCCGTCTCTACCATTGATGAGGATTTATTTCCCAATCAGCAACCCTGGACAACCAAATAGCCCAAACAACTACATGTATGAATGACTCCCAGAGGTTTCTATTTTTTTTTTTTTTTGGGCAAGATGGTATCTCAAGAGCAGGAAAAAACTGACCAAGTTCTTATGAGAGAGAAATAAATTATTCCAGCATGCCACTGTCAGTAACCATAAATAAGTCACCATAAATAAGATCTAGGTCTTACAAACATGTCTGCTGCCTGGGACAAGCCCAGAGCCAAATCACATCTCACTATCCAGAATGTGCTTGACAAATGTGCCAGTTTCCCTTAGACACACAGCATATTAATGCTGCAGTATAATTGGAGTTTTTAAAAAAACTTTTAAACAGAAGATTCCATAGAAGAGGAACAGAAGAGTGAGCCATTGGGATCAGCGTTGAGCCTCATAACTGTGTTTACTGTCTGACTTGCATCTGTTCAAGTAGGTCTGTTTTATTAATGCTTACTGGCCTAAAGCTATAGCCATAATATTGAAGATGCGATGTTAGCACAGCACTGACATATAGATTGTTTTCTATAAGAAATAAATTAATGCTTGCATAGGATATTGAAGCCCTGGCTTTCCTCCAACTTTCTGGCCTCCATGTTCAGAGGCTGGATTAAAGATAAAGATTACAAAAGGGCCCCTAAGGGGGTTACCATTAAGAATGGGGTAGAGATCAGCGAAAGCTAGACTAGGGGACTAAGGCTGAGATATCAGCTCACCTCAATGTGAGACCCGACTTCCTCCCCATTGCTCAATCCTCAAGCATCAGGTAATCCATATGGACTAGCAGGTACTTGGTAAAGAAGGAAACAAAGTGATCCGTTGACTCATAAACATCCAAACAGCTTCGTCAGGCAGGTGGCAGAATTACATTTATCACAAATGCTGGGGTCCTTTTGTCACTAAGAATAAGAGAGTGTAGCCACCTCCAGTTTGATCCAGGCCAATATTCATGCTCAAAATATTGAAGAGTGGAGCATTTAAATTCAGTTTCTAGGCAGCTGCCATCTTGGATACCAGGGACTCTGAAGCCCCAGCCCAGGAGGCCCCTCCAAGCAGATGAGAACAATGAGAGTCTCAACCGCAAGGGAAGGTGTGGGTTGAGTGGGAAGATGACAACCCACTAAGCTGGTCCATGCTTCAGGGCAGGACTCCAGACCCATGAATAGAGAGGGCCTTAGAAACCAGAGGCTGGATGGAAGGAAAGCTGCACCGACACAGTGCACTTAGAATCAGGAGCCAGGGGACTGGAGGTGATGCTGCTGCAGACTTCTCGAGGTATTCAGACTAGGTGATCCTGATAAAAGAAGACTGACTCCTCAGGGACTCCCTCTCCTGCGGGAACAAGTTCCTCTTGGAATGGTGGCTGCCATGGGTTCCAGGTCAGAGGGAGATTAGTCTGTGACTGAACAGCCTGATTAGGGCTTTGTTCTTGAGCTAGGCTTGGCAAAGTTCTTTTGCAAAGAGTAGTAAATATTTTTATTTTTATTTACATATATTTATTTATTTAGAGACAGAGTCTTGCTCTGTTGCCCAGGCTGGAGTGCAGTGGCATGATCTTAGCTCACTACAGCCTTTGCCTCCCAGGTTCAAACAATTCTCCTGCCTCAGCCTCCCTAGTAGCTGGGATTACAGGTGCACAACACCATGCCCTACTAATTTTTTGTATTTTTAGTAGAAACGGGGTTTCACCATGTTGGCCAGGCTGGTCTCTAGCTCCCGGTCTCAAGTGATCTGCCTGCCTCAGCCTTCCAAAGTGCTGAGATTTACAGGCATGAGCCACCATGCCTGGCCAAGGGTAGTAAATATTTTTAGCTTTGCAAGTCATAGGCTCTGTCTTGCTATCATTCAACTCTGCCCTTGTAGCACAGAAGCAGCCACAGACAATATGTAAAAAATGGGCATGGCTGCATTTTCCACTCCTCCAAAACAAAAGCTTTGTTTACAAAAAGAGGCAGATTTGTCTTGCAGAATGTAGTTGGCTGACACCTGTTCTGGAGAAAAATACTCTCTTTTCCACAAGGCCATCCCTCCTATCCATCAGGCCTCTTGTTTACAGCCCAGCATGGGTGCTCCTCGATACTTCTCTTTCCCTCCTTTCTCCTTTGCTTTTCTTTCTCTGCTCTTTTTTTGTTTCTCTCTTCTGTATCTTCAATCTCTTTCTGTTTTTCTTGTAAAGCACTTGCCCACCACATTGTAATGTAATCATCTGCACTACAGATGTGTCCTCTACCGGACTTCCTTAAGGCTCTGTTTCTGAGAGTTTGCAGTTTTTCCGCAATGCTTTTTAGGCAGTAGGTGCTCAGTCAATGTTAGCTCATCAGCCTGCTCAACTGGGATATATTACTCCTTTTCCTGAATGCCTGGTCTTCCCCTCATAACCTCCACAGCAGCTGTGTTTCAGGAGCAGCTCCTCCTCTCTGTTTGGAGCTCTCATTGTTGGGGGAACAGCCACCTGGGTGGGATTCTCTGAGTCCAAGAACCTTCAGCAGCTGGTCCCTGCCTGAAGAGAGCTGCTGTTCCAGTTCACAGCACACCTGGTTGCAACAGGAGAACAAAGGAGCCCTGACAGGAGCATTAGTCAGACTGAGAGGGCGTGAGAGCCTTTCGGTGAAGGTCCCAGAAGGAAGAAGGCCTTACTTAGGGCTTGGGCCAGAGGTGTTCCACCCAAGAGGACGTCTGGCAGGTGGCAGCTTCCTTTCTATTCTCTTGCCCCATTCATCCTCTCTTTGGCCCTCATCTCTTCCAAGAGAAGGACTCCTTCCTCCTGTTTTGCAAAATGACTGATTTTCCTTTATGCCAATCTACTTGACAGAGCCAGGTCGATACAGGGCTAAGGTAAGTGTCTGACTTCACAAGCCCCTGGGGCAACAGCTCCTCCGATGGTTATAAAGAGCCTCTCAGGAGATGTTGGGCCTCCCCACATGGTCTTTTTTTGGGAAAGAACTTACCTGCTGAGTATGCATCTTAGAGGCCTGCTGTAATTTTGGCTTCAGAAACGGTGTCATCTGGGGTTTGGCCTGAGTCCATGTTACCCTCGGTCTCCTTCAGTGAGACAATTCCCCCTCTCAGCCTAATGAGGTTGTCATCTACAGGAACTAGACATCTTAGTATCTGTTTTCTATTGGAGGGCTGGAGGGGCAGGGTACATCCAAGCACTCTGGCATCTGTTCTCCATGTGTGACGTATAGGTTGAAAAGCAGTCTTCCATTTGCAGAAAGGGAAAGTAACAAAATTGTTTAAATTAACCAGAAGTCTGTAACAAGGTTAAGTAAGGGCTAAATGTTGTCGTTTCTTGTTTATCATTAGTTGTTTATCATTAGGAACACATGATGATGGTAATGCTGGTGATGAGGGTGACTGGGCTCAGAAATGATCATAGTTCACCTAGGTTTTGAGGCCTAATTTTCTAGTTTCTAGAAATGAGGTTAGAAACAAGAGTTCTGATCAAAATCTCCCTTGGCTATTACTGTTAATATGGTTTGCATCTAGAATGACACAGAAAGCTCATTACCCATATCTTGACTAACAGCAGCGAGGAAAACAGAGTAAGTTCGTGAACACAGGGATTTAGGCTTGGGTAACGAGGAAGGCTATGAAGCAAGGTTACTCACATTTCTAAATGTCTGAAATCCGATTTGAGGCTGGGCACGGTGGCTCACACCTGTAATTTCAGCACTTTGGGAGGCCCAGATGGGAGGATTGCTCAAGCCCAGCAGTTTGAAACTAGCCTGGGCAACATGACAAGACCCCATCTTTGCAAAAAGTACAAAACATTAGCTAGGCATGGTGGTGCGCAGTTATGATCCCAGCTACTGAAGAGGCTGAGGTGGGAGAATTGCTTGAACCCAGGAAGTTGAGGCTTCAGTGAGTCATGTTCACACCACTGCAGTCTTGCCTGGGTCACAGAGCGAGATCCTGTCTCAAAAATATCAATCAATCGATCAATCCAATTGTGGCAGATGAAAAAGTTGGCAGTTTGATTTGGAGCTCATGGAAACTTTCAATTAATCTTTTCCTGTATTTTGAATTTCTAGAACAAGGAAACTGGCTCTCAAAGAGGTTTGGGTTGGGTTCAGTTTTCTTCAGAAGAACTTCAGAATGCACTACAACCGGAAAATCATACTGTAGATGGAGTCAAGGTCAATCTGTTTGAATGTCATATACATCTATGATATACATGTAGCTACTATCTGATTATGTATCAATTAAATAGATCATAAATGTGGAATGATGGGGACTTTGAGAGATTTGTAACTGAAGCTCCCTTCATGCTTGTTAGAATGGTCGAGTGGAAGAGTTCCCTTTTTTTTTTTTAAATTATACTTTAAGTTCTAGGATACATGTGCACAACATGCAGGTTTGTTACATATGTATACATGTGCCATGTTGGTTTGCTGCACCCATTAGCTCGTCATTTACATTAGGTATATCTCCTAATGCTATCCCTCCCCCTCCACCCTCCCCACAATAGGCCCCGGTGTGTGATGTTCCCCTTCCTGTGTCCAAGTGATCTCATTGTTCAATTTCCACCTATGAGTGAGAACATGCGGTGTTTGGTTTTCTGTTCTTGTGATAGTTTTCTGAGAATGATGGTTTCCAGCTGCATCCACGTCCCTACAAAGGACACAAACTCATCCTTTTTATGGCTGCATAAATGTGCCACATTTTCTTAATCCAGTCTGTCACTGATGGACATTTGGGTTGATTCCAAGTCTTTGCTGTTGTGAATAGTGCCTCAATAAACATACGTGTGCATATGCCTTTATAGCAGCATGATTTATAATCCTTTGGGTATATAACCAGTAAAGGGATGGCTGGGTCAAATGGTATCTCTAGTTCTAGAACCTTGAGGAATTGCCACACTGTTTTCCATAATGGTTGAACTAGTTTACAATCCCACCAACAGTGTAAAAGTGTTCCTATTTCTCCACATCCTTTCCAGCACCTGTTGTTTCCTGACTTTTTAATGATGGCCATTCTAACTGGTGTGAGATGGTACCTCATTGTGGTTTTGATTTGCATTTCTCTGATGGCGAGTGATGATGAGAATTTTTTCATGTGTCTGTTGGCTGTATGAATATCTTCTTTTAAGAAGTGTCAGTTCATATCCTTTGCCCACTTTTTGATGAGGTGGTTTGTTTTTTTCTTGTAAATTTGTTTGAGTTCTTTGTAGGTTCTGGATATTAGCCCTTTGTCAGATGAGTAGATTGCAAAAATTTTCTCCCATTCTGTAGGTTGCCTGTTCACTCTGATGGTAGTTTCTTTTGCTGTGCAGAAGCTCTTTAGTTTAATTAGATCCCATTTGTCAAATTTGACTTTTGTTGCCGTTGCTTTTGGTGTTTTAGACATGAAGTCCTTGCCCATGCCTATGTCCTGAATGGTATTCCTTAGGTTTTCTTCGAGGGTTTTTATGGTTTTAGGTCTAACATTTAAGTCTCTGATCCATCTTGAATCAATTTTCATATAAGTAGTAAGGAAAGGATCCAGTTTCAGCTTTCTACTTATGGCTAGCCAATTTTCCCAGCACCATTTATTAAATAGGGAATCTTTTCCCCATTTCTTGTTTCTCTCAGGTTTGTCAAAGATCAGATGGCTGTAGATGTGTGGTATTATTTCTGAGGACTCTGTTCTGTTCCATTGGTCTATATCTCTGTTTTGGTACCAGTACCATGCTGTTTTGGTTACTGTAGCCTTGTAGTATAGTTTGCAGTCAGGTAGCGTGATGCCTCCAGCTTTATTCTTTTGGCTTAGGATTATCTTAGCAATGCAGGCTCTTTTTTGGTTCCACATGAACTTTAAAGCAGTTTTTTCCAATTCTGTGAAGAAAGTCATTGGTAGTTTAATGGGGATGGCATTGAATCTATAAATTACCTTTGGCAATATGGCCATTTTCACGATATTGATTCTTCCTATCCATGAGCGTGGTATGTTCTTCCATTTGTTTGTGTTCTCTTTTATTTCACTGAGCAGTGGTTTGTAGTTCTCCTCGAAGAGGTCCTTTACATCCCTTGTAAGTTGGAATCCTAGGTATTTTATTCTCTTTGAAGCAATTGTGAATGGGAGTTCCTTCGTGATTTGGCTCTCTGTTTGTCTGTTACTGGTGTATAAGAATGCTTGTGATATTTGCACATTAATTTTGTATCCTGAGACTTTGCTGAAGTTGCTTATCAGCTTAAGGAGATTTTAGGCTGAGACAATGGGGTTTTCTAAATATACAATCATGTCATCTGCAAACAGGGACAATTTGACTTCTTCTTTTCCTAACTGAATACACTTTATTTCTTTCTCTTGCCTAATTGCCCTAGCCAGAACTTCCAACACTATGTTGAATAGGAGTGGTGAGAGAGGGCATCCCCGTCTTGTGCCAGTTTTCAAAGTGAATGCTTCCAGTTTTTGTCCATTCAGTATGATATTGGCTGTGGGTTTGTCATAAATAGCTCTTATTATTTTGAGATACATTCCATCAATACCAAATTTATTGAGAGTTTTTAGCATGAAGGGCTGTTGAATTTTGTCAAAGGCCTTTTCTTTTTCTTTTTTTTAAAATTTATTTATTATTATTATACTTTAAGTTGTAGGGTACATGTGCATAACGTGCAGGTTTGTTACATATGTATACTTGTGCCATGTTGGTGTGCTGCACCCATCAACTCGTCATTTACATCAGGTATAACTCCCAATGCAATCCCTCCCCCCTCCCCCCTCCCCATGATAGGCCCCTGTGTGTGATGTTCCCCTTCCTGAGTCCAAGTGATCTCATTGTTCAGTTCCCACCTATGAGTGAGAACATGCGGTGTTTGGTTTTCTGTTCTTGTGATAGTTTGCTAAGAATGATGGTTTCCAGCTGCATCCACGTCCCTACAAAGGACACAAACTCATCCTTTTTTATGGCTGCATAGTATTCCATGGTGTATATGTGCCACATTTTCTTAATCCAATCTGTCACTGATGGACATTTGGGTTGATTCCAAGTCTTTGCTATTGTGAATAGTGCCGCAATAAACATACGTGTGCATGTGTCTTTATAGCAGCATAATTTATAATCCTTTGGGTATATACCCAGTAATGGGATGGCTGGGTCATATGGTACATCTAGTTCTAGATCCTTGAGGAATCGCCATACTGTTTTCCATAATGGTTGAACTAGTTTACAATCCCACCAACAGTGTAAAAGTGTTCCTATTTCTCCACATCCTCTCCAGCACCTGTTGTTTCCTGACTTTTTAATGATCGCCATTCTAACTGGTGTGAGATGGTATCTCATTGTGGTTTTGATTTGCATTTCTCTGATGGCCAGTGATGATGAGCATTTTTTCATGTCTGTTGGCTGTATGAATGTCTTCTTTTGAGAAATGTCTGTTTATATCCTTTGCCCACTTTTTGATGGGGTTGTTTGTTTTTTTCTTGTAAATTTGTTTGAGTTCTTTGTAGGTTCTGGATATTAGCCCTTTGTCAGATGAGTAGATTGCAAAAATTTTCTCCCATTCTGTAGGTTGCCTGTTCACTCTGATGGTAGTTTCTTTTGCTGTGCAGAAGCTCTTTAGTTTAATTAGATCCCATTTGTCAATTTTGGCTTTTGCTGCCGTTGCTTTTGGTGTTTTAGACATGAAGTCTGCCCATGCCTATGTCCTGAATGGTACTACCTAGGTTTTCCTCTAGGATTTTTATGGTATTACGTCTAACATTTAAGTCTCTAATCCATCTTGAATTAATTTTCGTATAAGGAGTAAGGAAAGGATCCAGTTTCAGCTTTCTACTTATGGCTAGCCAATTTTCCCAGCACCATTTATTAAATAGGGAATCCTTTCCCCATTTCTTGTTTCTCTCAGGTTTGTCAAAGATCAGATGGCTGTAGATGTGTGGTATTATTTCTGAGGACTCTGTTCTGTTCCATTGGTCTATATCTCTGTTTTGGTACCAGTACCATGCTGTTTTGGTTACTGTAGCCTTGTAGTATAGTTTGAAGTCAGGTAGCGTGATGCCTCCAGCTTTGTTCTTTTGACTTAGGATTGTCTTGGAGATGCGGGCTCTTTTTTGGTTCCATATGAACTTTAAAGCAGTTTTTTTCCAATTCTGTGAAGAAACTCATTGGTAGCTTGATGGGGATGACATTGAATCTATAAATTACCTTGGGCAGTATGGCCATTTTCACGATATTGATTCTTCCTATCCATGAGCATGGTATGTTCTTCCATTTGTTTGTGTCCTCTTTTATTTCACTGAGCAGTGGTTTGTAGTTCTCCTCGAAGAGGTCCTTTACATCCCTTGTAAGTTGGATTCCTAGGTATTTTATTCTCTTTGAAGCAATTGTGAATGGAAGTTCATTCGTGATTTGGCTCTCTGTTTGTCTGTTACTGGTGTATAAGAATGCTTGTGATTTTTGCACACAGATTTTGTATCCTGAGACTTTTGCTGAAGTTGCTTATCAGCTTAAGGAGATTTTGGGCTGAGACAATGGGGTTTTCTAAATATACAATCATGTCATCTGCAAACAGGGACAATTTGACTTCTTCTTTTCCTAACTGAATACCCTTGATTTCTTTCTCTTGCCTAATTGCCCTAGCCAGAACTTCCAACACTATGTTGAATAGGAGTGGTGAGAGAGGGCATCCCTGTCTTGTGCCAGTTTTCAAAGGGAATTTTTCCAGTTTTTGCCCATTCAGTATGATATTGGCTGTGGGTTTGTCATAAATAGCTCTTATTATTTTGAGGTACGTTCCATCAATACCGAATTTATTGAGCGTTTTTAGCATGAAGGGCTGTTGAATTTTGTCAAAAGCCTTTTCTGCATCTATTGAGATAATCATGTGGTTCTTGTCTTTGGTTCTGTTTATATGCTGGATTCTGTTTATTGATTTGCGAATGTTGAACCAGCCTTGCATCCCAGGGATGAAGCCCACTTGATCATGGTGGATAAGCTTTTTGATGTGTTGCTGAATCCGGTTTGCCAGTATTTTATTGAGTATTTTTGCATCGATGTTCATCAGGGATATTGGTCTAAAATTCTCTTTTTTTGTTGTGTCTCTGCCAGGCTTTGGTATCAGGATGATGTTGGCCTCATAAAATGAGTTAGGGAGGATTCCCTCTTTTTCTGTTGATTGGAATAGTTTCAGAAGGAATGGTACCAACTCCTCCTTGTACCTCTGGTAGAATTCAGCTGTGAATCCATCTGGTCCTGGACTTTTTTTGGTTGGTAGGCTATTAATTATTGCCTCAATTTCAGAGCCTGCTATTGGTCTATTCAGGGATTCAACTTCTTCCTGGTTTAGTCTTGGAAGAGTGTAAGTGTCCAGGAAATTATCCATTTCTTCTAGATTTTCCAGTTTATTTGCGTAGAGGTGTTTATAGTATTCTCTGATGGTAGTTTGTATTTCTGTGGTGTGGGTGGTGATATCCCCTTTATCATTTTTAATTGCGTCGATTTGATTCTTCTCTCTTTTCTTCTTTATTAGTCTTGCTAGTGGTCTGTCAATTTTGTTGATCTTTTCAAAAAACCAACTCCTGGATTCATTGATTTTTTGGAGAGTTTTTTGTGTCTCTATGTCCTTCAGTTCTGCTCTGATCTTAGTTATTTCTAGCCTTCTGCTAGCTTTCGAATGTGTTTGCTCTTGCTTCTCTAGTTCTTTTAATTGCGATGTTAGAGTGTCAGTTTTAGATCTTTCCTGCTTTCTCTTGTGGGCATTTAGTGCTATAAATTTCCCTGTACACATTGCTTTAAATGTGTCCCAGAGATTCTGGTATGTTGTATCTTTGTTCTCATTGGTTTCAAAGAACATCTTTATTTCTGCCTTCATTTCGTTATGTACCCAGTAGTCATTCAGGAGCAGGTTGTTCAGTTTCCATGTAGTTGAGCGGTTTTGATTGAGTTTCTTAGTCCTGAGTTCTAGTTTGATTGCACTGTGGTCTGAGAGACAGTTTGTTATAATTTCTGTTCTTGTACATTTGCTGAGGAGTGCTTTACTTCCAATTACGTGGTCGATTTTGGAGTAAGTACGATGTGGTGCTGAGAAGAATGTATATTCTGTTGATTTGGGGTGGAGAGTTCTATAGATGTCTATTAAGTCTGCTTGCTGCAGAGATGAGTTCAACTCCTGGATATCCTTGTTAACTTTCTGTCTCGTTGATCTGTCTAATGTTGACAGTGGAGTGTTGAAGTTTCCCATTATTATTGTATGGGAGTCTAAGTCTCTTTGTAAGTCTCTAAGGACTTGCTTTATGAATCTGGGTGCTCCTGTATTGGGTGCATATATATTTAGGATAGTTAGCTCTTCCTGTTGAATTGATCCCTTTACCATTATGTAATGGCCTTCTTTGTCTCTTTTGATCTTTGATGGTTTAAAGTCTGTTTTATCAGAGACTAGTATTGCAACCCCCGCTTTTTTTTGTTCTCCATTTGCTTGGTAAATCTTCCTCCATCCCTTTATTTTGAGCCTATGTATGTCTCTGCATGTGAGATGGGTCTCCTGAATACAGCAGACTGATGGGTCTTGACTCTTTATCCAGTTTGCCAGTCTGTGTCTTTTAATTGGAGCATTTAGTCCATTTACATTTAAGGTTAAGATTGTTATGTGTGAACTTGATCCTGCCATTATGATATTAACTGGTTATTTTGCTCGGTAGTTGATGCAGTGTCTTCCTAGCCTCGATGGTCTTTACATTTTGGCATGTTTTTGCAATGGCTGGTACCGGTTGTTCCTTTCCATGTTGAGTGCTTCCTTCAGGGTCTCTTGTAAGGCAGGCCTAGTGGTGACAAAATCTCTAAGCATTTGATTATCTGTAAAGGATTTTATTTCTCCTTCACTTATGAAACTTAGTTTGGCTGGATATGAAATTCTGGGTTTAAAATTCTTTTCTTTAAGAATGTTGAATATTGGCCCCCACTCTCTTCTGGCTTGTAGAGTTTCTGCCGAGAGATCTGCTGTTAGTCTGATGGGCTTCCCTTTGTGGGTAACCCGACCTTTCTCTCTGGCTGCCCTTAAGATTTTTTCCTTCATTTCAACTTTGGTGAATCTGGCAATTATGTGTCTTGGAGTTGCTCTTCTCGAGGAGTATCTTTGTGGCGTTCTCTGTATTTCCTGGATTTGAATGTTGGCCTGCCCTACTAGGTTGGGGAAGTTCTCCTGGATGATATCCTGAAGAGTGTTTTCCAACTTGGTTCCATTTTCCCCCTCACTTTCAGGCACCCCAATCAGATGTAGATTTGGTCTTTTTACATAATCCCATACTTCTTGCAGGCTTTGTTCATTTCTTTTTCTTCTTTTTTCTTTTGGTTTCTCTTCTCGCTTCATTTCATTCATTAGATCCTCAATCGCAGATACTCTTTCTTCCAGTTGATCGAGTCGGTTACTGAAGCTTGTGCATTTGTCACGTATTTCTCGTGTCATGGTTTTCATCTCTTTCATTTCGTTTATGACCTTCTCTGCGTTAATTACTCTAGCCATCAATTCTTCCACTTTTTTTTCAAGATTTTTAGTTTCTTTGCGCTGGGTACGTAATTCCTCCTTTAGCTCTGAGAAATTTGATGGACTGAAGCCTTCTTCTCTCATCTCGTCAAAGTCATTCTCCGTCCAGCTTTGATCCATTGGTGGCGATGAGCTGCGCTCCTTTGCCGGGGGAGATGCGCTCTTATTTTTTGAATTTCCAGCTTTTCTGCCCTGCTTTTTCCCCATCTTTGTGGTTTTATCTGCCTCTGGTCTTTGATGATGGTGATGTACTGATGGGGTTTTGGTGTAGGTGTCCTTCCTGTTTGATAGTTTTCCTTCTAACAGTCAGGACCCTCAGCTGTTGGTCTGTTGGAGATTGCTTGAGGTCCACTCCAGACCCTGTTTGCCTGGGTATCAGCAGCAGAGGCTGCAGAAGATAGAATATTTCTGAACAGCGAGTGTACCTGTCTGATTCTTGCTTTGGAAGCTTCCTCTCAGGTGTGTACTCCACCCTGTGAGGTGTGGGGTGTCAGACTGCCCCTAGTGGGGGATGTCTCCCAGTTAGGCTACTCAGGGGTCAGGGACCCACTTGAGCAGGGATTCTGTCCCTTCTCAGATCTCGACCTCCGTGTTGGGAGATCCACTGCTCTCTTCAAAGCTGTCAGACAGAGTCGTTTGCGTCTGCAGAGGTTTCGGCTGCGTTTGTTATTGCCCTTTCCCCAGAGGTGGAGTCTACAGAGACAGGCAGGTTTCCTTGAGCTGCTGTGAGCTCCACCCAGTTCGAGCTTCCCAGCAGCTTTGTTTACCTACTTAAGCCTCAGCAATGGTGGGCGCCCCTCCCCCAGCCTCGCTGCTGCCTTGCCGGTAGATCACAGACTGCTGTGCTAGCAATGAGGGAGGCTCCGTGGGTGTGGGACCCTCCCGGCCAGGTGTGGGATATGATCTCCTGGTGTGCCTGTTTGCTTAAAACGCAGTATTGGGGTGGGAGTTACCCGATTTTCCAGGTGTTGTGTGTGTCAGTTCCCCTGGCTAAGAAAAGGGATTCCCTTCCCCCTTGCGCTTCCCAGGTGAGGCGATGCCTCGCCTTGCTTCAGCTCTTGCTGGTTGGGCTGCAGCAGCTGACCAGCACCGATCGTCCGGCACTCCCCAGTGAGATGAACCCAGTACCTCAGTTGAAAATGCAGAAATCACCGGTCTTCTGTGTCGCTCGTGCTGGGAGTTGGAGACTGGAGCTGTTCCTATTCGGCCATCTTGCTCCGCCCCTGTCAAAGGCCTTTTCTGCATCTATTGAGATAATCACGTGGTTTTTGTCTTTGGTTCTGTTTATATGCTGGATTATGTTTATTGATTTCAGTATTTTGAACCAGCCTTACATCCCAGGGATGAAGCTCACTTGATCATGGTGAATAAGCTTTTTGATGTGCTGCTGGATTCAGTTTGCCAGTATTTTATTGAGTATTTTTGCATCAATGTTCATCAGGGATATTGGTCTAAAATTCCCTTTTTTTGGTGTGTCTCTGCCAGGCTTTGGTATTAGGATGATGTTGGCCTCATAAAATGAGTTAGGGAGGATTCCCTCTTTTTCTGTTGATTGGAATAGTTTCAGAAGGAATGGTACCAACTCCTCCTTGTACCTCTGGTAGAATTCAGCTGTGAATCCATCTGCTTCTGGACTTGTTTTGGTTGGTAGGCAGTAATTATTGCCTCAATTTCAGAGCCTGCTATTGGTTTATTCAAGGATTCAACTTCTTCCTGGTTTAGTCTTGGGAGAGTGTAAGTGTCCAGGAAATTATCCATTTCTTCTAGGTTTTCTAGTTTATTTGCATAGAGGTGTTTACAATATTCCCTGATGGTAGTTTGTATTTCTGTGGTGTGGGTGGTGATATCCCCTTTATCATTTTTTATTGCGTCTATTTGATTCTTCTCTCTTTTCTTCTTTATTAATCTTGCTAGCAGTCTATCAATTTTGTTGGTCTTTTCAAAAAACCAGCTCCTGGATTCATTGATATTTTGGAGGGTTTTTTGTGTTTCTATCTCCTTCAGTTCTGCTCTGATCTTAGTTATTTTTTGCCTTCTGCTAGCTTCTGGATGTGTTTTCTCTTGCTTCTCTAGTTCTTTTAATTGTGACGTTGGGGTGTCAATTTTAGATCTTTCCTGCTTTCTCTTGTGGGCATTTAGTGCTATAAATTTCCCTGTACACACTGCTTTAAATGTGTCCCAGAGATTCTGGTATGTTGTATCTTTGTTCTCATTGGTTTCAAAGAACATCTTTATTTCTGCCTTCATTTCGTTATGTACCCAGTAGTCATTCAGGAGCAGGTTATTCAGTTTCCATGTAGTTGAGCGGTTTTGATTGAGTTTCTTAGTCCTGAGTTCTAGTTTGATTGCACTGTGGTCTGAGAGAGAGTTTCTTTTAATTTCTGTTCTTTTACATTTGCTGAGGAGTTCTATACTTCCAACTATGTGGTCAATTTTGGAATAAGTGTGATGTGGTGCTGAGAAGAATGTCTACTTTGTGGATTTGGGGTGAAGAGTTGTGTAGATGTCTATTAGGTCCACTTGG
Source organism: Macaca fascicularis (assembly GCF_037993035.2). Taxonomy (NCBI): domain Eukaryota; kingdom Metazoa; phylum Chordata; class Mammalia; order Primates; family Cercopithecidae; genus Macaca; species Macaca fascicularis. The sequence continues at coordinate 75,786,263 of NC_088381.1, forward strand.
TGCAGAGTTGAGTTCAATTCCTGCATATTCTTGTTAACTTTCTGTTTCATTGATCTGTGTAATGTTGACAGTGGGGTGTTAAAGTCTCCCATTATTATTGTATGGGAGTCTAAGTCTCTTTGTAAGTCTCTATGGACTTGCTTTATGAATCTGGGTGCTCCTATATTGGGGGCATATATATTTAGGATAGTTAGCTCTTCATGATGAATTGATCCCTTTACCATTATGTAATGGCCTTCTTTGTCTCTTTTGATCTTTGATGGTTTAAAGTCTGTTTTATCAGAGACTAGGATTGCAACCCCTGCCTTTTTTTTTGTTTTCCATTTGCTTGGTAGATCTTCCTCCATCCCTTTATTTTGAGCCTATGTGTGTCTCTGCATGTGAGATAGGTCTCCTGAATACAGCAAAGTGATGGGTCTTGACTCTTTATCCAATTTGCCAGTCTTTGTCTTTTAATTGGACCATTTAGACCATTTACGTTTAAGGTTAATATTGTTATGTGTGAACTTGATCCTGTCATTATGATATTAGCTGGTTATTTTGCTCATTAAGTGATGCAGTTTCTTCCTAGCATCGATGGACTTTACATTTTGGCATGATTTTGCAACGGCTGTTACCAGTTGTTCCTTCCCATGTTTAGTGCTTCCTTCAGGATCTTTTGTAGGGCAGGCCTGGTGGTGACAAAATCTCTAAGCATTTGCTTGTCTGTAAAGGATTTTATTTCTCCTTCACTTATGAAACTTAGTTTGACTGGATATGAAATTCTGGGTTGAAAATTCTTTTCTTTAAGAATGTTGAATATTGGTCTGCACTCCCTTCTGGCTTGTAGCGTTTCTGCCGAGAGATCTGCTGTTAGTCTGATGGGCTTCCCTTTGTGGATAACCCGACCTTTCTCTCTGGCTGCCCTTAACATTTTTTCCTTCATTTCAACTTTGATGAATCTGACAATTATGTGTCTTGAAGTTGCTCTTCTCAAGGAATATCTTTGTGGCGTTCTCTGTATTTCCTGAATTTGAATGTTGGCCTGCCTTACTAGGTTGGGGAAGTTCTCCTGGATGATATCCTGCAGAGTGTTTTCCAACTTGGTTCCATTTTCCCCATCACTTTCAGGCACCCCAATCAGACGTAGATTTGGTCTTTTCACATAATCCCATATTTCTTGGAGGCTTTGTTCATTTATTTTTACTCTTTTTTTCTCTACACTTCTCTTCTTGCTTCATTTCATTCATTTGATCTTCAATCACTGATACTCTTTCTTCCAGTTCATCGAGTCGTTTACTGAAGCTTGTGCATTTGTCACGTAGTTCTTGTGTCATGGTTTTCATCTCTATCAGTTCTTTTAAAGTCTTCTCTGCATTGATTATTCTAGTTATCCATTCATCCATTCTTTTTTCAAGGTTTTTAGTTTCTTTGCGCTGGTTACATAGTTCCTCCTTTAGCTCTGAGAAGTTCCATCGACTGAAGCCTTCTTCTCTCAACTAGTCAAAGTCATTCTTCGTCCAGCTTTGTTCTGTTGCTGGCAATGAACTGCGTTCCTTTGGAGGGAGAGATGCGCTTTGATTTTTTGAATTTCTAGCTTTTCTGCACTGGTTTTTCCCTATCTTTATGGTTTTATCGGCCTTTGGATGATGGTGATGTACTGATGAGGTTTTGGTGTGGGTGTCCTTTCTGTTTGTTAGTTTTCCTTCTAACAGTCAGGATGCTCAGCTGTACATCTGTTGGAGTTTGCTTGAGGTCCACTCCAGACCCTGTTTGCCTGGGTATCAGCAGCGGAGGCTGCAGAAGATAGAGTATTGCTGAACAGCGAGTGTTGCTGTCTGATTCTTGCTCTGGATGCTTCATCTCAGGGGTGTACCCAGCCGTGTGAGGTGTGAGGTGTCGGTCTGCAGCTAGTGGGGGATGTCTCCCAGTTAGGCTACTCAGGGGTCAGGGACTCACTTGAGCATGCCATCTGTCCATTCTCAGATCTCAACTTCCAAGGTGGGGGAACCACTGTTCTCTTCAAAGCTGTCAGACAGGGACTTTTACGTCTGCAGAGGTTTCTGCTGCTTTTTGCTTAGCTATGCCCTGTCCCCAGAGGTGCAGTCTACAGAGGCAGGCAGGCCTCCTTGAGCTGTGTTGGGCTCCACCTAATTCGAGCTTCCTGGCAGCTTTGTTTACCTACTTAAGCCTCAGCAATGGCAGGCCCCCCTCCCCGAGCCTCAGCTGCCACCTTGCAGTTAGATCTCAGACTGCTGTGCTAGCAATGAGGGAGGCTCCGTGGGCATGGTACACCCTGGACCAGGTGCGGGATATAATCTCCTGGTGTGCCGTTTGCTAAGACCCTTGGTAAAGCGCAGTATTAGAGTGGGAGTTACCCGAGATTCCAGGTGTTGTATGTCTCAATTTCACTTGGCTAGGAAAAGGAATTCCCTTCCCCCTTGTGCTTCCCAGGTGAGGCAATGCCTCACTCTGCTTCAGCTCTCGCTGGTTGGGCTGCACTCCCAGACCAGCATCGACTGTCCGACATGCCCCAGGGAGATGAACCCAGTACCTCAGTTGAAAATGTGGAAATCACTCGTCTTCTGTATCGCTCATGCTGGGAGCTGGAGGCTGGAGCTGTTCCTATTTGGCCATCTTGGGCGCCCCCCCACCCCGATAGCCCTTTTTTGTATGTCTAAGGGAATTGTTCAATGCAGAGACTGAATTGTTTTCTTGGGCCCCACTGATTCTCCTCCTTTCCAGGTTTGTCTGTGCTGAGATGTCCACTTCTAGAATTACAGCCTAACTTGCAGTCACATAGTTCTTAATCTTTACGTTTTCATTCTGCTAATGATTGTGCAATATGTTGCTTTCTATGCCTTTCTGTACTCAGCCAAGTTCCCAGTTTTAAAGGAGAAGTACGAGAAGACCCGTAATGGTTAGCAAGATATATAGAACACAGAGGACCTAGCAGCGCACTTTTCCAGTTAGGTGAGCTGCAGCTGAAATCTCGCCTTTCCCACTGATTATGTGATCTTGGGTCAGATTGATTTACTACTTTATTTTTTCGTTTATTTGTTTTCGTCATGACTGGGCCTTTCTATGCTGCAGGTTAGTCTTGAACCCCTGGCCTCAAGCTGTCCTCTTGCCTCATCCTCCCAAAGTGCTGGGGTTATAGGACTGAGCCACTGTGACTCACCCAATTTGCAATTTTTAATGGTGGGTGAGGGAGTCATAAGAACAACAAAGATGGTAAAGGGAATTTGAGGAGAAAACAAATAAAATAACAAGATGAAAATAAAAACTGCCTGAGTTCTTTTTACTGACTCTCTCATAAAAGGGTGATTTTCAGATCGAATGTTTTTGCAAACATTGCCTTTCCTTCCTTACAGTGCTTTTTTTTTTCACCTCCAGGTTCAACCTCAAAGGCCTAAAGTTTTGCAAACATCTGATGAAGAGGAAGATTTTTGAGACTGTGCCAGCCTATTACATAAAGGAAACATAACCGAGAATTTTGTCTAAAGGTTTTTATTTGAAACAAAGCAAGAGCTTCTTTTCCCCACTCCAAATTAAAACACAGTGCAACAGGGGCCACATTTATTTGGCAGGACAGTTCCAACATGTGAACATCCTCCACCTCACTGCAGTTGGGACGACTTGACTCATAAGCAGCTGTTCTTACACAAAATATTAACGCGAACTACGTGTCACACAAAAGGCAGTGATCTTGATTGTGGATGTGGGCCAGCATGTTCTATGAATGCTGAAAGGTGGGAGGAGCACAAATAAAAGCCACTCTTTTAAAAAACCAAATAATTCAAAGTAGAATTTTCTATCCCCACTCCCTCCCCACTCCCACCTTCTCCAATAATAAAAAGTAGCATCCAGATCTGGTTTGTATCCCAACCACTCACAAAGTGTTGCCCCATAGCACTTGCGTCATTAGGGTTATGGATAATCACAGTTCATTTGCTTTGAAGAGATGTGTGTCTACTCCTTCCTCCTCTTCTTGCCTTCATGCTCATGTTCTTTGGGGCTGCTGCTGAGGGTCTTTGAGAGCCACCAAGCTGTCTGGCTTCTTCCAAAACTTGTCCAAACCAAAAGGATCTTCCTCAAACTGAACTGGTCCTTCTCATCCTCTCGGCCTCTCTGCCTGTGGTCTGAACCAGAAAACTTGTCGGGAACAAATCTAGGGAACAAGAGAGAAGAGTATGAACTACTTTGTTTTCACTGGTGTAAACACTGAAACGGTGTTATACGGCTTGGTATCTGTTGGTCTTTATTCTGGCTTCTAGGTCATCACCATATATATCCTTGTCCAGATTTTTACTGGACTTATAAATACTCTGGGCCATATCTTTATTTACCACCTCTCCAGGCTTGATCATAAACATTATAAATTTTGTCTTCTCCACCTGCAAATCCACTGTTCATACCCTGTAGAAACGTGGATGACATTAAATGAAAATATAAACACCAATTATTAAATGACGAATCTGATAACATTCATGTGAAGAGTAAACTCTTGCTAATTTGTAGCTCAAATTTTCCACAACCTGAACTGGAAATTTTAAAAACGTCTTCATTGGACTGGGTGTGGTGACTCATGCCTGTAATCCCAGCACTTTGGGAGGCCAAGGAGGGCGGATCACTTGAGGTCAGGAGTTCAAGACCAGCCTGGCCAACATGGTGAAAACCCAGTGGATCTCCCCAAATGCAGAATCGCCCCCAGTCCCTGGGGTTTGGACTGCCACCTCTGGTTCCTTCTGGGCCAAGGCCACTTGGTGAGCCAGGCGCTGGCAGCACACCCTTTGCTCCTTCAGCTGCCCACATAGCTGTGCCTACTGCTCTTCCTTGGCACTGGCTAAAGCCGATTTTAAAAAGGCCACCTGCAGGCAAGGCGTGTGCATTCTTGTAGGGGGATACACAGGACAAATGTGGCAGGGAGGGGGACAGGAGCTCTTCCTTTGGGGCCTCAGAGGGTGCATCTGTGGGTCACAGGTGAAATGATATCTGACCACTGGCTCCCAGGGAAGGCACAAGGGTCCAGAGAAACCAGAGGGCAGGAAACAAAGAGCAAAAAGGGGTCTGGGAGGGACCACAGAGGGAGGCAGCAAAGGTGGGGCAGCGGGAGTCAGGCTCACCATGGCCTCCCAGCTTTCCAGGTCCTCCAAGATGCTCGGCATGGGCTGAGGCCCCTCCTTCTCCTCCTCCTTACTGCCCAGTCCATCTCCTGTGGGGGGTGGCTAGAGGGGTCCTCAGACAACCCAACAAGGGAGGTACATTCGGCCCAACCCTGGGCCAGCCCCTTCCCAGATAGGAATGAGTAGCTGTTCTCTATTTTCATTTTTTTTTCTAAGAGCCAAGGTCTCACTATGTGGCACAGGCACAGTCCCACTAGCCATCAGTGCGGGAGTTCTGACCTGCTCCCTTTCTGACCTGGGCCAGCTCTCCCATTCTTAGGCAACCTGATGGCCCCCTGCTCCCAAGAGGTCACCATATTGATACCGAACTTAGCGCGGACACCCGGTCGGCATAATGACCAGCTGTCTTAAAGGTCTCTTCCAACTCTTGAATCCTATGCTGCTAACAGTCCCCCTTTCCTCCTGGGGCTCTCGCCTCTTCCTCTGAGTGGTCTCCCGTACCTTCCCCAGGGAGAACCATGATGCTCATCTGGGCCTGTAGCTGCTGGTTCTGCTGGCTGGTAGCTTCCAGGTGCTCCTAAGGGACCAGGAAAGAGAGTGAGAAGGCACGGAGGTTGCCAGGTTGTCCCCCTTGAGGCCCTGCCCTCAGTAACTCCCTCGCCTGAGTCTCCTGCAGCTCTTGGTGGGCCATCTCGGCCACTGTTTTGCCCTAAGCTTCCTGCTGCTGCAACTGATCCATGAGCAAGGTCTGCAGCAGTAACTACCTTTGCAGCGCCTCCTTCTTGGTGGTCAACTGCTGAAAGGCAGCCATGTACTGCTGCAGGTGACCCAGGTGCTGGTCTTGCTGCTGCTGCAGACTCTGAGCCTCTTGGCTCTTCAGCTCCACCTGTAGGAAGACCCTAGGCATGAGGGCAGCTGGTGGCTGGCTTCCAGATTCTGGGCCCATTAATAGGGTAGAGAGGGCACTGTGGGGCTCTGTGGCCTGCCCAGGTCCCTGGCCCCTTGCTCCAGGCCTAAGTGACTGCCCCTACTTGCCCAGAGCCCCATGCCTCCTTCCGTAGCCTCAAATCTCACATCCTTTCCCCCACCATTTAAACTGTAGGCCACAGACTGGAGGAAAAGCAGAGGGAGACAACCACCATCTGCTAAGCGCACTACATGCCTAATGTTTCCATGCATTATCTCATTTAATCCTCAGCACCTCTGTGAGGAAAAACCTCACTTCCTTTTTAAGTGAAAGAAATGGAGAGTTAGAGATGCAAGGTAGTTCAATGGTGAGCAGTGGAGCCGAGGCTGGAATTCAGTTTGAATCTAAGGAGGCTCTTATACCACTGTCTCTTTCCCTGTGACTGGGGGGCTCCACGCCTCCAGCTGGGATGATGATGTCGAGACCTGGGAGGAATCCAGGACTACCAACCTCTAAAATTTGGAGGGCAGGAAGCAAGAAACAGTCACGGCACTGCCCTGGAGGGTGCTGTGGTCACCTGTCTCCCAGACTGCAGCTGCCTCTGTCCTCGCACCTCCCTTCCCCAGAGGCTGGTGCCCTTCTTGGATGGGGTGGGAGTTACCATCTGCTTCAGCTCGGCCAGCTGCTCCTCGAGTTGGTGATTGTGGGAGAGCACGTGGCTGATGGTGGTGTGGTCGTTCTGCACAGAGGACTGGCAGGCCTCCCCCTGCTCCTCCCAGAGCTTGGGTTTCCACTCCCACAGCATCTCCTCCTGCTCCCGGTTCAGGTGACTCAAGCCCTCATTGGTTTCCACCTGGGCTTGGAGCTGTCCTGCCAGATTCTCCAGCTCCTTCTGCAGGTGCTTGACCTCGGCTTGTAGCTGCTGCTCCACCTCTGAGGGTCCTGTTGGGGGCTCCAGGTGTAGGGGTTCAGCTTAGAAAGGAAGCAGACAATAAGGGCCTCTGGATTTTCAAAAAAATCCTCCTCTTGGTGCACAGCTCCTCTCAGGCTCCCCAAACTTGGCCTCCCTGCTAATGATTCCTTGCTCCCAATGGTAGCCAATCTTCCAAGCCACTTTCAGATAGCACTGTGGGTGGCTGACAGTGGTCACTCCTCCCTCTTTGCTGATGGGGACACTGAGGCTCATGGAGATGACAAGACTTGCCATCTTCTGGCACAGACCTCTCTCCCTCTGCCTCAAAGCCCTTCCATCCACCCACCTCCCTGGGGCATTCTAAGCCACCCTCACAGCCCTCTGAAGTCAGTCCTGCTTCAAGGTCACCCCAGTCCCAGCTCACCCATCTGGTTCTTCAGTTTGGCCAAGCTTGTCTCCAGCTCCTGTACCTGATGCATGTCATACTTCTTCTCCTTCAATGTGCAAAGCTGCCCAAAGCACAGGGGGAAAGGGCCCTGGAGAGAGGGATTGGTGGCTGGACAGGCTGCCATCTCCCTCTCTGCCCCCACCTCCACAAAGCCCAGACCCATGACCACCTCTGGCTGTGTTCCTCCCATTGCACAGATGCTCAGAACAATCAAACAACCTCTCTAAGGTGGGGTCTGAAGGGTCAGGTCTCACCTGCTCTGACGTCTCCTGCATCCTCTGCCACACATGGCATGCTCTCCATGGAGATACTCAGCGTACTCATCTCTCCATTTGTTGATACTGCAGCCACTCCTTCACCTGCAAGAATCGACACAGAAGTTAGGAAGGGCTGTCACTGGTCCTCACCTACTCCTGGCCACCTGGGGTCATCATCCTTCAACATCCTTCCCTCTGCAAAGCCTCACGTGCCCCAGGTATGCTTCCAGCTGTGCCTGTTCCTCCATGGCCTGCTGTAACTCCTGGTTAGCATCTGGGGCTTTGCAGCAGCTAGACAACTGGATGGTAAAGCGGGAGAAATTTCAATCTGGGGAGCCCGGACCGTTCCACACAGTGCCTTTAAAAGGGCTAGGGCTAGGCTCGTACAACTCAGTCAATAAAGATCTCTGTCAAGTTGCTTTGCTTTAGAAACAAAAAATTAAATAATTTTAAAGAGATCTCAGGCCGGGCATGGTGGCTCATGCCTGTAATCCCAAAATTTTGGGAGGCTGAGGCAGGTGGATTCCTTGAGCTTAGGAGTTCCAGACCAGCCTGGGCAACATGACAAAGCCCGTCCCTACAGATACAAAAATTAGCCAGGTGCAGTGGCATGCACCTGTGGTCCCAGCTACTTGAGAGGCTGAGGTAGGAGAATAACTTGAGCCTGGGAGGTGGAGGTTGCAGTGAGCCGAGATAGCACCACCAAACTCCAGCCTGGGTCACAGAGTGAGACCTCATCTCAAAAAAAAAAAAAAAAAAAAAAAAAAAAAAAATCACAACTCTCTATTATTACCAGGAAATAGTGAAAGTGTTGGCTTGAACCTCAGAAGGAAATAAACAGACTCATGAGCTAGCCATATAAATGTAATCTATAAAATAATGGTTTTCATCCATGATGCTTTAAGAAAAAAAATTTTAAGCCCTAACCTTGAAATTCTGATTCCCCAGGTCTATGGCAGGACCTCAATTTGTAGATTTTTAGCAGTCTTTAGGGGATTCTATGGCAGGAGCAGAACAAGGACTCAAATTTTTCAGCTCTTGGCTGGAGCCTCCCCATACCCAGCATGATCCCTAGGCCATGGCCCCAACTGGATGGGGCTTCCACCACCCCAGGGCTGCAGCAATCCCTCCAGGTGTTCAAGAACCTCTGGCATACGGCAGGTAGAAAAGTGTTTCCTTCAGTAGGTCCAAAGCCAGGAATACCATATGTTCTGCCTTGATATGAAACAATGACATGCAATTAAAACACATAAATCTCCTTCCTACTCCTACCCTCCATCCAAAGTGTTTTATTTTTATGAGTTAAATAAGAAAATGAGTGGCAACCAGAGATTTCGTCTAAAACATATATTTACAGATATCAGTTCTCATCCAGCCTGATCTCATCCAATATCATTTAAATTCCCTTACATGTAAAGTTTTAGAAAAGGATCTTCACAGTGTAAGACTCAGGCACCCTAGGAATTCTATAAAGAAACACCAAGTAGATCAGAATGTCCAAACTTACTACAGAAGAAAAGTGGAATCATTGGCTGTATTTTCAAATTGCATTCAACAGGAAATTTAAGTTTTGAATTTTTTCCACCTTGAACCCGGGAAGTGGAGGTTGTGGTGAGCTGAGATGGTGCCATTGTGCTCCAGCCTGGGCAACAAGAGCAAAACTCTGCCTCAAAGAAAAAAAAAAACTACTCAGAAAAAAACGAATGATTTCTAACAGAAAATGGGCAATGGAGACATGAGAACTTCCTCCAAGAATAAAAATGGCCAATGAGCATATGAAAAAGATTCAAAAGCACTAGAAATCAAATAAATGTCATGAAAACAATGAGATTTTCTGCTTAAAGACCAGCAAAGAGGACAAATGGAAGGGGAACCTGGAGCTCTGTCCCTGTTGGTGGGAGTATAAACTCAACCAATTTTCCTGCAGGATAATTTGAACACTTCTGTTAAAAACACAAATTGTTTTATGTTATTTTCCTCCAGAAATTCTTCTTCTATGAATTCAGTCCAAAAATGCTTGCTCAAGTCTATTAAAAATGTATATAGAAGGAATTTCACCTCTGGGGTGGCAATGATTCACTTAATATACAGCCAGCTATTAAAAACGATGATGCCAGGATATATTTCTGCCATAGAAACCTGCCCAAAATATAGTAAGTGACAAAAGACTATATATTATGATTCTACTTTTTAAAATGTTTATATGCATACAAAAGTGTAAAAAGCAACAAACCAGAATGTTTTGAGTGTCAAAGTTAAAGATTTTTCTTTATATTTTTTCATCCAAATGATACAAAAGAATGTGACTTCCTTTGTAATCAGGGAGAAGTGTTATTTTCATTTATTTATATTTATATATTTTTTCTTTTTCTTCTTTTTTTCTCCTGTATGTTTTCCATGTAGGCTAGAGAGCTTGAATCTCTGCCTCTTGAGGTCAGCCCATTTTCGGGATGTGCAGTACACAAAGCTGTCCCATCTTCCTTTTATTTTTCATTTTTATTTAATTAATTAATTAATTTTTTTTTTGTTCTGAAATGGAGTCTCGCTCTGTTGCCCAGGCTGGAGTGCAGTGGCATGATCTCAGCTCACTGCAACCTCTACCTCCCAGGTTCAAGCGATTCTCCTGCCTTACCCTCCCAAGTAGCTGGGATGACAGGCGCCCGCCACTATGCCTGGCTAATTTTTTTTTTTATTTTTAGTAGATATGGGGTTTCACCATGTTGGCCAGGCTGGTCACAAACTCCTGAGCTCAGGTGATCCATCCACTTAGGCCTCCCAAAGTGCTGGTATTACAGGCGTGAGTCACCATGTCCAGCTGAGATGTTAACTTAGATTTTTTTCTCCCCCCTACCCTTCCCCCTCATTGTAGCCAGCAACAGCTCCAAACTTCACTGCTGCTGGGGAGGATGTAGTAGAGGGGAAGGACAGAGAGAGGAGGTGGGGGGCTTCAGGGAGACCCTGACCCTCTCCCATGACATTTCCTGCCACTCGCAGCAACAGTGTGGTGTGTTTGGGTGATCCCAGGCCTGCCACGGAACAGAAACAATGGCTAGAAAAGATGGATGTCTCAGTGGTGACCGAGGTAGAAGGATGACTGAGGTGTCTCTCTGCACCCCAATTCCCTGACTTCACACAGAACTGAGGCACAGATGACTGCCCAGGAAAGGGGCCTTGAGTTCAGAAACTCAAGTGTTGCATTTAAAATCAAGGAATTTAAGATGAAATTCCTCATGCACTGCATTCTGGGCTGGGATTCAAGGTACCATGGATGGGGTACCTCCCAGTGCTGGGGTTTTGTGTGCAGCACTTTGTATCCATTCTCTCTGACCTCCTAACAGGCCGCTGAAGGAGACATTACCACTCTTATTTCACAGCGAGGTCAGAGGCTACAGGGAGGTCATGGGAGAGAAGGAGAAGCAGGTACCTGAGTCTGAGGTTGGGACCCGCTCCACCTCTCACTCTGAGGGCAGTGCTGAGCAGCTCCCTAAGAGGCAGGGACCAGAGCTGGAGGAGTGGAGATAGTTACACACCCTCCTGGGGCTGCTATGCCATTGCCGGAACCTTCTCTATGGAGAGTACCAAATACCTCTACCTGTAACACTTTCCCTGGCTGGAATCCTGCAATTGTCACAGTGGCTGGAGATCCAGGAAGGCAGGGCAGGAGCATCGTGTCCCCTTCCCAGCAGGTGCAAAGGAGGCTGGGGGGCGAGGCACAAGCCTGTGGGAGGGTGAGGGGCAGGACAGGTGTGTGTGAGCCTCTGTTGACTGCTTGCTGCCTCGGCTGGAAGGTCAGGACCCAATGGCTATTAAAGGTTACAATTACAGAAGTATTTCGGATTTTGGAATTTTTCAGATTTTGGAATTTGAAAATCTGAAATCCAAAATGCTCCAATGAGCATTTCCTTTGAACCTGGCCTTCAAACATATCGGCACTCAAACAGTTTTGGATTTTGAAGCATTTCAGATTTTGGATTTTCGGATGAGGGATGCTGTATTATCTTCTGAATGAGGCCACTCATTTAGGACAGCCCAGAGTTTGGGGACATGGAGCTGCAGGCCAGAGAGGTGATTTCTGAGGTGGCTTCCAGTGTGGAAGGGCCTCCAAAGTGGTTTAAGGCAAGCCACAAAATAGGAAACCCAACATTTAGCTAATGGAACTCTGATAAAACCTGCTTAAGATGTCTGTCTCTACTAATTCAAATGGAGCCAAGCCAATGCATTCTTATCGTTTGAAAAAGGCACCAGTCCCTCTGCAAAAGCACTGAATTGTATCACGAATCATCGGCGGTGGTTTTTTTAGGGATGTGAAGAAGGTGTTTTCACAATAGATCGCACGACACACTATCTTCCAAATCTCTAAACATTTCTCTCCCCAGCCCGGTCCTCTCCATAGTTGTCCAAATCCCCCCCTCTTTTCTCTTGTCTCCAAAACTCAAAACCGTGTTCTGACTTTCTGTATCCCACCACCCCCCTTCTTGGACCACCTGGGAAGACCCCTGGTTCCCCAGGGTGTCCACTTCTCCCCTCCTGAGATCCCCCATCTTTCCTCAAATGAACCAGTTTGGCCTCTCTTAGTTTCTCCAACTCTGCGTCTCAACCTTTCTTCCTTCACTACACAATAATGTCCAGGAGGCCAAGAGCTCACAAGCCAGGGACCCTCTTTTTCCAGAAGGGAGGAGAGAGGTGACTACAAATATTTGGTTATGGTTTTCTTCCCTGCAACGCCTGTTTCCATGGGCAGCGCTGAGTCCCAGTCCTGGCAGACCTCAGAACCAGGCTCTCAAGAGCTGGGGCAAGTGGGGCCTAGGGAGCCTCTGGGTTGAGGACCTTGCAATCCTACTCTGCAGCTGCCCTGTCCGAACCTCTGTCCCTTCCTTCCTGTGCCCCCAGGCCTGCCCTGTCTTGCCTCAGCCTGCCCAGGAAGGCCTCTGCTTGAGGCCTGCAGGAGGCTCACCCCGGAGCAGGCATTATGATGAGGACTGCCACATCCCACCTGCAGAGTCTGCCTGGGGCTTTGAACCAGCCAGGAAGCTCATGCAGTCAGGGCTGGCCCCAGGCCTAGTGGTGGGGGAGGCAGGCCAAGTCTGAGCCCTCCCCAGTGCTGCCCCCGTCCCCAGGCCTGGCTTCCTCTGGCACCCAGTCCTGCAGGTCCCACCCACCCTGTGCTCTGCCAGGTCAGGGGACTGCTGCTATGGCATTAGAGGTTCAGAGCTGCAGAGGGCCCTGGAATTGATTAGCCGAGTCTACCTCCCATGCCTCAGGATGGGGATGTTAAGGCCTAAAGCAAGTCAGGGACCCTCATCCATAAGAGAGCACATAACTTTGGACAGAATGAGCTAGAACTTTGGTCTCCAAACTTCCATGCTAGTGTTTTCCCCATAACACATAGGGATTCCATCATTCCTAGCTGGGCTCATTGGCTCACGCCTGTAATCCAAACACTTTAGATTCTGAGGTGGGAGGATTGTTTGAGACCAGGAGCTTGAGACAAGCCTGGGCAGCAATTTGAGACCCTGTCTCTATAAAAAAAAATCAAAAAGTTAGCCAGTCATGGTGGTGCACATCTGTAGTCTCAGTTACTTGGGAGGCTAAGGCAGGGGGATTGTTTGAGCCCAGGACTTCAGGGCTGCAGTGAGCTGTGATTGAGCCACTGCACTCCAGCCTGGGTAACAGAGCAGGACCCTCTCTCTGAAATTATAATAACAGTAATTTCTAAACTATGGAGGTGAGTGGAGAGTGGGTGCTGTTGAAATTAATGGAATTGAAAGTGTAGATTGTGGGTTCTCCTATGGTTATTTGCATTTTAAGTGGAACATAAAGATCAAACATCTTGACACGCAGGCAAATCCACAGAGACAGAAAGCAGATGAGTGGCAACCGGTGCCTGGGGAAGGTGCGGAATTGGAAGTGGCTGCTTCATGGGTGTGGGGTTTCTTCTGGGGTGATGAAAAGGTGCTGCGATGATTAGTAGTGATGGTTACACAGCACTGTGAGTGTACTTAATGCCGCTGAATCGTACACTTGAAAATGGTTGAAGTACTAAGTTTTATGTTTCATATATTTCACCACAATCAGAAAAGAAATCTCCCCGACTCAAATACATAAAACCTGTATAGAAAAAGGTCTCACTGCTGCGAGTCTGTTTTGCTTCTTCCCTTCTCTCTCTGTCCCTCCCTCACCCAGTCTGAGAGGGGAGCTACACACAGTGTAGACAGTGACTGAGAATCCACTCCAGGACAGCATCCCGAGAAACGAGACAGAACCAAATGATAAAAGGAGTTGTTCCTGGAAAAGCATCCTGGAATAGGGGAGGGGGCACAGGTCAAGCCACAGGGGAGGGTATGTGACAGCTGCTTTACTGCACGGGGTAAAGCACTGAATGCTCTGGTGGTTCCTGACTTCACTTTTTAAAAATTATTTTTATTTTATTTATTTATTTATTTATTTTGAGACAGGGTCTGTTGTCCAGGCTGGAGTGCAGTGGCGCGATCTCAGCTCACTGAAATCTCTGCCTCTGGGTTCAAGTGACTCTCCTGCCTCAGCCTCCTGAGTAGCTGAGATTACAGGTACGTGCCACCATGCCCAGCTAACTTTTGTATTTTTAGTAGAGATGGGGTTTCGCCATGTTGGCCACGCTGGTCTTGAACTCCTGGCCTGAAGTGATCCTCCTGTCTCGGCCTCCCAAAATGCTGGGATTACAGGTGTGAACCACCTCGCCCGGCCCTGAGTTTACTTTTTTTTTTTTTTAAGACTCCACATATGAGTGAGATTGTGGGCTATTTGTCTATGTGTGCCTGGATCATTTCACTCAACGTGGTGTCCTCCAGGTTCATCCATGTGGTTCCAAATGACAGGATTTTGTTCTTTTTATGGCTGAATAGTACTTCATTGCATATACGAAATGATCCATGCATGAGGGGATGGATGCACTACCTCCCTGATTTGATCATTATGAAGCACATCTGTATTGAAACATCAAATTGTACCCATTTTATGTACAATGACAATGTGTCCATTTTTAAAAAGCTGGCTCACTGTGGAGACCAGTAAAGGCTTTCACAGCTCCAGGGGAGATCACAGACTATGGAGCAGGCTGAGGGCTGCAGGGCCTGGGCCCCTGGCACACCACTGTACTTCCCAGGCACAATCCTCCCTCTCTTTAATGTCAGGCATTCCCTCTCCCCTTCCTGAAGGTCCTGCTTCAAGCCTGCCTCCTCCTTCCTCAGCCAAACTACATGCTGTGTTTTCACTCCTTGTCAGAAAATTACTTAGGCCATGAAGATCTGTATACATTTGCCAGCTTTCTGAAAAGGTTTTCATATCAGGCAGTTTCCCACAGGGTTGGAGTCTCAACACATTGAAACGATAAATTATGCTGGGTGCAGTGGTTCATGCCTGTAATCCCAGCATTTTGGGAGGCCGAGATCAGGAGTCCGAGACCAGCCTGGCCAACATGGCAAAACCTCACCTCTACTAAAAATACAAAAATTAGCCAGGCATGGTGCGCACCTGTAATCCCAGCTACTCCAGAGGCTGAGACAGGAGAACTGCTTGAACTTGGGAGGTAGAGGTTAAAGTGAGCCGAGATCACACCACTGCACTGCAGCCTGGGTGACAGAGCAACGTTTCATCTCAAAAAAAAAAAAAAAAAAAAAAAGACAGAAAAAAACCTTAAAAATAAATGGTAAATTATTTTTTCCTTACTCCCTTTACTGAACTTGTAGGGCCTAGCACCATGTTCTGCACACTTGAGTCCATCGTCTGGCACACGCTGGTCCTTTACCTGGTCTGGGGCTCTGAGCACTCGCCCCACAGTGCTGACCTGGCAGTGCTCACCAGGGTGGGAGGGAGTTGGTGCTACTCTCCTTGGAGTGCTCTTGTAGGTATGTGTTAGATCTGTGGTCTGAGGCATGTTAGGAACCGAGAATAATTTCCCAACGGGAAGAACTAGAAGTCCCCATAAGAGAACAGAGCTTGTCCATCTACTGAGGAGTAGTCCTCCAGGGTCCTTTCCTGACCCTGCTCAGCTGCGAACTCCCTCCTCGCCCACCCCTCCTGTTCCTCTTCCTCCTCCTCCTCCTCAGCTCTCAAGGCTTAACCATCAGGTTAAACATAATCCCCACGAGGTGAACCCAAATGAACACCCGGAGCTGTCAGACACAGACTATTGCATGAATAGGCTCATGGCAACCCTTCAACCCACACATAGGGCAGCCTTATCCCAAGCATGAGCTTTGTAAACACACACTTCCCAGGGGCGGACAGGGAGCCTGGGTTCCTGGCTCAGTTTAAGTGCTGATCGAGGTATAATCTTAGTCCCTTTTCTCTCCAGACCTTGGTTTTCCAGCAGTACGATGAGAGCACTGGACTCAATGAACCTGGGTTTCCTTTCAGCTGGAGTGTCCATGTTCACAAAGTTGTTCTTGGTGTCACTCAAACAGCTGCTCCTGCCTCCCCAGCCCCACCCACACACATGCCCATAACCACACACATGTGGTTAGAGTGGGAATGAGGAGGTGTGGGAGGGCAGCCCCCTCAGAAACTGCTGGCCCTGAAGTCCCGGGCAGTGCAGGGAGCGGCGGGCGAGCATCCACTTCACCCCAGAGGCTGCTCCTGGCTTTGCCAGACCTGACCTCAGAGGAGTTGGTCACATGGGGGTGTTTTATCCCTGAGACTCACAGAGACAAGTAAAACATCAAGTGGGGGGTAGGGGTGAGGCCTACAGAGGGGAAGGAACTTGCTGAGGCCTCCACAGTGAAGAGGGCACCTCCAGCACCTGGCCTCCAGAAGGTCCTCAGGCCTGAGCCCCTCTGTAGCACCAACACAGGGCAGTGCTGGACCACTACCCCCTCCCCCCGCCCACTTCCCTAAGGTACGGCTCATGGGTCAACTGTCCTGGTCCAGGGACATTTTTAGACAGCAACATTTTGCTCTGAAGGTGACTTTCCTGTGGCTGCTGTAACAAATTGAAACACCTGGTTGGCTTAAAATGCCAGAAATTTGCTCATAGTTCTAGAGGCCAGATGTCTGACAGCAAGGTGCTGGCAGGGCTACGTTTCCTCAAAATGTGCTATGGCAGAGTCCCTCCTTGCTTCTTCCAGTTCCTGCGGGCCCCAGACATTCCTTGGCTCATGGCTGCATTGCTCCCGCCTCTGCCTCTGTCTTCAAGCGGCCTTTTTTTCTGTCTCCTATAAAGATACTTACTGGATTCAGGTCCCACTCAGATGATCTTACTTTGAGATCCTTGATTACATCTACAGTAACGCCAGATTCACAGGGTATCAGGGTTAGGAAATGGACATATCTTTTTGGGGGGCCACCGTTCAACTCATAACATATACCACTGCATTATCCCATGCCCCACATTGCCAACCATACTCTGTTGTTTATTCCTGCTTTGTGGTAACAATAACAGCAATAGCAATACTAACAGATAACATTAATTGAGCGCTTACTACGTGCCAGGCACCATGATAAGCCCTTAACATATTAACTCATTTAATTGTCACCACAACCCCGTGAGGTGGTTACTATTCTCTCCAAACTACAGCTAAGGAGATGAGCGTCAGAGAGGAAAATGTTGATCACAGGTGAAAATACAGAACTCAACTCCTGGGATCCCAGAGTTCAGAGTGGACAAGACAAAAGCAAGAGACAGAGGACCTACCCCTGGCGTTGGAGAGCGGGAGGACCAAGGAAGGTAGTGGAGGAACTCAGGCCAGCACCACTCCGCCCCTTTCAGCTGTGTCACCCCAGGCTGGGGTCATGCATCACACACCCTGTGGACGCTGGGGCTACAGCTGATACATGGTCCTGCCACCATGGTGCTGAGAATCTTGGGAGAGAGAGATGGAAACCAAACAGTTGCATAAATTAAGGTAAAAATTGCAAATGGGATGCAGAGCACAAAGGAGCCTATAAAACCTTAGGCCAAGGAAGAGCTTCCTGAGACAGAAACGTCCAAGCTCAGAAGTAACCAGGCAGAAGAGGAAGGGAGGAGTGTTTTGGGCAAAGGGAATAGCATCTGCAAAGACTGCATGGCCAGAGGAGGCATGATGAGTTTGAAGACTTGAAAGAAGGCCTGGGTGGCTGGAACTTAGAAGAGGCTTCCTAGGTGGTGAGGAGGTGAGGGGTGGAGCCAACCATGTCAGGCTCTGAGGGCCCAAGAGTGGTAAGAAGCCAGATTTTAGAGAAAAAAAAACAGGTCCCTAGGGAGACAGAAAATGCTTTCTATTCCTCCTGGACACCAAGAAACAAAGCACAAGTTACATCCTCAGCAGTTGCCCACTTCTCCGGTCCTGGATGGGACACCCTGCTCCCTTGCAAAGAGCTCAATTTGGCCCTGCCTATGCAGCACAACAGGGCAAAGAGAGGCTTAAGCCTGGGAAAGGCTGGGATGGGCTCCTTAAGCTAAATCACAGGTGCTTTGTTTTTTAACTTGCCTGAAGGACTTAGGTGACTGATGGGTGAGCAAGAGGAAAGTTGTTTGGATTCTTGGGTGAATATTTAGGTAATTTCCATATTCCATGTATGAGTGCCACTGCAATGCATATTGATGCATTCATTTTGCACATCGGATTATTTCTTCAGGATCCATTTCTAGAAATAAAATTTCTGGTGCGAACAGATGGGACATTTTTAGGGCTGTGGCCCTACAGAACAGTTGTTTCAATTTACAGCCGCAACAGTGGATGAGTGTCTGTTTACTTAAACTCTCCCCTGTCCAGCTGTCATTATGACCATCTCTTTCTGATCTCTGCCAATTCAGCAGGCAAAAAGAGGTATCTTGTGGTTTTAGTTGCATTTCTCATTCTTCTCCTCCTCCCTCCTCCTCCTCCTCCTCCTTCCTCTCCCCTCGTCCTTCCTCCTCCTGTGGTTTTAGTTGCATTTCCTCCTCCTCCTTCCTTCCTTTCTCCTCGTCCTTCTTCCTCCTCCTGTGGTTTTAGTTGGATTTCCTTCTCCTGCTTCCTCCCTCCTCCTCCTTCTTCCTCCTGTGGTTTTAGTTGCATTTCCTCCTGTTACATTTTCTCCTCCTCCTCCTTCTCCCCCCTCCCCTTCTTCCCCTACTTCTCCCTCCCTCACCCTCCTCCTCTTCCTCCTCCTCTTATGACTTTAGTTGCATCTCCTCCTATTCCTCCTCCTCCTTTTTCCTCCTCCTCCTCCTCCTCTTCCTTCTTCTTCTCCTCCTCCTCTTTCTGCTTCTCCTCCTCCTCCTTCTTTTCCTCTTTTCCCTCTTCTTCCTCTTCTCTTTCTAAGACAGGATGTCGCTCTGTCACCCAGGCTGGAGTACAGTGGTGCAATCTCGGCTCACTGCAGCCTGGACTCAAGCCATCCTCCTTCCTCAGCCTCTGGAGTAGCTGTGACTACAGGTGTGCAACACAATGCTCAGCTAATTAATTTTTTTTTTTTTGAGGGCTGGGCACAGTGGCTTACACCTATAATCCCAACACTTGGGGAGGCCAAGTGGGGTGGCTTGCTTGATTCCAGGAGTTCAAGACCAGCATGGACAACATGGAGAAATCCCATTTCTACTAAAAATACAAAAATTAGCTTGACATGATGACATACCTCTGAAGTCCCAGATACTTGGGAGGCTGAGGCAGGAGGATCACTTGAGCCTCGGAGGCAAAGGTTGCAGTGAGCCGTGATTGTGCCAATGTACACCACCCTGGGCAACAGAGTGAGACTGTCTCAAAAAAACTTTTTTTTGTAGATATAGGGTTTTGCTTTGCTGCCCAAGCTGGCATTAGACTCCAGGCTTCAAGTGATCCTCCCACCTCGGCCTCCCAAAGTGCTAGGATTACAGGCATGAGCCACCGCAGCCGGCCGCATTTCTTTTATTACTCTCATGGTTATGAATGGTTTCATATATTTACTGGTCATTTCTACTTGTTTTTAAGTTATATACCCATGCCCTGTGCCCACTCCTATTGGGAAGATGTCTTTTTCCTATTGATTTGTACTGATATTAACTCTCTGTCTGACATACATTGAATTCTCCTCATTTATCATTTGCTTATGAATTTTGTTTCTGAGATTTTTGCGTCATAAAGAAATCTTTTTGTGATTGCGTTTCCAATCTTTCCTTTATGGTTTCTGATTTCCCTGTTAAACTTAGGATGGCCTCCCTCACATTGACATTATACAAATGATTTCCCTACTTCATTCTCTCATCTTTTTGGTATCCCTTTTCACTTTTGTTTTTTTTTTTTTTTTTAGATGGAGTTTTGCTCTTGTTGCCCAGGCTGGAGTGTAGTGGCACAGTCTTGGCTCCCCGCCTCCTGGGTTCAAGTGATTCTCCTGCCTCAGCCTCCCAAGTTGCTGGGATTACAGGTGCAGGTGCCACCACGCCTGGCTGATTTTTGTGTTTTTAGTAGAGACAGGGTTTTGCCATGTTTACCAGGCTGGTCTCAAACTCCTCACCTGAGGTGATCTGCTCGCCTCATCCTCCCAAAGTGCTGGGATTATAGGCGTGGGCTACCGCACCCAACTACAAAACTATTTTTTCTGAGGACTTTTCCACACATATAGCATGATTATTTTCTGAGCAACCAAGTTATTTCACAATTTTAAGTCTTGTAGTTAAGAATGGAGCTAAAAAAAAAAAAAAGCCTTCTCTCCACAAAATGGTCCCATCCCATTATTTTTTCTCTCTCCATTATTCCCTATTTCTGGAAATGTTATCAGCTCTACTCAGGATGCTGCAATCACAGGCCTGCACTCCTGGAGTAGAAAACTTACATGGTAATAAAAACGAGAAATTAAAAAAAAAACTTACATGGGAAACACTTATGGATATAGAGAAGGTATAAAAACAGTAAGGGTCTGGGCGTGGTGGTGCTCACCTCTAATCCAGCACATCGGGAGGCCGAGGCAGATGGATCACTTGGGGCCAGGAGTTTGAGACCAGCCTGGTCAATATAGCAAAACCTTGTCTCTACTAAAGATTCAAAAAAATTAGCTGGGCATGAGGGTACATGTCTGTAATCTCAGCTACTCTGGAGGGCTGAGGCATGAGAATCACTTGAACCCGGGAGGCAGAGGTTGCGCTGAGCTGAGATCACACGATCGCACTCCAGGAGAGTGGGCGAGACTCTGTCTCAGAAACATAAAGAAAACAGCAAGAAGGAAATATGGGGATCCAGGCCTTTGTTTCCAGAACAGAGGGACCTGGGCTGGGCACAGAATCTCAGAGCATTAGGAAACAGGCTGTGGATCCCTAATCAACTGCATCATTGGCAGATAAAAAGCCGAATACTCAGCTGCAGGACTCCTCTAGGCCTGTGCCCCGCACAGTACCACTCAGTGTCTCCCCTGAGCCGGCAAGGTGAATCACAGCACCTGGACAGACCTGACTGGCCGACGGGGGTCAAGTGTGATGACTGAACAGCTCTCTAACAGCAGCCAGGGTGCTCTGTCTCAGCGTCCCCACTACCTGACATGCTCACCCCCAACAGGATCTGGTTCCATCTGCCCTGCTTCTCTGCAGGCAAGTTAGATATGGAGGAAATGCCAAATCACAGCCAAAGGAAGTTGTCTCCTAGCCCCATGTACCCCCAGGCCCTGCCCCACACCAGGCTTCCTGTGCTCCTGAATAATGCTGGCCATGACCTCACCACTCCCCCTGCCTTCCCAACTCCTCATGTGGTTGAATGTTACCAACTTTAATCTTCAAGCCAGCCTCAAATGCCACCTCCACCAGCCTCAAGTCCGTCTGGAACCAACCTACCCCTGAGCTGAGCATTTGGAATGTTCCAAAATTCTCTCTCGCCTCCTTCCCAGGAGTCTGCCTCCCTCAGTGTGCAGCCTCCCTTGTTCATCTATTTACTAAAACTTCGACTAAAAATTAATTTTAAAATGATTACATGTTGAGGTTAAAGAAGTAGAACTAAAATTCTAGACAACAATAACATGGAAGATAGGAGAGGATAATCCAGAGCTAAAATATTCTGTTTTATATATTTATTTTTTTTCAGATGGCGTCTCGCTCTGTCACCCAGGCTGGAGTGCAGTGGTGCAATCTCCGCTCACTGCCACCTCTGCCTCCCGGGGTTAAGTGATTCTCCTGCCTCAGCCTCCCGAGTATCATGCCACGACCATGCCCAGCTAATTTTTTTCCATTTTTAATGGAGATGGGGTTTTGGCCATGTTGGTCGGGCCGATCTTGAACTCCTGACCTCAAATGATCCACCTGCCTCAGCCTCCCAAACTTCTGAGATTACAGTCATGAGCCACTGCGTCCAGCTGCAGAACTAAAACATTATAATAGCCTAATATTTTCTTTGTCATCCATGCATGTTAAAATTTTGAGATTATTTTTTATTTTTACATTGGTGTTCTTTATTTATTATTTATTTATTTTTTTAGAGACAAGGTCTTGTTCTGTTGTCTAGACTGTAGTGCAGTGGTGAGATCTTGCCTCACTGTAGCCTGTAAGGTTGATCCTCCTGCCTCAGCCTCTTGAGGAGTTGGGACTACAGGTGTGTGTCATCACACCCAGCTAATTTTTGTAATTTTTATAGAGATGGGGTTTTGTCACGTTGCTCACACTGGTCTCAAACTCCTGGGCTCAAACCATCTGCCCACTTCAGCCTCCCAAAGTGCTGGGTTTACAGGTGTGAAGCACTTCCATTACAGGAGCCAGCACTTCCATTCTAAAATTAAAGATAAGAAAAAAAAAAATCTATAACTTACTAAATGGTTATGGGAAAATAGAGGGAATAAAGAAAACATGATACCTTCCCTTTTCCAAAAAAGGGCTAGGAAGCAAAAAGCATAAGTAGAAATACACAAATCACAGGGAATGTAGGTATCTATGAAATAGAAAACCATATAGAAGTCAAAACAAACTAATCAGATCTATATGTATCAATACAAACAAGTCTCAGAAATATTGTACTGAGTTTACAAAATAAGATGCAAAAGGATATCATAGTATGGGACCAGTTTGTAAATTTAAAAGATGACAGAAAACAGTGTTATATATTGTTTGTAGATACAAATATCTGTAGCAAAATTATAGATGGAAGAATACACACTGACCTAATGATAGTATTTATCTCCGGAGAAGATGAGAGACAAGAGGAATGGGAGAGAGACATGAAAGTAATTGCTTTTTTTTGGAGACAGGATCTCATACATCACTCCAGCTGGAGTGCAGTGGCACAATCTCAGCTCACCGAAACCTCCACCTCCCAGGTTCAAATGATTCTTGTGCTTCAGCCTTCCAAGTAACTGGGATTATCAGCTCTACTCCGGATGCTGCAATCACAGGCCCCCACTCCTGGAGTAGAAAACTTACATGGCAATAAAAATGAGAAATTTAAAAAAAACTTACATGGGAAACACTTATGGATATAGAGAAGGCGTAAAAACAGCAAGGGTCTGGGCTTGCTGGTGCTCACCTGTAATCCCAGCATATTGGGATGCTGAGGCAGGTGGATCACTTGGGGCCAGGAGTTTGAGACCAGCCAGGGCAACATGGCAAAACCCTGTCTCTACTAGAAATTCAGAAAAATTAGCTGGGCATGAGGGTACATGTCTGTAATCTCAGCTACTCTGGAGGGCTGAGGCATGAGAATCACTTGAACCCAGGAGGCGGAGGCTGCACTGAGCTGAGATCGCACCATCGCACTCCAGGAGAGCGGGCGAGACTCTGTCTCAGAAACATAAAGAAAACGGCAAGAAGGAACTATGGGGATCCGGGCCTTTGTATATGCCACTACTCCTGGCTAATTTTTGTATTTTCTGTTTTTAGTGGAGACTGGGTTTCACCATGTTGGCCAGGTTGGTCTCGAACTCCTGGTCTCAAGTGATCTGCCTGCCTCAGCCTCCCTAAGTGCTGGGATTACAGGCATGAGCCACTGCACCTGGCCTATGAGAGTGATCTTAATTGCATCTGCAATTTTTTTCCTTAAAAAACAAAAAATAACTTTTAAACAACATAAAACTAAAAGTTAATGTGTTACATCTGGATTGACCACAAATGGGTGTCTGTTATGTTTATTTCTGGATTTTTCTGTGCATTTAAAGTATTTAATAATTAAATCTCTGTATTTTCTATTTCTTAATTACATTTTTCTAAGGACATAGAGATGATGCAGTCCTGCTTTCACAGGTGCTGGCTGAAGTGAGATGCTGGTTATTTGTGTGCCTAGGGTCCCTCCCAGCTTCATGCTCTGCCCTGCTCCACTGAGTCCAGTGGACAGCACTGTCCAGGCTTTCTTCCCAGCTGGCTTTCGGGTTCAGCCAGTGGGTGGCTCTGTGGGAAGATGGGAGGGCTGGATTCAAACAGAGGTCAGGGTAGCTCTTCCCAGCTCTCTTCCTGCTTTGGCATGCTATATCTGGCTGTAGCTGCATCCTAGGAAGAACTGTTACTCACTGGGCTCTGATAAGTGTTTCTTTCCCTTGTCCCAATAGGCCCTGGAAACAGGGAGGGTGGTAATAGCTTCTCAGCACTGATAGTCTCTAGGTGTCCTACCATACCTTGTTTGTTACCTTATACAGTCCAGAAACTCTGTGAATAGTCCCTTCATTAAAGCCTTTTCATTTGAACCATCTGGGATGACACAAGAAACACTGTGAAAAGTAAAAACTGTTTTTGTTTGTTTGTGTCAGAACTCCTTTGCTGTGGATGAGAAGATTGACTAGGTGACTTGTTCCAAGTTCAAAGCCTGTTTGCATAAAACAACAAGGACTTGTTTGTTTGTTTGTCTTGTTTTGTTTTGAGATAGGGTCTTGCTGTGTCGCTCAGGTCGGAGTGCAGTGGCGCAATCACGGTTCACTGCAGCCTCGACCTCCTGGGCTCAGATGATTCTCCCGCCTCAGCTTCCTGAGTAGCTGGGACCCCACAGGTGTGCGCCACCATGCCCAGCCAGCATTTTAAAATTATTTTTGTAGAGATGGCATCTACCTATGTTGCTCAGGCTGTTCTTGAACTCCTGATGTCAAGCAATCCTTCTGCCTTGACCTTCCAAAGTGCTGAGGTTACAGGTGTGAGCCACCGTGCCTGGTCACAACTTGACTCGAGAACACATAGTTGACAACATCTTGATGAAAAGGGATATGGCTAGTCAGGCATGGTGATTCACACCTGTAATCCCAGCACTTCGGGAGGCTGAGGCCCGTGGATCACCTGAGGTCAGAAGTTCAAGTCCAGTCTGGCCAATATGGCGAAACCCAGTCTCTACTAAAAATACAAAAATTAGCCGGGTGTGGTGGTGGGCGCCTGTAGTCCCAGCTACTTGGGAGGTTGAGGCAGGAGAATTGCTTGAACCCAAGAGTCGGAGGTTGCAGTGAGCTGAGATTACACCAGCCTGGGTGACAAAGTGAGACCCTGTCTCCAAAAAAAAAAGGGATATTGTTGATACACACGGAATGATCTGCTCTCCTAAGACCTTGTACCCTAAGAATTTTATGACTTATCGGATGGTATCAGTGTGTTTTATGATATATTTATTCATTTACTCGATAAGTTTTGATTGAGTGCTGCTCTGTACCAAGATCTGTGTCAAGATATGAGGATACATTGTTGTGTGAGAGGAAGTCCTTATGTGCTGGGAGCTTACGGTAGACAGGAAGACACGCAAACTCATTACGAAGAAATATGATAAATGTGAGGCGAATGGAAGCAGAGGGTGCTCTGGAGTACCCAGGAGGGTTATTCAACCCAGCCTTGTACTGTCAGGGATAGTTTCCCAAAAGAAAGGACATCTAACCTGAGAGCTGAAGAATAAATACTAGTTAGCCAAGTTAAGGAGGATGGGTAGATGGGAGGGAGTGAGTTTTAGTTTTAAGGCATTCTAGGTAGAGAGAAAAGCAATTTGGGCAAATCCAGGAGGGGATAAAAATCATTTGGGAAACTGGAAGTCAGTCTCTTGAGTTGCTTGCAAGAGGAGAGGGTCAGAAAAGTTAGAAGAAAAAAAACAAGGATCGGATCACAAAAAGCCTTGTAAGTAAGATTCAGGGTAGGGGTATTATTATGAGGTCAATACAAAGCCATTAGATCTTTCGAGTAGATGGTGTGCAGTGTAACTGTATTTGCATTTTCAAAAGATTACCTTGTCTATACGGTGAGAATAAACTGCAGGTGGATAAGAGCAGAGGCAGCTCCCTTAGGAGGTTGTTGCTGTAGCCCAGGCCAGAGATGATGAGTTGGACTTGAGGCTGGGGCTGGAGAGAAGCACGCAGTGTAGAACATATGGCTAAAGCAGGCAACCTGAAAACATTCAGGAAATTATTGTTGTTATAAGATGGCCCGGCAAGATGCAAATTGTTCTGTCCTCATTTGATCTCAGCTGGACTGTGAACTCCGGGGGAACAGGGACTTTCTGTATTCATTCCTGTTTCCAGTACTACGGAAGTGCTCAGGAAATGAATGTTCTTCCTAAGTGAGTCTCAGTGACATGGTGTCTGGATAGAATGGTAACCCTCATGCCTTTGCTGACCCACTTTTATTAGGGAAGTTCAGTAACGATTGTGAAGTCGACGTGTAAAGCTACTGCGGCAGGGACGTTAAGGTGCAGAAGCTTTACCCAGTTCGCAGTGCACACTGAAATATTCGGGTTGTTTTTTCCTGACTCAGTTCTCTTCTGCCATCTGCTGGGACAGCCTTTCACAGCACATCAAAGCAAGATCACTTATGAAGACAAGCCTAAAAACTTGGTGGGAGCCACAGTGGACAATGCCTTGGATAAGTTTACAACTTAGTTGGAGAAGCAAGTGTCACATCCACACCACTGTCCATTTGAAGCTAATCTTCAGTATTTATTTCCCAAAGACAAAATGTCTTTTTTTTTTTTTTTTTTGAGATAAGGTCTGGCTCTGTCACCCAGGCTCCAGGCTGGAGTGTGGTGGCACCAACATGGCTCAGTGTAGCCTTGGCCTCCTGGGCTCAAGAGATCCTCCCACCTCAGCTCCCCAGAGTGCTGAGATTATAGGCATGAGCCACTATGCCTGGCCTATGCAGACTATCTTAAATATCTGTATTCTCCTATCAACCTTATGATAGCCATAGATTGTAACAATTTCTAAGCAAGAAAACAGAAACACAGAGATTTAAATAAAAAGCCAACTTTGAACAATAAGTAAGTGGCCGAGCCAGGACTGAAGCTTCCTTGACTCCTAGTTCCACACTTTTCTCACAACATCTTAACATCTCAAACACAACAAGAGAGAGTTCCCACAGGCGGAGACTGGCTGCTGATCTGCAGCAGGGACAGTGTGGGCCTAGGGTGAAGGCTGACAAGGCCAGTGGCTCCCTGATGTGCAGAGATGCAGAATGTTGGCATGGGGTGGGGTGGAGTGGGGGAGAGCAACAGAAACAATTCTCCACATTCCATATTCCCCAAAGATGTGTCAAGGGGATGTTTCTGAGGGATTTTTTTTTAAGTATATGAAAACTAATAGAACTTGAATCTTTGGTGGATGTGGTCAAACAAAATAGACCCCACTATTTTTGTTAGTGAGTCTGGTTAAGACTAAGAAACTATTGCACCATCCTTTTCTCTTTCTACTTCTCTCTCTGTTTGTTTTTTTGTTTGTTTGTTTGTTTTTTGTTTTTTGGGTTTTTTTTTGAGACAGCCTCTCACTCTGTCACCCAGGCTGCAGTGTAGTGGTGAGATCACAGGATCTCAGCTCTGGCTGATTATTTTTTATTTTTGTAGAGATGAGGTCTCGCTATGTTGCCCAAGGAATCCTCCTGCCTTGGCCTCCCAAAGCACTGGGATTACAGGTGTGAGCCACCGCACCTAGCCAACTTTTCTCATTTAAACTTAAGTTATTCTTATGTGAATACCCAAATATAGTCTTGGTGTAAAACAATCCAAACATTCAGGTAATGCTAAACTTTTCCTTTACTACAAGTTCCAAGCCTTTTCCCAATGACAACCACAGTCAGGAGTATGCTTCCAGATCTTCTAGGAAATACAAGTGTTCCTATGGGAGCATAGAGTCTTGTTTAGTGTTTTATCTCCCTTACATGAATGAGATCTTGCTGTACTGTCCTGCCTCTCCCGTTGAGTGGCCCACACTCCCCCGACACGGTGGGACGTGCGCTTTGACTTGTCCGGGCTACTCCTGGGAAGTTCCACTTTAACCCCTGAGAACAGACGTCCTCAGTGCCCTCCTGCTCCCATGCCATGTCCCCCAGCTGCCAGCTCCCCACGGCTCTCGCCCAGCTTCTCATAGCTTGTTTCTACCCACCCCCCCTTTTTTTAATATTGTGTCAGAATAAATATAAAATTTGCCATTTTAACCATTTTAAAGTATGCTGTTCAGTAGTATTAAGTACATTGACATTGTTGTGCTACCATTACCATAGTTCATCTCTGGAACTTTTTCATCTTCTTCAACTGAAACTCCATTCCCATTAAAAGATAACTCCCAGTTCCCCTCTTCAGGCCTCTGGAAACCACCTTCTACTTTCTGTCTTATGAATTTGACTACTCTAGGTACTTCAAGTAAGTGAAATCACACAGTATTTGTCCTTTTGTGACTGGCTTATTTCACTTAGCATCATGTCTTGAAGCCTCATCCATGTGGTAGCCTGTGCCAGAATTTCCTTCTTTTTTAAGTTGAATAATATTCCATTGCATGCATGTACCACATTTGGTTTATCCATTCTTCTGTTGGTGGACACTTAGTTTTCTTCCACCCTGCCGGCTATTGTAAGGCTGCCATGAGCATAGGTGTACAAGTATCTCTTTGAATTCCTGCTTTCCATTCTTCGGGGTATATGCCCATAAGTTGCAGCAGCTTTCTGAGTACATTTCAGGCTGTGGGTGTCTTCTTCATTTGAATGCCCCTTGCATTTTGGCTACTTACCATAGTTACCTACTGATCTGGTTTGGACTTACATTCCTGCTCAAATCTCATGCCAAATTGTAATCCCCAGTGTTGGAGGTGGGGTCTGGTGGGAGGTGATTGGATCATGGGGGTGGGTTATATCCGGTTATATCACTCCTTCTCCAGTTATATCACCATTTTTGTTCCTCAGTTGTTACCAGTTTAACCTTTCTCATTCCATTAATTATTGATGGTATCACTTCTCTTCCCATTTTGTACCATAAATGGTTTAGCACCATCCTTTTGGTGCTGTATTCGTGATAGAGTTCTCACAAGATCTGGTGGTTTAAAAGTATGTAGCACCCGCCCCCGCCCCCACTGCCCCCATCTCTGTTCTTCCTGCTCTGGCTGTTTGAAGTGCCTTTCCCTCTGCTTCACCTTCCACCACGATTGGAAGCTTCCTGAAGCCTTCCCAGAGGCAGAAGCCACTATGCTTCCTGTACAGCCTGCAGAACCATGAGCCAATTAAACCTCTTTTTTTTTTAATAGATTACCCAGTCTCAGGTATTTCTTTATCACAGTGTGAGAACCGACTAATACACTCACTCACCAAGGGCACTCCTTTTTCCTTTCTAAGATAGCTATAGGCTTAAACAAATGGTTCTCCATTTCTAAAGATTTTGGGCAGGATAAAGAGTCTGTTCTCAGACTCCTGGACTGTAAGACTCAGTTCAAATGTCCCTGCCTCTGTTGTCTTCCCTGACCAATCCCTAGGGACTGAGTACCCGTCTCCTTTTCTTTTTCTTTTTTTTTTTTTTTGAGACGGAGTCTCGCTCTGCCGCCCAGGCTGGAGTGCAGTGGCCGGATCTCAGCTCACTGCAAGCTCCGCCTCCCGGGTTCACGCCGTTCTCCTGCCTCAGCCTCCCGAGCAGCTGGGACTACAGGCGCCGCCACCTCGCCCGGCTAGTTTTTTGTATTTTTTAGTAGAGACGGGGTTTCACCGTGTCAGCCAGGATGGTCTCGATCTCCTGACCTCGTGATCCGCCCGCCTCGGCCTCCCAAAGTGCTGGGATTACAGGCTTGAGCCACCGCGCCCGGCCAGCCGTCTCCTTTTCACTGCAGGTCCACTGTGTTCCTTCTGGCGCAGTGTTGCTGCTCTTTGTTTAGAGTTCATCTTCCTCATGAGACTGTGAACCCCTTGAGGGAGAAGATTGTGCTTTTTTTTTTTGTCTTTGATCTGCTGTATTGTACATAGTGAACAGTGCCTGTTTTAAAATTTTTAATTAAACAACATCTTTAATGGTCGAGTGGGGTGGTTCACCCCTATAATCCCAGCACTTTGGGAGGCTGAGGCAGGCAGATCACTTGAGGCCAGGAGTTCAAGACCAGACTGGCTGACATGGTGAAACCGTGTCTCTACTAAAAAATACAAAAAGTAGCTGGGTACAGTGGTGCATGCCTGTAATCCCAGCTAATCGGGACGCTAAGGAAAGGAGAATCGCTTGAACCCAGGAGGTGGGGGTTGCAGTGAGCTGAGACTGTGCCACTGCACTCCAGCCTGGGCAACAGAGTGAGACTGTCTAAAAAAAAATCACACACACAAAAACAAAAATACAAAACAAAACAAAAATCACCAAATTTTAATAATTATATAGTTAAAAAATTCAAACAGATAAAAGGTTTATAAACCTTAACTTCCCCCTCCTAGTCTAGTACTACTCTTCAGAAGGAAACACCTCTGTTTCAATTTCTAGTCCTCTGACTCTGAGTGTAGATCAGCTTCTCTAAGTAGTAAAGTTGTACCACTATACAACCAACCCTATAGGGCTTTATCTACTGGTTTCTGCCGTGGTTGATGAGAATTTAGTTCACCTGTACCACCACCCACCTTTCCTGCCCCAATTGGTTCCAAGCCTTCACCCCTCCCTATCAGGCCCACTGCCATGTGACTTTGCAGTCCTGCCCACTTGCATATCCCCAGATTTTGACTTTGGGCTCAGCCATGTGATGTGTTTTGGATAATGTGATGTTCTCAGGTACAATGTAAGTAGGGGTCAGAATAGTGCTTGTGGGCCAGGCGTAGTAGCTCACGCCTGTAATCCCAACACTTCGGAAGGCCAAGGCAGTTGGATCACTTGAGGCAAGGACTTCAAGACCAGCCTGGCCAACATGGTGAAACCCTGTCTCTACTAAACATATAAAAATTAGCCGGGCATGGTGGCACGTGCCTGTAATCCTGGCTACTCAGGAGGCTGAGGCAGGGGAATCACCTGGACCCGAAAGGTGGAGGTTGCAGTGAGCCATGATCGCACCACTGCACTCTAGACTGGGCAACTGTGTGACAGAGTGAGACCCTGTCTCAAAAAAAAAAAAAAAAAAAAAAAAGAAAAAAGAAAAAAGAAAAGAAAAAAAAAAGTGCTTGTGTAGTAGGGTCTCTTCTGTTTTACCTCTGTCATCACCTGGCTAGCCTTCTGGTCTTGGGAGAAGGATAGAAAATGTAGGGCAACACCATCCCAGGGACTTATAGACTTGCGGACAGAAGCAAAGCAATCTGGCCAGACCCAGCCTAGATCAGTTGAATTACAGTATGTCTGCAGATTGGTGAACAATCATAAATTATTATTGTATCAAGCCAGTGAGTTTTGGGGTAGTTTGTTATGCAGCAGTAGCTACCAATACATACCACAATCTACCTTCCCAGTTTCCCTCTTCCTTCTCCAGTTGTATCATCATTTCTGTTCCTCAATTGTTACCAGTTTGACCTTTCTCATTTCATTAATTCTTGATGGTATCTCTTCTCTCCCCATTTTGTATCATGAGTTTATTTTCACTCCTCTTCCTTCCACCTCCACTCACCACTTTCCTAATTTCATCAGGAAATTCCAATAGCTGATTTCCATCAGGAAATTCCAACAGCTGATTTTTGTCAGCTACATCTTAGCTTTTACACAGAAATGTCTGATTTAATTAACATTTTGTTTTGTAACAGAATGTTTGGACACCTGGTGCTTTCTAAGTCCATAAGGTTTCCATGGAAGAAAATTGACAAAAGATTCTTTCAGAGCAAACCCACAATTTCCCATTAACTAGTTTAGTGTGTTTTTCTTCCTTGCAACCAAATGACCCCAGATTAGTATACCCTTAGTCCCATCAAATCTCCTGGGACTGAAATGTACGTAGCAGGAAGACAGTATGGCAGGATGAGACTTCTTTGCATTGAGTTATGTTGGGTTTTAGCAGCGGTAATAAAACCCTGGGATGTTTCCTCTCTGACAACTCTTTCCACTGTCACAAACATTTGTGCTAGTAGCAGATGGATAGATCACATCAATTTAATGTAACAACTGTACTTTACAAGGCGCTGTCTTAATTAGTGAAGATCAATTAAACCAAGATGGGCATTATGCCCAGGAAATCAGTGTGACATGTAACAAGAAGGATATTCTCGATGGACACACTTTGCCATAACATTTTTTTTTTTTACCAGATACAATAAAAAATTGGACATGAAAATGAGTAGATATTATGTAAGGTTTAGGCTGGAGATGGTGATGTTAGAACCTGGAATTCTCAATTGGTAGGAATGCTATCTTTGGGTTTGAGGAATCTCAGATCTTTCCTGAACCCTCCACACCTACATGGGTCAGAGTGTGTAATAAGGGACCTTCCCTTCTGAGGACATTGGTTCTGAGGACGTTTTACTTCCCCCATATTCTCTGGAATCAGGAAAAGAACATGGATTTGGGAGTAGACAGTTTTACATTTGAGCAGCCACTTTACCATGGCTTGGCAAGTGGAACTTGGGCAAGTTCCTTAATGTTTCTGATCTTCAGTTTCCTCAAATAAGGAAAATAAATAAATGCCTAATAGGTTCTGCTGTGAAAAGTCAATGAGTAAAGCATCTTATAAGCCTGAGTGATAGAGAGAACATCACAAAAGATAGGTCCTTTTATTCTTGTTATTCATCACTTTGAGACGCATATTTATCTTAATATTTAACTTAGCTCACTTTATTATCCCATACCATTTATAGTTAGAATGTATTTTTCCCCCTGCTATCCTTTCTTCTGTGATAACTCCAACATCTCTCCTCCCTGAGGGATATTCCTTGATTTTTGGGTGCTGTCTCTGCCAGCAGAGAAAACCAGAAGACAAGGGTGGCTAGGATTTTTGGCTGTTTTTGCTTGTCCTAACACACGATGGCACTGTTGAAACAGACAATCTTGCCACTGGATGCTGTCCTCCTGGTCCAATGCCCAGGGATCTCAGGGAACCAGGCAGGCACCTCCGTGGAATATAGAGATCTGGCAGCAGCTGCTATAACCCATCTCAGCCTCGTGGAGAGATCACTTTTATTTAAGTACAGCTTGTGATGGAAACAGACCTGCAAGCCTATTGTGTGTGCAGGAGGGATCCTCACCCTGGTGTACCCGCCTGTGTCTGAGACTCAGTCCCACTTCCTTGTTTAACCACTCTGAGCTTTGAGTTGACACATCCAGAAGCTCCATGATAAGTGATTTCTCTCCATGCAGACAGCTACCGTCATACTCAAGTAATTAGCATTCTTCTCCCTGGCAATATTCACTTGCAGGTTCCTGCCACAAAGGTGCCCTTGTAGGGAACCAGCTCTGAATAAAGATTGGAAAACTTATACCTCTTTGGGCACATCCTGCCCAGATGAGTTCCTTGGATCTGCATGTTTCTGCCCACACTCACGAGACCTGGGCTGGAATTAGCTATCAGTGCTGAGGGAATGTTGGTGGGAACATCACTCATCCACTTTCACCTCTTAACCAAATCTCAGGACTTTAAATGCATTGAGGGTGTTTGCTACAGAAGGAGGGGCATGAAGAGATACCAAAGACAAATAGTTTAGTTGAGAAAACAAATTGGCAAACTAGATGTATAAGATGATCCAATTTCCCTATTTTTTTCTTTTGCACTTCTCTATTGTCTGAATTTAATGTACTTTTACAAAGCACATGAATTAGTTTTATATATAGTAAAAAAATGATAAAGATTAAAAAAACACCATATTTTGCCAGCAAGTTGGTTGGAAATAGAGGCTTCAACTGAAAGAAAAAAGTAGAGAGATAATGTGGTGTCTTTATCAGGAGTGCTTCTGGAAAAATTGAAAAATCATCAAAATTATTTTTTCTAGTGATACATGATCCCGAATCAAATTTTTAAAATTTCTTTCTTTCTCTTTTCCTTCCTTCCTTCCCTCCTTCCTTCCTTCCTTCCTTCCTTCCTCTCTCTCTTTCATTCTTTTTCTTTCTTTTTCTTTCTTTTTTCTTTCTCTTTTCCTCTCTCTCTCTTTCCTTTCTTTCTCTTCTTCCCTCCCTTCCCCTCCTTTCTCCTCCCATCCCCTCCCCTCCCCTTCCCTATCTTTCTCTTCCCTTCCCTTCCCTATCTTTCCCTTCCCATCCCTATCCTTCCCTTGCCTTCCCTATCCTTTCTTTTCCTTCTTTCTGCAGTCTCACTCTGTTGCCCAGGCTAGATGAAGTGCAGTGGCATGACCTTGGCTCACTGCAAACTCCACCTCCTAGGTTCAAGCAATTCTCCTACCTCAGCCTCCAGAGTAGCTGGGACAAAATTATCTTTTAAATGAGCACCAAATAAAATTGACAAGATAATATAAAAGCATATTGTGAGCTGGCCTTTGCTTCCTTAAAATAATTTCTAAAGAGATCAAAACAATTTCAAGGAACAGGCACAGTGGCTCACGTCTGTAATCCCAGGACTTTGGGAGGCTGAGGTGAGAGGATTGCTTGAGTCCAGAAGTTTGAGACCAGCCTGGGCAACACGGTGGAACCCCTTCTCTACAAATAATTTTTAAAAACTA
This sequence comes from Macaca fascicularis, assembly GCF_037993035.2. NCBI lineage: Eukaryota > Metazoa > Chordata > Mammalia > Primates > Cercopithecidae > Macaca > Macaca fascicularis. The sequence continues at coordinate 75,820,522 of NC_088381.1, forward strand.
GCTTGGCATGGTAGTGTGTGCCTGTAAACTCAGCTACTCAGGAGGCTGAGACAGGAGGATCACTTGAAGCCTGGGATGTCGAGGCTGCAGTGAGCCGAGATTGTGCCACTGCACTCTAGCCTGAGTGACAGAGCAAGACCCTGTATCAAACCAAACCAAACCAAACCAAACCAAACAAAACACCAGTATCAAGGTCTAACAGTAACCATACACTAAGGACAACAGCAGAATCAGACAAGAGCAGATGGTGTTTCTGTCTACTTGTGGCCAAGAAAGATTTCTGTGCCTTCTTTTCACATAGGCTTGCTTTTTCTGTTTTTACTTTTGATCAAGTGATTTATATTTGATTATGCCTCCATAATGTAGAGTGTCTGAGTAGCGTCTCTCTATTCAGTTAAGGATTAAAAACTGAGGAGATGAGGGAAATTGACATTTAATGAATACCAACTGGTACTGAGCACTGGGCCAGTGACTTTACTGTCTTCATGGCTCAGAAGCCTATGTCCAAGTCAAGAGCAAATTCAAAGTTGCTGGCTTTTGAAGACACTTGATCCTTGGATCCTGCATCTATGAACTTGGGAACTGAAAATATGTATACTTTTTTATAGAAGGGAAGAATTTAAAATTTTCCAAATATATATTCATGTCTATTTTAGCTGCATATGTTTTCTGTATTAATTGGGTGATGTTAGCTGCTGTAGCAGATTAACACCACTTCTCAGTGGATTAACACGAACAAACATATTTCCTTAGTTTCCTGGTCCATACTGGTTGGGAAGTGTTCAGTATGGCTACTCAGAGTCCAGGTGCTCCATCCTGTGGCTCTGCCCTCTGCTCTGTCCCCAGAGTTCTTTCATTCAGCAGATGGGTCAGGGAGAGCAATTGTGTGGAAGACACACGTTTCTTAGTCACTTTGACCTACAGGAGACAACAGCACAGCATCATTTCCTTGGTGAGAACTAGTGCTGCCTAGAACTGGGTTTGGGCAGCCCCTTCCCACAACGACTGTGCGCCGCGGAAGGGATCACTTGTCTTTGACGGTCAGCTGATCCTTTCTACCACGTGTATACTCAGGACTCAAATCAACGACTCTGGAAAAATGTCATATTTAATGTCCTCAAAGTCACTTTCCAACTTCAGCAGTGAAAATGGCAAGAAAGAGAGGTCATTTGGAGTCCACTCAGAGAGAAGGTCGAGCTTCAGATCAGGCATCCTGGACCTGTTTGTATTTGCACAAGCAATCTATCTCCAGACCTGGTATCTCCTCAGCAGGTTGGTCAGAGGGCAGGCAGAAGCATATCTATCTGTCAACAAATTCTTTAAAAAGGTAAAATTCCTCAATGGATTGTAGTAATGCAAATGTAATATATGTTTCCAAATACTGTTAGTGTAATTGGACACCCATTTGTGTGAGAAGTAGCTGTACTTTTAATATGCCTCTGGTGGAATTTTTAATTGGTTTAGCCACTGAGACAACACATTGGCATAATATCTCAGAGTTGAAAATGCAGGCATCCTATGACCCAGAAACTCCATCTGTACCATTGATAAGGATTTTTTTTTTCCCAATCAGCAACACTGGACAACTAAATAATGCAAACAACCGCGTGTATGAATGACTCCCAGTGGTTTCATTTTTTTGACAAGATGATGTCTTAAGAGCAGGAAAAAATCGACCAAGTTCTTATGAGAGAAATAAATTCTTCCAGCCTGCTGCTGTCAGTAGCTGAACACACACATTGGCAGCAAGTTCTAAATGATGGAGACCATCACGCTGTTTGCCTCACAGACATTCTCAGGGCAAGTCTACTGGAAAGTCAGAATTTGAACAGGTAAAGGTATCTGTGCAAAGGAGAATCAATGCAGTACTATCTCACATAGTCTCATGGGATGGAAAACATGATAAGGAATCAACTTTACAGTAACATTTTAGCCAGTATCTATATATTTTTATCAACAGGAGTATTGATTCAAGTAGAATGAAATGTTGTAGAATGTATCTGTTGTAGGAAAAGTGGAGATTTGTAGGTAATATTTTTCTTTGCAGACTGGCGATTTGAGTGACATGATAGGAACACAGGGGGTCACCATTGTGACAGATGTAGTAAATTTTGTTTTATATTGTCACTTATCTGAGGACTTTCCCTCTTCAGAAGTATAAACGTATGGAAAATAAAATAGGCTACTGAGCAACAGAAATATGTCATAGACATTATGAGCTGAAACTTATGAAAGCTCCTGTGAGATTTCCACAAATATCATGCCAAGTTTGTTTTCTATTTATTTTCTTATGTTTTTGTCTGATAAGCCTGGCTAGCTCTTTCCTTCTTTGAGCAGCACTATAAGATGTAGCATGTTAGAAATGTGTCTGTGTGCATGAAAAAATGCTCATCATCACTGGCCATCAGAGAAATGCAAATCAAAACCACAATGAGATACCATCTTACACCAGTTAGAATGGCAATCATTAAAAAGTCAGGAAACAACAGGTGCTGGAGAGGATGTGAAGAAATAGGAACACTTTTACTCTGTTGGCAGGACTGTAAACTAATTCAACCATTGTGGAAGACAGTGTGGCGATTCCTCAAGGATCTAGAACTAGAAATACCATTTGACCCAGCCATCCCATTACTGGGTATATACCCAAAGGATTATAAATCATGCTGCTATAAAGACACATGCACACGTATGTTTACTGCGGCACTATTCACAATAGCAAAGACTTGGAACCAACTGAAAAGCCCATCAATGATAGACTGGGTTAAGAAAATGTGGCACATATACGCCATGGAATACTACGCAGCCATAAAAAGGATGAGTTCATGTCCTTTGTAGGGACATGGATGCAGCTGGAAACTATCATTCTCAGCAAACTATCGCAAGGACAGAAAACCAAACACTGCATGCTCTCACTCATAGGTGGGAATTGAACAATGAGAACACTTGGACACAGGGTGGGGAACATCACACACCGGGGCCTGTCATGGAGTTGGGGGAAAGGGGAACGATAGCATTAGGAGATATACCTAATGTAAATGACGAGTTAACTGGTGCAGCACACCAACATGGTACTTGTATACAAATGTAACAAACCTGCACGTTGTGCACACGTACCCTAGAACTTAAAGTAAAAAAAAAAAAAAAAAAAAAAAAAGAAATGTGTCTGTGTGTATTTGTGTGGCTGTGTACTCACCTAGAACAATTGTTCTTAAATGGGGGTGATTTTGCCCCTCCCCAAAAGGGGACATTTGGAAATGTCCAGAGACATCTTCAATAGGCAAGGCTGGGGAGGAAGGGAGAGTTACAACTCACATCTAGAAGATAGAGGCCAGGGCTGCTGATAAATATTCTACATTGCACAGGATGCCCCTGAAACTATCCAGGCCAAAGGTCAACAGTGCCACCCTAGTAAGACACCCTAGCAGGCACCAGGACATCAGTGAAATATTTGTGGTAGCTTACAGCCTAAAAGTGAGGTAGGAGGCAGAAAAAAATTATAACAACAAACATATGAATTTAAAAAATTAAATTTACAAAAGCACGTCAGTGTGGCACCACCGGCATAGAGGGAAAGAACTCCATGTGTGTCAATAACCCCTGAGACTATTGCTGTATCAGGGCACTGAGTAGTAATGGCTGTCCAAATAATGTTAATATATTCAGTTTCATAAAATAGATGGGAGATTTTTATTACCTGCAGCTCCACAGGGCTGAGTCTAGCAGACACTGACATCCGTGATAAACAGATACCTCTGACTTCTGCCTGGAGCTAAGGGACTGCAATCCAGTGTATTAGAGGCAGAATTTATGTGGCAAAGTACGTGCATTTAGGAGTCCTAGACACCTGGGTCCAGTCCTGGCTCTGCCACTGTGTGACTTTGGGCAAGTTTGAAATCTTCTGAGTGTCTACAGGGGATTATATTATCTACCATGCTGAGTGCCATGAAGATAAAATAAAAATATTTGTTAAATGCCTGATGCGTAGAAGGCACTTAATAAATAATGGCTCTTATTACTATAGTAAGTGATAAATAATTTATAAACATAATAATATAAATAATGTTAATAATAAAAACAACTTTATATTATATAATGATAAAAATATAAACAACTTTATAATAAAAATACAAACAACTTCATATTCATAATAATAAAAATATGAACTATATTATATTTATAATATATGTAATAACCAGCAAATGATTAATAAATAATCGTTGTTATCGATAATCTGGTGTCCTGAGGCCTAGACATTCTGATACCTTGCCACTTGGCAGATAAAAGGTAATTGGCACAATCCCAGTGGCCTGACCTGGGGTGGCAAGTTCCCTCATCCATTCAGACAGCTGCGGTGAGTTTCTGGCCTAGAATAGAGGAGGGAGACTGCCTCTAATCCAGACAGCCTCAATGATTGAAGGGGGAGAAATAAGAAAAGCCTGAAAGTCAATTAACCTGAAGCTGAACAACGGAATGCCTGACTCCATTGCTGAACTCCCTTCACCCAGCAGCTACTTCAGTGCTGTAGAAAGACTGTCTTGCCTCTTCTCACTCCTGCTGGCCGAGAAAGCACAGGAACCTCACAGGACCTGCACACTGAACTAAATTACTTCTAGCAGAAAAAACTCCATCAGTGAAGCACTTGTGCGTCCCAGACATATTTTAAGGGCACCAGTGACGATCTCTCCTTTAACTCCTGGGCCTCTTACTGCTTCAGCTTCAGACAAAACTGGGTTAGTATCATGGCTTTGTTGCTTCCTAACTGGGTGGCCCTGTTATCTAGGTCAAATGTCTTGTGGCTTGTCGAGAAGCAACTTACTTGATTTCTGTAAGCCTTAGTTTTCTCACCTGCATATTAGGGATAGAAATAATATCTATTTTTCAATGTTATTGCTTAATACATATCAAGCATATTATTAAATAAAAATTAAATGCATCTATTAAATAAATATTAAATATATTACTGTATAACAACAATGTCTCTGAGGCACTTAGCTGAGGGCTAGCATATCCTAAGAGCTCCATGAATGTTAAACGCTCTTTTTATTATAAAGTATTATCACTACCCTTGGGATGGGTGTAGATGAAGATCTTATTGAATATCTCCCTAATAATCTTGGTCTGAAGCGGCAGTGCTCTTAAGGATAGTTCCTGTATTGCACTTACAGTAGTTTTACATTAACTCTTAGAAACTGAACAAGTAGGCTGGGCATGGTGGCTCACGCCTATAATTCCAGCACTTTGGGAGGCTGAGGTGGGTGGATCACTTGAGGTCAGGAGTTTGAGATCAGCCTGGCCAACATGGCGAAACCTCATCTCTACTAAAAATACAAAAATTAGCCGGGCATGGTGGTGCATGCCTATAATACCAGCTAGTCAGAAGGTGGAGGCAGGAGAATCGCTTGAGCCCTGGAGGTATAGGTTGCAGTGAGCCAAGGTGGTGCCACTATACTCCAGCCTGGGTGACAGAGCAAGACTCCATCTCGGAAAAAAAAAAAAAAAAAGAAGCTGAATAAGTAAATTTTGTTTACAATAAGGGATGAACAAGTTCTTTGTTATTTTAGAGATGAGGTCTCCCTCTGTTGCCCAGGATGGACTTGAATTCCTGGCCTCAAGTGATCTTCTCACCTCAGCCCCATGAGTAGCTGGGGCTACCATGTCTGAAGCTTTTCTTTTTTTAAAAAATTGAAACAATATCATTTGTGTTATATTTACTCTAGGGAAAGCGAACATTATAAACAAGGGGAAACTGCTGTTGAAATGAAAAATACATCATTTTATCCTTTTATAGTTTTACATTGGTGAAAAGAATATGTCTTTGTATAATCCGAGTGTTATTTCAAATGTTCTGGCTTCCTGCCTTTTTCTTGTTCTATATTACTGTCTGTGTTAGAAGATAATAAACAGTATGTGTCCTCCCCAGCTTGAATCTGTTATCCACTGTGGGAAGCTGCTGGCTTTGCTTTATGTTCAAAAACATGATTTTTGAGGAGGTTTATGCATATTAAAAGATGGGACTTACCTCAACTGGGACAATCTTTCATTTTTTGCTGCCTGAGCAGATAAAGATGAAAGAGCAGGAAAATCAGAGTTGTAGGTCATAATAATTCCAAATGATGGTTTGCTTTGGGGCTTAGGCCTGGATCATTTATTTTCTCTTTTACTGTTATCTTGCTAAGGGATCTCATCCTGTCTGCTGGTTTTGAATGCCATTAACTTGCTGATGGTTCTCGATTTGTATCAGCAGCCCAGACCTCTCCTGGGAGGCCAGTCAGGTCCACCCAACTGTCTACTTGACATCTCCACTTGTCTGTCTAAGAGGTGATCCAAACTTCACACATCCAAAACCACACTCCTGATTATAGCCTCAACCTTCATCATGCCCACCCTCCCCCAGCTCAGTAACTAGCCTCAAAGAATTGTCTTTGTCTCTAGCTTTTGTGAGGGAATCACTACACCGTTGGGATTTCCCAAGTGATAGGAGTGTCTTTATCATTCACGGTGGGCCCCTCAGATCACATCTGAGTTTCTGCTAATGAGATGACTCAGGACAGAGGCCTATCATAATAGAATGGCCAACTATGTGATTAGAGGATTGGGGCTTTGAGCTGGGTGATATCAACTTGAATGATGGAGAGGGGAAGGGAACTGGAAGTTGAGTTCAATTTTGTGGTCAATGATTCAGTCAACCATGCCTACACAATGAAACTGCAGTAAAAACTCTGGACACCAGGGCTCAGGTGAGCTTCCCTGGTTGGTGATACATATTGATGTGCTAGGAGGGTGGCAGGTTAATATAGTGGACAGCCAAGGTTGAGAACCAGGTCAGACACAACAAGCTCTTACTGCCTCTAGGCCTTTGTCTTTTATGTCCGCTCACTTGGAATGCTATTCCCAGCTCTTGAAATTGCCAGGCCTCAGCTCAGATATCCCTTCCTCAGAACAGACTGCTCTGATGTTCCTATCTAAAGTGACCTCCTCCTGTCTCCCTCTTTTTCATTACTGTATTTACTTTGTAAGACTTACTTCAGTCTGCAAGTATCTTGTTTATTTAGGTTTACTTGTGTCTGCCTCCCCCAGTAGAATGTGAGTGCCATGAGGGTAGGGGCCTTGTGTCAGTGCCTAACACTATGTGAGGCATAGCTACACCCAGTAAGTACTTTTAAAGTATCTCTTAAACAAATAATTGCATAAATGAATAACTGAAAAAAGCTGGCTGATTAGGTAACATTATACAAGGAAAAATGATACTCGATGAATTTAATGAGTTTTTGTCCTGTATGTAATTACCTAAATCTATCTCTATGTGTGTGTTTGTGTGTATATATAATATACCTATTAGACTGATGCAAAAGTAATTGTACTTTTTGCCATTACTTTTAACGGCAAGAACTGCAATTACGTTTGAGCCAATGTAATACATACGTACATACATGGATACATAAATACGTATACATAATATGTGTGTGTTATATATCCATTTATTTTTTCCTAGAGTGGATGGTTCTTTTAAAAATATTTGCCTGACAGTGTAAAAATGTGAAGTACATGAATTCCATGAGCCCTAAATAGCCGTTTTGGCTGACAAATTGGAGATTGCTCAAGGTGGGTCCCAGGAGCAAAGGCTTCATGAAACATTGTCCTTTGACCAATTCCTGGTTATTTCTCAGGCCCCGTGGTGGAGGTGCCTCTCCTCTGTGCCATGATCTGGCAGTCACTGCCCAGGACTTGATGTGCTTGTGTATTCGTCAGTACCTATCAGAGGACTGTGCTCTCGGGGACTCTGTCCTGTCTCTACTTTCTCCCAGCACCTAGCACAATACCTGACATATAGCTGGAACACACTCTGTGTACAGAATGCACTGAAGCACAGGGCAGTAACAGGGGAGGTTTCAGAGACATTCAGTCTGGCTCAGACCCCAGCTGCCACAGTGACTGTCCTGTCACCCTGGACAGAGCCTGGGGGACCTCTTTTGTAAAATAGGAAAAATAGTATCTGCTTCCAAGACTCCTGGGGAAGGACAGACGAAGACTGTACTGGAAAATGCTTTTAAAGGCTATGCTAATTACATTTTATTTTAATTTTATTGGCTTCCGCAACGTTTCTTTAAAGCAGGGACCAGGCCTTCCAATTTAGCCCATGAGGACTTGTCACGGGACACTGCTGTGCCTATTCTCTGCTCGCCCCTCTGTGGCTCTTTCACTCAGTAGCATATTCCCAGGTGTCTTGATCTGTAAGTAGGGCTCTGAAGCAGTGCAGATTCTGTGAAAGTCAAGCTCTCCTATGGATCGGTAACTCTGGAAATCTAGAGAACGAGTCAGCATCTGTGACAAGTAAGCAGAAAACACGAAGGGACCTTTAGGCTACTTTTCTTCCCTGATCATTTAACTACAATGTGCAAAAGGGAGCTGTGAGTCTGGATCTTAAATCTGGGGAGCTGACAAAGGCATCTTCAATGTACAAATTTCCATCTGATTCTCAGTGTCATGGTACTTGCCAGAGAGGCTTCATTGCTTGATTGATGAGGGTTTTGCCAAGGATTTCTTTTTTTAATCTTCGAAATTCTTAGCATGCTTACAACTTGGGGGCTCCAAGCACAGGCAGTTTCACTCTCTTCTAGGAAAATGGACCTTTTTCAAGAAAATTAATTTGTTTCTGAAAACTCATTCTGATGCACGCACTCTCTTTCTCTTGCTTATTTTCTTCTCTATTCCTTAAGCAGTTTCAAGGGGGCTTGCACTAAGGTAGCCGCCCAACCTGTAAATTAGGAAATAAAGGGAATGAGGTTGTAGTTAGAAAACTGAATGAGAAAGTACATGCTAGATGGGGTTAGCTATCTGTGGAATAAATCATAAGATTATTTGTGTGTAAATATTTGAGCAAAGAGAGGACACCCCAAACTCCAATCAAGTGGACAGTAGAGAATTTATCTGAACAAGTAAATGAGGTGTTATATCCAAAGCACCTTGGACAATGCTGGTGCATCACAGGTATTGAGTAAAAGGTTGTTACCAATAACACCATCTTCATTACTAGGGTTATTAGGGTACAGTTTCAAGGAGGTGGGACCACTAGATGTGACTGCAATTTTGAAAAAGAACTGTCAACATTTGTAAGAGCACTTACCATACAGTAGGCTTCGGAGTAAATGCTAGTGTAGGTGTATTAACTCGACAACACTGTGAGGTACTATTCTTATGCCTATTTTACAGAATAGGAAAGTAAGGCACAGAAGCAAAGTCACATAGCTAACAGCGGTGAGATGTCAATGCACCAGATCTCTCCCCAGAGCTTGTGCCCTGACTCACTGACTATGTCAGCCTCCTCCCAAGGCACAAATCTAATCAAGTCTTGGTTCATTGTATTAAGAAAGACTTATGAAGACAAGGAAAGTGATGAATTTAGAGAGCAGGGCAGAGGAAAGTGATTCATCCTGCTGGAGATGTAGAGGCACAGCTGGAAGCTACTTTCTGCAATCAAAGGACTGTGTTGGTCAGTTAGTCTCAGCTAACATTCAGTTATAACTAATATTGTTTTATTTTATTTTATTTTATTTCATTTTATTCTATTTCGAGACAGAGTCTTACTCTGTTGCCCAGGTTGGAGTACAGTGGCACGATCTTGGCTCACTGCAACCTTCACCTCCTGGGTTCAATTCTCATGCCTCAGACTCCTGAGTAGCTGGGGCTACAGGTGCATGCCACTATGCCTGGCTAATTTTTATATTTTTTGAGAGACAGGGTTTCACCATGTTGACCAGGCTAATCTTGAACTTCTGACCTCAAGTGATCTGCCTGTCTCGGCCTCCCAAAGTGCTTGGATTACAGGCATGAACTACTGTGCCTGGCTGAGTTGTAACTAATATTGTTTCAATGAATATTTCTGTATCATTTGCATATGCTTTTTGTTAATCTATAGTTACTGTATTATTTTGTTGACATAAGTCACATTAATGCATCAATGGCTCAGAGAGTTTTGTGTGTGGCTGTGTTGTATAATATATTCAGAGAGGTGGTATTATTATCTTAAATATAAGGTATAAATTTATATTTACACATTTAAGAAAAACAGTAAAATGACCAGGCACCACGGCTCACACCTGTAATCTCAGCACTTTGGGAGGCTAAGGCACTTAGATTACTTGAGCCAGGAGTTTGAGACCCTCCTGGCCAACATGACGAAACACTATCTCTACTGAAAATACAAAAATTAGCCAGGAGTGGTGGTACATTCCTGTATGTTCTCTGTCCCCCAAAAAACAAAACAGAACTCAGTAAAATGAGTAGTTGTATAACGAACAACTGGGAGAACTAGAACATTGCCAGTACTTTACAGGCCCCCACGTCCACCTTCCCCAGCGGCGCCCCTCTCTCTTCCTTATCTCCCTCCCTTACCATGTTCCTAACTTTTCTATCTTTAATTCCCTTTCTTTTCATTCTAGCTCTACCACCTGCGTATATATCACTAAATAACTTATTGTTTAATTTACTTATTTTCTTTTACTTTCTATAAATGAAATCACATGTTTTCCTGTGACTTGCTTCTTTTGTTCAATGTTTTTGAGATTCATCCATGTTGCTGTACTTAGCTCTGATTCATTTATTTTCACTGCTGAATATGTTCATACAATAGAATGAACTTATGACTAGACTACAATTAACTCATATGTTGTCAGTGGTCATTCTGATTGGCTTGTTTCCAGTTGGTTTACTTTTACACATCATGCTGCTTGAACATTGTTGTTCATGTCTGATAGTGCATGTGTAGATGAAAAAATTTGTCTTCTTTTTTTTTTTCTGAGACAGGGTCTTGCTTTATCACCCAGGCTGGAGTGCAGTGGTGTGATCACAGCTCACTGCAGCCTTGACCTCCTGGACTCAAACGAGCCTCTGACCTCAGCCTCCCTAGTAGTTGGGACAACAGGTGTGTGCCACCACACCTGGCTAATTTTTAAGTTTTTTTTTTTTGTAGAGATGAGGTCTCCCTATGTTGCCCAGGCTGCTCTCAAACTCCTGGGCTCTTGAGTGTCAAATTACAAAATGCTTTCTCACAAAGAATAATTGGCACTTAACTATATGCCTCCTAATCTTGATTTAGCATTGACAGAAATACTGCAAATTGTAAGAACAAACTGTGCACATTATTTTGGCATGCCGACTGGAGAAACAGGCAGTTAGCGCAATACCCTGCTTTTCCCCAATGGAGGGCATTGTTGAGGGTGGGAATGGTACACTTTTGTCTTTAAATAAGAAATGAAATTAAATGTTTTTCATAATGCTGTTTTTAACCTTAATTCATAAATCTTAGTATCTTGAATGGTGTAATCTAGGGGCCTCAGCTCTCACATTAGGGACAAAATACCCCATATGCTCAGGAGACGATGTTAGAATTTCTTCAGTAGGCTAAATGATGGTGCAAAGAGTTTGATTTCTGGGAATTTGATAGATTACCAATAGTTAACGTTTTTTTTTTTTTTTAATTTGCTAGAGAAAGAAATTAAGAAAACCAAGATGTAACGCTGTTAGCCTTGGCAAATTCATATGGGTCTGCAGAAAACTCAGTTATTGCCTCCTCAGAAGAAAGAATATGACCGAGGGATATAAGGCAGAAGGAGACACTGAGGCAAGTTTTAGAGCAGGAGTGAAAGTTGATTAAAAATCTTTAGAGCAGGAGAGAAAGGAAGTATACCTGGAAGAGGGCCAAGCGGGTGCCTTGAGAGATCAAGTGTGCTGTTTGACCTTTGACTTGGGGTTTTATACACTGGCACGCTTCCAGGCTGTTGCGTCCCTCACTTGCCCCCCCATTCTTCCCTTGGGGTGGGCTATCCGCATGCACCGTGTGTTTCCTGGAGTTGTACACATGCTCCCTTGAAGCATTCTTCCCTTACCAGTAGAGTGTTCCCAAAAGGTCATAGGCCTGTGAAATTCCGCTGTTTGCTTCTTAGTGCGCATGCGTGAGCCCACTCGCCCAGCTCCTGAGATCTCAGTTTTAGGTGTTTCTGCCTATTGGGAGAATGCCTTTCCCTGGTCCCGGTTGCATCCAATTATTGTTTTGGAGAGACAGCTTAACAGCTGCCAGACTAACACCTGGTGGTCGCCTGGTGCAGGGAGGTCAGGGGGCTCTCCTGCCCTGCTCATGTCTGGCTCGCTAGCTTGTGTAAAGGTGCTGCATATTTAAAAATCCACGTCTTCATCCAAGTACTGCAACAGAACATGAAACAATACCTTCAGAGCCACAGTCAATGAAAGAGTGAAAAAGTCTGTCTTCAAAGTCGTCCCGGAATAGAAACATTTGCCCCTTGTCTTTTAGATACGATTTCTGTCAATGTAGCGTCCGACAGGGTGGAGAAAGTTGTATTCAGTAAGAAACCCTTTATTTTCCATTCGATTTTCCCAAATTTGTGTAAAAGAGACACCAAACATTCACTGACATTCCCGATGACCTGAACTCTGAGATGAAATTTTCTAATTTAGTAAAAATATATGGGAGGAAAATAAACTTTAACAGGAGGAAGGATATAGAACCTAATCTACAGCTCAAGCTATAGAACACTAAGCCAGATACAGAGACATTGGTGGAAGATTACAAAGGATAGTTCTATAGCTGATAAAATGTCGATTAATATTAATATTAAATATTTTTATAATTTTAAAATATTTTAAATATTTTATCACTTATTCTTGTCTACCAATTCTATTTTTAAATTTTTATTTTCATTTATGATTGCATTTTATAAACTTAAGGGCTACAATATGATGTTTTGATATACATAGTAAATGATCTCTACAGTTAAGCAACTTAAGATATCCATTATTTCACATCTCACATAGTTACCTTTTTTTGTGTGTGTGGTAAGAGCACCCAAAATCTACTCTTTTAGTGAATTTCCAGTATACAGTACAATATTATTAACTACAGTCTTCAGCCAGGCATGGTGGCTCACACCTATAATCCCAGCACTTTGGGAGGCTGAGATCAGGAGTTCAAGGTCAGCCTGGGTAACACGGCAAAACCTCGTCTTTAGAAAAAACGCAAAAGTTAGCTGGGCACGCTGGTGCATGCCTTTAGTCCCAGCTACTCTGGTGGCTGAAGTGGAAGGATGGCTTGTGCCAGGGAGAGAGAGGTTGCAGTGAGCCAAGTTTGTGCCACTGTACCCCAGCCTGGGGGACAGAGTGAGACCCTGTCTTCAAAAAACAAAACAAAACTATAATCCTCATGCTATATTTTAGATCTCCAGATTTATTCATCTCACCTAACTACAACCTTGTACCCTTGGACCTATGTCTTCCACACCCCCCACACTGCTTCCCACTTCCAATAACCACTTATTCTCTGTCAATTTTACTGTCATTGATAAAATGTGATTACTCTTAACGTTAATGATATTTTTAATCAACATACTTAAAAATTAATACTATTTTTATCTAATTTATTTAAAGCCAGCAGACCACATTTGTGTTGAGAAACACTCAGCTCTCCACACATGGAAAAATTTGAGAAACATACCCCCATCTAATCCTACACCAAGATAGGCACTGGGCAAAAAAAGATGAACAAAACATGTTATTTCTGATAGTCAAGGTATGGAGTTTAACTGGGAGATGAACATATACCTAAATTAGCAGAATGATAAGGCGGTGTATAAATTGTAATTATACAAAGAAATTTGTATTTGCCCATGATTGCTCAACAAATTAAGTGGCAGAACTAAAGTCAGGGCAGGTTTCCTTGACTGTGGCACTGTATCAGTGATATTTTACAATTTTAGTGTTTAACATGAAAATTTTAAGCAAATACAAAAAAGAAAATAGCATGATGAGCTGCCATTTACTTTTACATAGCATCATCAATTATTAAATCTGTGACCATTCTTATTTCATCTATGTGACAACTACTTCTTCCTGCCCCACTCCCTGCATTATTTTAAAGCAAATCCAAAAGTTACTATTCCACCCATAAATATTATCAGTATGGATCTCTAAAAGATATGTGCTGTTTAAAAAAAACCTACAATATCATTAAACTACTTAAGAAATTACTACTTTCTAATCTCAAATATTTGATCAGTGGTAAAATTTCCCCAATTGTCTTATACACGTGTCTGTGTGTGTGTGTGTGTGTGTGTGTGTGTGTGTGTGTGTGTGTGTGTTATACTTGGCTTGTTGGAGTAAGGTTGCAAACAAGGTTCATACACTGAATAACATTGATTTATATCTTAAGTGTCTTTTAAATCTATAGGTTCTCTTACCCTCTCTTCTTCCTTTTCTTGCCTGATCAATAGGAAAAACATTTATGTAGTCAAGCTTATCCATTTTTGCTTTACTGCTTCTGGATTTGGTGTAATGGTTAGAAGTAAGAGTTCCCCATTCCCAGGTTGCATAATTTCACTCATGTTTTCTTCTGTATGATTTCATATTTATATTTGAAATTTATTCTAGTGTATGGCATGAAGAATAGATCTAATTTTGCATTTTCCCAGATGACTATCCAAATTCCCAACACCATTTATAAAATACCCATTTTTTCCCCCACAGTGCTTTAAACATTTTTCATACTCTGTTCTTCAAGGGAGATGTTATTATGAGAGTACTGGATGAATAATATTCAGACGTTATAACATATAAGGCAGTCCACATGTACTGACATAGAAAAATGTCTGTTATATGAAGTAAAAGAAGGTGCAGAATAGTATGTATTATGAATCAACTTTTGTATAATAATTACTTATATCTGTACAAAAAATATTTGTAAAGTCATTCTTCTTCAAATTGTCAATAATGGTTAATGGTAGTTACCTCGGATGGTGGGGAATGAGGGGGTAGAGTTTTAATTTTTTTCTTTGTAAAATTTAGTACTTATTTATTTATATTATGTGCATGTATCATGTTTCACTTAAAAATTCAAATTAAAAAAGGTCATTAGCATATCCTGAACGTCTTTCAATTAGTGTTCTGTGAGTTCCACTGTATACCAGTTTGCTTGTATGCTCTGTGTCTGAGGATGTTTCCCCACCACATATTTTCAAATCACCCGCTTTCTCTGTTTCTGTTTTCTCCTTTCTGAAAAAAAGGGAGCTGCAGGATGCACTCAGGATGGACAATCAGGAGACCTGAGTTCTGGTTTCCACTTTGCTAGGCAGCTCTGTGAACTTGTTAGCCCAAATGCATTGCTTCTCTAACCCTCTGAGTCTGCATCTGTTAAACAAGGGCTTGGCTCAGATCCTCTCTGTCTTGTCTTGTCCATCTCTGAAATTCTGTGATCTGATAATATTTACATATGCTCTGCATGGTTATCTGACCAATTCCATCCTAGCCAGGCTGGCCAATTCCAGTAAGTCCCTGTACATCCAGACTAACTGTGAATAGTTTTCATTAAGTATTTACTCTGTCCGGTTGTGTCCTGCAGATCAGGAGAATGATTTATTTGATTTATATTTAGTAAGTGTCATGGTTGACAAATAGCAGGGCATTATTTTTTGGGAATTAAAAAGGATTACATAGCTTCTTGAGTAATCAGGGTTTTTCTTGTTGTGTTTTTTTTTGTTGTTTGTTTGTTTTTTGTTTTCGTACAGGTTTTGCTCTGCATTCAAGCTGGAGTGTAGTGTCATGATCATGATCAGGGCTTACTGCAGCCTCGAACTCCTGGACTCAAGTGATCCTCCCACCTTGGCCTCCCAAAGTGCGGGATTATAGGCATATGAGCCACTCTGAAAGACCCAGGGTCTTTTTTGTTGAGGGTATTGAAGTTATTTCCTTCAATAGTTTTTTTTTTTTGAGTAATACATTTTTAATATAGCTTTTTTTTCTGATTTTATGGGTACAGTGCAATTGCATTATAAATGTACTCAATGTAAGCAAATTCAGCTAAATGTATGTGATTCTAGTGTTTAAAGATGCTTATTTTTCATACAGCATGAACTTTAAACGCAAACTGACTACCTCATCTAGTGCTTAGCTAAAGAAACAACTATCTGTTCCAGTGCAATAGGAATTACTGGTTGGGTTGATTAAATATGTGTGTGAGTACCATCTACGGTAGACAATTAAATGAATTCAACACTGACTATATATAATTTTTCACATTACAAACTGTCATTGGAAATGAATCCTGGCATAAAATGCATTTCTATTATAATACATGCTCACTGCAGAAAATTTGAAAAAATATAGCAGAAGATAAAAATCATCCCTCATCCCTCTATATGGAGATAATTGTAATGATTATTAAGGGCGTATGTCACTTCAATACTTAATTCTATGCAAATATTTATGTGGTAGGATACAACTTAGAGATCCTATAATAGGTCCTTGCCCCTACCTCATTCCCTTGTGCTCTATCCTGTGGCATTTCTAACCGCCTCACCCCTACACCCACCATCCCTCTTCTTAAAGGTTCAACATTGCCTTTTGATGCTTATATCAGAATTAAAAGCATTGAAAGTCAAACTCTGGGATGTGAATATTCTGAAAGTCCGTGTCCCAAATAATTAAGTGCATAAAATTGAATGAGGTAAACAAGAAGGGAGGGCCAGGTGCAGTGACTCACGCCTGTAATCCCAGCACTTTGGGAGGCTGAGGCGAGTGGATCACTTGAGGCCAGGAGTTTGAGACCAGCCTGGACAACATGGTGAAACTTTGTCTCTACTAAAAACACAAGAAAACTTAGCTGAGTATGGTGGCACATGCCTGTAGTCCCAGCTACTCGTAAGGCTGAGGTGAGAGAATGGCTTGAACCTTGGAGATGGAGGTTGAAGAAGGCTGAGATCATGCCACTGCACCTACAGCCTGGGCAACAAGAGCAAGACTCTGTCTCAAAAACAACAATGACAACAGCAACAACAAAACAAAAACAAAAAAACAAACGAAACCAAAACAAAAGAAGGAGGAAAGTGGAGCCAGGTCCCCCTCTCCTAGGGGAGATGAAGAATCTCCTTATGGGGAAAGGCATGTGGGGGGAATGGAAGGCACAGAACACTTGCCTAGAGAAAGAAATTGGTGGGTTTCAGGCGAACTATGTAGACCCACCCGAGGGGACCAGTACTGCGTTGCCTCTGACTTGAGTGAGCACCATCTGTTGCTGGCAATGAGAGCCCCAGGGGAGCTGCCACAGGCCCCATTGCCCGCTTGCCCAGTGTAGGTAAGCGTTTGTATTACCAGTGCTCGGGAACTAAACTAAGTCTGCAGTTTCCTCCCTGCCATTGTGCTAGGAGTGTCCATGGACACTAGCCAGTGGGTCTCTGGCACAGGGACCAACTGACACAAGTGTTAACCATCTGTTCCCTGAGATGCTGCTGCAAATTACTTTGTGTGGCCAGTGCCTCTCTTGAAAGATCGAGTACACTTGTGAGCCCATAAACTACCTGGATGGGCAGTGGTGAGGTCACAAGGAACGAGCCAGCTTTGGTACTTTGGTGGAACTGTGTGAAATCAGCTCTCCAGAGCACACACCTCACCTTTTAGATATCCCAAATTGGGATCATACTGTACGGCCTATTTGGAGACCCTGTATTTCCACTTTATATTCTATCATGTACTTTACCTTCATGATTAAATAGTCTAAGGTGATTTTAATGGCTTCAGGATATCCCATCACATGAAAGGTACCAGGGTTTACTTTAAAAATCCCCTCTTGTTGGACATTAAAATGATTTCCAGTGTTTTGCTGCTACTAATAATGCAACAATGACCTTCATTGTCCTAAATCTTTGTGAATGTCTCTGAATTAAAAAAAAATCTTAAAATATGGCAGGCGATCACAAGATAACTACTGTGAACATGATTGTCTGGGTTTTGGCTTAATTTTCTAGGATTATTGGCAGCTGTTGAAGCAGCTCAGGTCCCACCTGCTTTGCAGATGGGCAAGGCCTGCAGAGGCTCGGAATCGACTTAACACACTGGTCGGAGGAAGAAAGGCAAACATAGGAATATAAAATTGCCATGGAAACATGCTTCCTGGCTAAATACATATCTTGGTATCTAACCCATGTCTCAGAGTCTATGATGACTTGCATATATGAAATGAGGTCCTGCTTTGAGCTTAGCATTTCAGAGAAGATTGTAGTTCCCAGGAGCCTTCATCCTCTCTCTTCTGCCTCAGACAGGAAGTCCAGTCTGAGTTGTCCTCACACATGAACAGAAAAACCATGAAATATTAATGCCTTGTTAGTGACTCTGCTACAAACATTTAGAAAGCATCAGTCCCTTCCTAATCAATATGCTCTAAATTATGCATAGCAATGCCACAAAGTCACGCTTACTATCCTTTGGGTTACAGTGGTGGGAGGACTAGGAGCAGATACCTGAAGAAGATGCTAATCAGAGAGGGTCACAATCTCTTCTCTATATATTTGCTGTAGAACAAATTCAACTGGTTCCAGAATAAGAGAGTGTCTTATTCATCCAACAAGTCAAGATTTGGAAGTATAATGCTTGAAGTAGCCCAGTAGATCACTTTGATTTATCTCCCTCTTTGGCAGTAGGGAGAGGGAAATGGTAAAATTTTAACATATTTTGTCTCTGCTTACTTAGAAGGAATACATATCTATTCTAAAAAATTTGGAGAATGTAGAAAGATTAAATTTAAAATTTCCTGTTTAAATACACACTGTTATTTTTATTTTATTTCTGTTTTTATATTTATTTTTTGAGACAGGGTCTTGCTCTGTTACCCAGGCTGGACTGCAGTGTTACAGTCTTGGCTCACTGCAGCCTTGAACTCCTGGGCTCAACTGATCCTCCCACCTTAGCCTCTTGAGTAGCTGGGTATTTAGGTGTGTGTCATCACGGCCAGCTAATTTTTATTTTTATTTTTTTGCAGAGATGAGGTCTTGCTATGTTGTTCAGGCTGGTCTTCAACTATTGGCAATCTTCCTGCCTCAGTCTTCGGAAACACCTGAGATTACAGGTGTGAACCACTGTGCCTGGCCCGAATAGACATTATTTCAAAGAATAGGTTTAGGTTCAAAGAAAAATTGAGTGAAAAGTTCCCACATGCCCCCTCCCCCTACACATGCACAACCTCCTCCACTATCAATATTTCACATGAGCATGGTACATTTGTTACAATCAATGAAGTTACCGTTAAAAAACAAAATTTCAACAAATTGAGTTTAATGATTGAATTGGCTTTTATTTGTGATTCATGAATTGGGCAGCAACTCATTTATGAAATAGAAGGGCACTAGGCTGGACATGGCATGATTTTTGCAAGGTAGCTTGAGCAGGAACAAGGTAGTATCACAGTGCAAAAAAGCAGATTGGTTAACATCAGGTTACTTCAGGCTACTTTCTTTGTATGATTTAAAGCAGAGGAAGATTACTTATGCTGGCCAAAACTTGCCTGTTTGGAGATTTGGCTATTACCTCTCTCCTGATTTCTCAGAAGGTCAGATCTTAAAAGTAAACAGCTTGTGTTTTAGTTTGGTAATATGAAAACTTAGCATGAGTGACTCCCTTTCAGGTTGTTCTGCCGGGGCCTGTGCAGGATCTCCGTCAGTGGTCTCTTAGAAATTTTATTTAACACAGCTGGGCGCAGTGGCTCATGCCTGTAATCCCAGCACTTTGGGAGGCCGAGGCGGGCAGATTGTCTGAGGTCGGGAGTTTGAGACAAGCCTGGCTAACACGGTGAAACCCCACCTCTACTAAAAAAACAAAGATTAGCCGGCTGTGGTGGCGCATGCCTGTAGTTCCAGCTATCCTGGAGGCTGAGGCAGGAGAATCGCTTGAACCCGGGAGGCGGAGGAATTGAAGTGAGCTGGAGATTGTGCCATAGCACTCCAGCCCTGGTGACAGAGCAAGACTCTGTGTCAAAAAAAAAAAAAAAAAAAAAAGGAAAAGAAAAAAAGAAAAGTTATTTAATACTACGTTGATACCTCATTGTCTACCAACTCCATGATTTTCATTAGAGTTCACTTTTGGTGTTGTACTTTGTAAGGTTTTTGAAAATGTATAATGACATGTGTCTACCACTATAATATCACACTGAATAGTTTTGTTACCCTAAAAACTCTGTGCTTTGCCTATTCATCCCTTTACTTTTTTTTGAGATGGAGTCTCACTCTTATCACCCAGCCTGGAGTGCAGTGGCACGATCTCGGCTCATCATAACCTCCACCTCCTGGGTTCAAGCGATTCTCCTGCCTCAGCTTCCCGAATGGCTGGGATTACAGGCGCCTGCCACCACGCCTGGCTACTTTTTGTATTTTTAGTAGAGACGGGGTTTCACCATGTTGGCCAGGCTGGTCTTGAACTCCTGACCTCAGGTGATCTGCCCGCCTTGGCCTCCCAAAGTGCTGGGATTACAGGCGTTAGCCACTGCGCCCGGCTTCATCCCTTTACTTTTAATATATATGTTTATGTTTAAAGTGAATTTCTTGTGGGCAATATATAGTTGGGTCTTCTTTTTTGGTCCACTCTGACAATTTGTCTTTTCAGTGGTAGGTTTAGGCCATTAATGTTTAAAGTGGTTATTAATTTAGTTGTGTTGATATCTATCATACTTATTACTGTTTTCTATTATTGCCTTTTTCTTTATTTCATTTTTGCCTTCCACTCTTTTTAGGCCATTTGTGGTTTTAATAGACCATTATATAAATTTTCTCCATTTTATCTTCTTTCTTAGCATATCAATTATACTTGTAAAACTTTTTAGTGGTTGTTCTAGATAGAATTTGCAATATACAACTAATTCAATCCACCTTCAAATAATACTATACCACTTCACAAGGAGTGCAAATACCTTATAATACAAAATAAGCCTAATTCCTTCTTCTCACTCCTTATGTCATTGCTATTATTCATTTCACATATACATAAGCACATGTAATTGTATACGGATGCTCTTCAACTTACTTTGGGATTATAGCCTAGTAATTGAAAACATCACAAGTGAAAGATGGATTTAATACACCTAGCCTACCAAACATCATCACTTAGCCTAGCCTATGCGCTCAGAATACTTACATTAGCCTACATATAGGCAAAATCATCCAACAGAAAGTCTGTTTTATAATAAAGTGTTGACTATCTCATATAATTTGTTTAAAACTGTACTGAAAGTGAAAAACAATGATAGTATGGGTACTAGAGGTACAGTTTCTACTGAATGTGCATTCCTTTCATACCATTGTAAAGTCAAAAAAGTCATAAGTTGAACAATCAGACGTCATGGACTGTCTGTATATATTTACATACACATGAACATACATAAATATGTTATTGCTATTTTTATTTTGAACAAACCATTCCCTGTTATGCCAATCAGGAATAAGAAACATAAATGTTTTTATTTACTTGTATTTATTCCTTTTCAAATGATCTTCCTTTATGTAGATTTGAATTTCTGGAGTTTATCAATTTTCTTCTCTCTGAAGAAGTTTTTAAAAATATTCCTTGAAAGGAATGTCTACTGGCAACAAATTCCCTCAATGTTTGTTTGTCTGAGAAATTATTTCTCCACTTTTGAAATATACTTTCACAGGATAAAGAATTCTAGTGGGGCTTTTTTCTCTAAACACTTTAAATATTTCACTCCATTCTCCTCTTGCCTACATTGTTTCTGAGAATTGAGATGTAATTCTTATCTTTGCTCCTCTACAGATAACGTATTTTTGTCCTCTATTGTTCTCCATAATTTTTTCTTTATTTTTGATTTTCTGTAGTTTGAAAATAATATGCTTCAGTGTAAATTTTTTGTATTTATTCTTCCTGGTGTTCCCTGAGCCTCGTGGATCTATGATTTGGTGTCTCACGTTTACTTTTTGGGAAATTCTGTTATTATTGCTTTAAATATTTCTTCTGTTTTTTTTTTATCTCTATTTCTACTTTTCCTGATATTCACAATATTTATGTTGCACCTTTTGTGTTTGTCCCATAGTTCTTGGATATTCTATTCTATTTTTCAGTATTTTTTCTCTTTGCTTTTTAGTTTTAGATGTTCTATTGACATATCCTCAAGCTTGGAGATAATTTCCCCAGCCATGTCTAATCTACTAATGAGTCCATCCAAAGGCATTCTTCATTTCTCTTACAGTGTTTTTGATATATTGCATTTCTTTTTGACATTAGAATTTTCATCTCTCTACTTACATTGCCCATCTGTTCTTGCATGTTTACTTTTATTCCATTAGAGTCCTTACCATATTAATTACAGTATCATGATCTGATAATTCCAGCATCTCAGCTCTGAGTCTATTTCTTCAAACTGTTATTTTTCTTTCAGTATGTCTTTTACTTTTTGTTAAAAGCTGGACATTATGTACCGGTAGAAAGGAACTCTAGTAAATAGACCTTTAGTGATGTGGTGGTAAGGTGTAGGGGAGAAGAAACATTCTACAGTCCTATGATTAGGGGTTTTAGTGAGCCTGTGTCCCTTGACTATGCACTTCACAAGTGCCTTTAAGGTCCCCCCCACCCTGCTTTAGGTAGGACAGGGTGGGTAGAAGGGATTGGAGTTGGATATATCACTTCCCCTAGGTTGGTTAGGCTCTGACAAAACCCCAATTAATTATGCTCTGGTAAAATAATATTTCTCTCTCTCTTGCTCTCTCTCTCTTTAAGAGACAGAGTCTCACTATATTGGCCAGGTTGGTCTTGAACTCCTGGTTTCAAGCAAACTTCCCTCCTTGGCCTCTCAAATTATTTGGATTACAGGCATGAGCCACTGTGCCCAGTCAAACATGATGAATTTTAAAATTTTTTAAAAAATAGAAATGAGGGTCTTGTTTTCTTGCCCAGGCTGGTCTTGAACTCCTGTGCTCAAGGAGTCCTCCTGTCTCAGCCTCCCAAAGTGTGGGGTTACAGGTGTGACCCTAAAATATTAATAGTTTCTTTTGAAGGCACACCTTGTTCAGAAGAAAAGAATGCTTCAGTGTACTTCAAAGTAACCACTTTTCCTCTCTTCTCTTTCCCCTGCTGGAAACATAAGAAGATTTTTCTTCAGTCTTCATTGTGGGAACCTGGTTGAGCTCCTGGACTTAAAACTAACGAAAGTATGGGGGCCCCTTAATAACTAGGCCCTCCTGGAGTTTTGGCATGACAGACTTGTTCATACTGAGCCTCCAGCAATTTGTCAGTTACAGGTTAGGTCCCTTTCCCTTCCTTCCTTCCTTCCTTCCTTCCTTCCTTCCTTCCTTCCTTCCTTCCTTCCTTCCTTCCTTCCTTCCTCCCTCCCTCCCTCCCTCCCTCCCTCCCTCCTTCCCTCTCTCCCTCCCTCTCTCCCTCTCTTTCTCTTTCTTTCTCTCTTTCTTTCTATCTTGACAGGGTCTCACTCTGTTGCCCAAGCTGGAGTGCAGTGGTGCAATCTCGGCAACCTCCACCTCCTGGGTTCAAGCTGTTCTCCTGCCTCAGTCTCCTGAGTAGCTGGGATTACAGGTGCACACCACCATGCCCGGCTAATTTTTATATTTTTAGTAGAAACGGGTTTCACCATGTTGGCCAGGCTGGTCTTGAACTCCTGACCTCAAGTGATCCTCTCACCTCAGCCTCCCAAAGTGCTGGGATTATAGGCATGAGCCACTGTGCCCGGCCAACTCAGGTTTTTCTACCCTAGTACTGGCTCCCATGGGGTTTTCTGCTCCAGTATGTTATGATTTTCCGTATCTGCCTGTTCATCTCTCCAATTTTGGGGTCAATGGTTTACTCTGTGACCTCACTTCTCTGATTCGTCTAAAAAGAGTTGTTAATTTTTCAGTTCGTTCAGGTTTTTTCTTATTGTCAGGATGGAGTGGCAACTTCCAAACATCTTATATGTCAGATGGGAATTTTTTAAAAGATATTTTAAAAAATGCCTGTAGACATCCCTAAAAGATTTAGATGCTATTAACTATTTCAATGCATTTCCATGTGCATGTATATATGAAAGCAGCCACATATTACCGTTTTTTTATGTATGTAGGAATTATTTGCATACACAATAATATACATATATGCATTGTATACTGTGTATGCAAATATTTTCTATATACATATATCAATACAATATATGCAGTTGCTTTCGTAAAATTTTGATTAAGTTTGCACAGCTTTGTATTTAGATTTTTTTCTTAATTTCTATTTGTATTTTTCTTAATTTCCATTTGTATTTGTATTATTGTATTTTCATTAAATAATCTTGTTAACAGCAGTTAACATTCAAATTATCTCATATAACTAAGAGATGAAGCATAGCAGAAAACTACCTGTGAAGTCAAGAGAAGTTGGCAATTAAAAAAGTGTTGATCATCTGTGAACCTTTAAGTTGACATAAAATTATTTTAGTTCAGTTAAATAATACATATTAAGTACTCCAACCCTGTCACCTGCATTGTGGTTACAGAGATAAATGGAATGTAGACTTTGGCTGGAGGGGCATATACCTACATGAGAAAAAGACTAACAAATAGACAATGATAATAAGAGTTGGGAAGTGCTGTGGGGTACATGCATATGCATGGCATATATATGGACAGTGTTTGGGAGATGAGTAAGAGAAGCATTTCACCCAGCTTTGGTGGCTTTTTAGGTGGCAACAGCTGGGCTGAGTTTCTAGCAATGACAAGAATTTGGCCAGAGGAAGTCTCAGTGTAGGAAAGGAAGAGCAGGTGTCCTAAATAGAGGTAACAACCTGTGTGGAGCTGGAGGTGTGGAACCTGAATTGATACTGGGTGGGAAATGAAGATTCAGGTACACTGACATAGGAAAACCCAAAAGTTGTTTGATAGGAGGGACCAAGCTACTTCTTAGTTATTAGTTTCATTTTGGTCTCAAAGTATTGTATTTTTCTTGAATAGCAAACAGAAACTTATACATGTAGTGTAGAGTCCACCACATGCCAATCTCTGGCAAAACGAAGCCTTACCAATTGGACTATGCTCGAGAAATCCTATTTTAGAAAAAAATGAGACAAGAGTCAGCTTGTGTAGGATTTGTATCAAGCACAGTGAAAATTTAAAATAAGTTTTGTGACTTAAAGGGGGTAAACATTATTTACCTGAAAAATTCACTTACTTGGCTTTATAAAAAAGAAATATAGTTTTCAATTTTTCTATTAGAAGGACTTTAAAAAAAGTAAATATTGAACACAATCAAGTATATAAAACAAAAATAAGTGTAGCATCTCTGCTTGAAGCAAGGGGTGTGTGTGTGTGTGCACACAGAAGCATCCAGAGCTCAAACCACTCAGCATGCCCCTTTGCCAGAAGAACCTAGAATTGCAGAATATAATTTACAAACTATTGAAGTAGACTGGAGGACTATGAGGGGTGAAAGGACTGACAGATTTAATTGAAACATCCAAACCTTGGATTTTAGACATGGCCCTCAAAGAGTTGGCAAGGGATTGTGACTTTCCCAGGATAGTGGGACTGAATAATTTCTCAGGCATTTCTTAAAATTCTGATGATTTTATCCCATGACATGCTTTTGCCTGGAGAGGAACTCAACATAATAGGAACATCTTGGGCCTCCATTCAAGAAAACGTAGTAAAATAATAACAAATATAAAGTTTATTATTTTTGGAACACTTTTTGTGTATCCTACACTGTGAATGCATTTTGTATTCATTATCTTAAAAAATTTTAATTGGTCTGGTGCGGTGGCTCACGCCTGTAATCCCAGCACTTTGGGAGGCCGAGGTGGATGGATCACCTGAGGTCAGGAGTTCGAGACCAGCCTGGCCAACATGGTGAAACCCTGTCTCTACTTAAAATACAAAAATTAGCTGGGCATAGTAGCAGGCACCTGTAATCCCAGCTACTTGGAGGCTGAAGCAGGAGAATCGCTTGAACCCGGGAAGCAGAGGTTGCAATGGGCCAAGATGGCACCATTGCACTCCAACCTAGGGGGCAAGAGTGAGACTTTGTCTCAAAAAAAGAAAAAAAAAATAATTGTAGGCTGGGCATGGTGGCTCACACCTGTAATCCCAGCACTTTGGGAGGCCGAGGCGGGTGGATCACCTGAGGCTGGGAGTTCGAGACCAGCTTGGCCAACATGGTGAAACCCCATCTCTACTAAAAAATACAAAAATTAGCTGGGCGTGGTGGCAGGTGCCTGCAATCCCAGCTACTTGGGAGGCTGAGGCAGGAGAGTGGCTTGAACCCGGGGGGTGGAGGCTGCAGTGAGCCGAGATTGCACCATTGCACTCCAGCCTGGGAGACAGAGCAAGACTCTGTCTCAAAAAAAAAAAAAAAAAAAAAAAAAAAAAATTAATTGTAAACTACCTATGACATAAGATTTACTATACTAATTATTCTCAGGTACACAGTTCAGTGGCATTAAGCACACTCACATTGTTGTGCGACCACCACCATTTATTTCCAGAGTTCTTTTGATTTTGCAAAACTGAAACGCTATAGCCATTAAACAATAACCTCTTTCTCCCTCCCATTAGCCCCTGGCTACCACCATTCTCCTTTCTGTCTGTATGAATTCAACTACACTAGGTACCTTATATAGGTGGAATCATATAGTATTTGCCCTTTTGTGACTGACATTTCATTTTGCTTAATGTCTTCAATGTTCTTTCATGTTGTAGCCTCTGTGAGAATTTTTTCTTTCTAAAGCTGAGTAATATTCCACCGTATGTATATACTACATTTTGTTTATCCCTTCCTCTGTTGATGAAAACTTGGATACCTTTCACCATTTGTTATTGAGAATAATGCTGCTATAAACATGAATCTAAAAATATCTCAAGTCCCTTCTTCCAATTTTTTTACATACCTATTAGCATGTCATATAGATAATGGATCATATGATAATTCTAATTGTAATTTTTTGAGGATCCGCCACACTGTTTTCCACAGTGGCTGCACCATTTTACCAAACAACAGTATACAAAGTTTCTTACCAAGTGTGCATACAAGCTCCAATTTCTCCAAATCCTTTCTAGCGCTTGTTATCTTCTGTGCATATTTGTGCTTTTTTTTTTTTCCGAATAAACAGCTATCCTAATAGATGTGAAGTGCTATCTCACTGTAGTTTTGATTTTCATTTCTCTAATCATTAGTGATGAGGAGCATCTTTTCACTTGCTTATTGGCATTTGTATATCTTCTTTGGAAAAATGTCTATTTAAATCCTTTGCTTGTTTTTGTTGTTGTTGTTGTTGTTGTTGTTGCAGGAGTTCTTTATATAGTTCTTATATTGATCCCTTATGAGATATATAGTTTGAAAACATTTTCTCTCATTTAGTGAGATGCTTGTTCACTGTTAATTGTGTATTTTCATGCACAGAAGCTTTTAATTTTGATGCAGAGCAATTTATCTTTATTTTCTTCTGTTGCTTGTGCTTTTAGTGTTATATACAAGGAATCATTGTGATATTTAATATCGCGAAGACTTTTCCATGGTTTTCCCTAAGAGATTTATAGTTTTTAGCTCTTATGTTTAGATCTTTGATCTATTCTGAGTTCCTTTCTGTGTATAGTACCGTAAGGGTTGAACTTTATTCTTTTGCATGCGGACATTCAGTTTTCTCAATAACATTTATTGATTAATGTGACTTTCTTAGAGCCACATAGACAGTAGCAGAGATGTGGCCAGAACCTAGGTTCCCTGATTCTAGGTCTTTAGGACTTCCCCTACTGTTGTTTGTTAGTGCCCCATTGCCCACTGTCTTCCATAACTGAGGCACCACTGTGTTCACACAGAAGTGTGATGTGTGATGGAGTTCACACTCTGAGTGCACCTGCATTTGAAAGGCAGAATTTGTTGTCCCCAATATTTTTGAACAAGGAGGTCATCCAGTGCTCCCTGCCCAACTGGTCATCCAGTTTTGCTTCTACTTCATCATTTCATTAAGGCTGGAAAGGAGGCAAACCCAGTCACAAAAACTTGCCTTCAGAATCGCATGTTGTTTATACTTGACTTCACACGCTTTTCCTTAATAAACCACAGGGCTCTTTAAGAACCAAACCTCTTCTTTCAGGAAAATAAAATGGGCTTGTGCAATGAACTGTACAAATTAAAAAATATGAATTATGAAATGATGAATGAGAAGTCCAAACTTAGCGAAATTAATTTCTAAAATACATTCTATCCGCTGAGACTCTGATCATGATCCTTTTTCAATTCATACCTAAACTACCATCTATTTAATTTTCTTTGCAGGAGTTGGTGGTTAGTATATGTCAGAGGAAAATACTAAAAAAAAAATCAATGAGCAAAAATATTTTAAAATCACTTGCAAATGTGTTAAACATAAATTTCATGCAGTGTAAACCTGTGTAACACATGTATACTGGGTCCTACATGGTCCCATCTTTGCATGGTCATGTATTTCAAGAAACATGCCTCAGAAACACAACTGAAGGTCATTAAAAGTAATTCCAATCTTTACTTGGCTATTGATTAACATTAAAGTGGATTCAATTCATAACTTATATTTCTTTCAATTTCTGCCTGTCTCTTTCACATTTTGCAACTGCTCCCCAATCAAATGCACCCTTCAACACCTATCCAATGACCTTTTCTATTTCGTTGTCTTCCCCATCTCCTTCTGGATCCCCCTTTTCTCTCAGACATTTTCCTCCTCAAAATTTTACTCATATGCATAATAAAGGGGATGGTGATGAACACTTCTTACCACCTTTGTTTTTTTTTTTGAGACTAAGTCTCGCTCTGTCACCCAGGCTGGAGTGCAGTGGCATGTCTTGGCTCACTGCAACCTCTGCCTCCTGGATTCAAGCGATGCCCCTACCTCAGCCTCCTGAGTAGCTGGGATTACAGGCATCCACCACCGTGCCTGGCTAATTTTTGTATTTTTAGTAGAGATGGGGTTTCACCATGTTGGTTAGGCTGGTCTTGAACTCCTGACCTCAAGTAATCCGCCTGCCTTGGCCTCCGAAATTGTTGGGATTACAGGCATGAGCCACTGTGCCTGGCCCACCTTCACTCTTTCCACCTGGTCCAGGCCACCATCATTTCTAGCCTGAATCGCTATGTGAGTCTCTCAGTTGGTCTCCTCACTTCCACCCCTGCCCCTTAGAGTCTATTCCAGATACAGAAGCCAAAACAATCCATTAAAATATAAAGTCAGCATTAGCTTTCTCCTTCCGCTGAGTATTTATTTGCTTACTGTCTGTTTCTTCCCACTAGACTGGAAGCTCCTTGACTGTGGGCAGTTTTCTCTGGTTCCCTGCTGTATCTCTGGTGAAAACAACACTGACTGGTACATGAGAGGTACCTCAAATTTGTTGAATGAAAGGCTGAGTTGATGAATGAATTTCTTACTTGATTTTACAGGTTATTTCTTCTGTATGAAATAACTACTATAAGAATTGACATGATTTTGGCTTCAGGTTACAAAAAAGACAGCATGCTTTATTTTATGTAAATAAGAAGCCATTTCTGAACATGAATGATGTGTTACCATTAAGGCTTCAAAACCAATGAGGAAAACAAACGCTATATCTCTGACTGCCTTTCTGCTGTTACTTGCCATGCTACAATTCATACTTTTGTTTTTTTGGTCTTTCAGTCTCCTTTTATTAAAGGGGGAATTAAAAAGAAAGAAGTGGCTTAAACAATGAGGAATTACTGCTCACATTACTGGAAGTACAGAGGTAGCCTGATTCTAGCAACTGAATGATGGCCTTGAGCTTGCAGGTGCTTTTTCTTTCTTTGACATCCAGTACTACAGGGCACCTTCAGTGCCCTGTCTCGTAGTCTGTCAGTCTACCTTTAATCTAGCAATTGGTGCAGGAAATCAGCTCTGCCCAGGTGCATCAGCACCTTGCCTCAGCTGCACACCATAGTTTTCACTTTCTGTTCCAGGGCCCTTCTGCTAGCAGATGTGTCTTCTAGGAACCAACTGAGGGACCAGCTGGACCCTTGTGCACAAGCAAACTTACAAACAGGAGGACGTTAACATGCCATGGGGCAACTGTTGACCAATGGGAGATGAGAACGAGTAGATAAATGTTTCAGTCTTTCAACCTTTGGGTCACATTTCTGAGTCATATTCTATACAGTTCTTTTAGAATCTCTTAGCAGGATCAATGTCCAGTTGCCCACAGTAGTGACTAATTTGATAGTGTGCCATTGAATTTACTTTCCTTTCTCCCCTCACTGTTCAGAGTCTTCCCACTCTTGTACCCTAAAATTTTCTCAAATAAGCTACTCATGGGGATATTCTTGCCCCAGGCTCTGTTTTCAGGGGAAAACCTAGGCTATGAGAGTTGGAACCAGAAAGTTCTCTGAAAGCAGTCCCTCAGGATGGATTCTGTGACTTGATTACTCATTGGTAGATGGCAAGAAGGACTTCATTGTTGGTGGAAAGCAGGGTGTTGCTAACCCTTGACATGCAGTATTACTACAATTACTAAGACTCTGTATGGTAGAGAATTGGGATGAGGAGCAGCTGGAAGGTGAGACACTGGCATAAGTTGGGGAACCTAGGCTAAGACGGTAGCCTTTATGTAAATGCTGGTCCTCCTCATGCTCATAAAATGGCTGTGAGTAGCAAGCGGAGTGTATTAGTCTGTTCTCACACTGCTAATAAAGACATACGTGAGACTGGGTAATTTATAAAAGAAAGAAATTTAATGGATTCACAGTTTTGCATGGCTGGGGAGGGCTCACAATCATGGCAGAAGGCAAAGCAGAAGCAAAGGCACATCTTACGTGGTGGTAGGCAAGAACTTGTGTAGGAAAACTCCCCTTTATAAAACCATCAGATCTTGTGAGATTTATTCACTATCATGAGAACAGCATGGGAAAGACCTGCCCCCAAGATTCAATTACCTCCCACTGAGTTCCTCCCATGACAGGTGGGAATTATGGGAGCTACAATTCAAGATGAGATTTGGGTGGAGACACAGCCAAACCATATTATGGGGCTATTTGCTTCCTCTTTCACATCCAGGAGAAGAGGAAGAGTGCCTCCAAGAGTAGTTCTTCCTTCAGTATGATCTCATGGACTTTTTTGGACCAATTTTTGTTGCAATGAAATGCTATTAGGCTTAGGTTTCTGAATG
Source organism: Macaca fascicularis (assembly GCF_037993035.2). Taxonomy (NCBI): domain Eukaryota; kingdom Metazoa; phylum Chordata; class Mammalia; order Primates; family Cercopithecidae; genus Macaca; species Macaca fascicularis. Next base: position 75,851,472 of record NC_088381.1, read on the forward strand.
AATCATGGCCAAGGGGCACTGAAATTACTTACTGGAATTACTGCAGTTACTGAGATGGTTAACGTTAGGTGAGTTGCAAACCATTCATGAAGTTCATATCTTTTCCAAACTTTTTTAAAGTTCGTAGTTGCTGAGAGAGACTGAATTGCATGCTGGGGAATCAACCGCAATGTCCATTGCACTCTTCTATTCCTGATTTCTTGATGAACCGCTCATCTTTCTTCAAGACACTGTTAAAACATCACCTGTTCTGTGAAGACTTCTGTGAGGCAGGCTTATCTTCTCTGTGCTACATCTGAACCTATGTGAGGCAGTGGTTTTGAAAGTATGGGTGCTGGAGCCCATTTGCCCAATTTCCTAGCTGTGTGATGTTGGGAAACTTGTTTAACCTCACTGTACATCAGTAGTTTCATAAGTAAAAAAGGTATTGACTTTATTTTCTTTATTTTTCTTTTTTGTTTTTAGATTGGGAAAAAGGTACTTACTTTAGAGTGTTGCTGTGAAGATTAAATATGTAGAATGTATAAGTGGTTCAGAACAGTGTCTGGTGCATAATAAGTGCTCATTGCATCTGTTATAGGATTTCACTCCTAGTCATTTTTGTGTTTCCAGTGCCTGAAGTGAATAAAGATCTGTTAAATGAATAAATGAAAGAACAAATAGCACAGAGAATACACAAATATCTGGAAGAGAGAGATTGCTATGAGGAGCTGGGGGATGGAGGAGAGTGGTTTGAGCATGTTTATTGGAGGACGTGGAATCTGAGTAGAAACTTGAAGGATAAATTGGCCTTTTCCAGGGTCGAGGATCAAAAACAGTACTAGTATGAGGAAGTGTGTGTAAAGACACAGAAGAGAAAATAAGCACAGAGCATTTGAGAGAATAGAGCAATGTGGCTAGAATCGAAGGAGTGGGAACGGAAATGAGGAGGGATAAGACAGGACAGTTAGGTTGGAACCAAACTGAGGAGGAACCAAGTCTATATGAATAGGAGAAGGATAATTTTGTGGAAAGAGGTCAGGCTTCAGAATTATACCATGGTTTGGACTCTTGTCCCCATCACTTACTGCTTGTCTGGCCTTAAAATCACTTGACCATTCTAAGTTTATTTTTTAAATCTATAACATAAAAATAGGCCAGGCAAGGTGGCTTATGTCTGTAATCCCAGCATTTTGGGAGGCCGAAGTGAGCAGATCACTTGAGCCCAGGAGTTCGAGACCAGCCTGGGCAATGTGGTGAAACCCTTTTTCTCCAAAAAATGCAAAACTTAGCCAGGCATGGTGGCACGTGCCTGTAGTCCCAGCTACTTGGGAGGCTGAGGTTGGAAAATCGCTTGAGCTCAGGGGGTCGAGGCTGCAGGGAGCTGAGATCACGCCACTACACTCCAGCCTAGATGACATAGAGAGAGCCTGCCTCAAAAAGTATTTGCATAATCTGTAGAGATTTTTTGAAGATCAGCAAAAATCCACATAGAATGCCTTTCAAATGGTAAGCACATGATAAAGGCATTTGTTAAGTTGATTGTTATACTGGCAGGTAGTGTTAAAACCTTTGTTTTATACAGGAGAGTGGCATTTTAACGTCCTTTGATGGTAGTATTATTGAACCATCAAAATTTATAGAGTGATAAAACCCAGGAACTGAACCAGCAAGTCTGCCAGACATTGCCAATGCATGGAAATCACTGCCTTCTTTGGTCGATTGGGAGGCAGCAGAAGGTAATGGAAATATTTCAAGTGATGGGACTTCGCAGATTCCTTTTTTCCTCTTTCAGATTTAGTTTTATAATTCTGCTTTCAAGCAGACCACCACTTTCTTTATAGGATTGTTTGATTTATCTGCACTGTTGAGTGACACTTTACTTCCTAAAAACCAACCAGAAGTCTTTCTTAGTCAGTTCATAAATTGGATCTTGCCATGGTCAAATCTGAATTTCGTCTCTGCCATTACAGGGAGTGGAAGAGATGCTGATTCTTTACATATTAACTTTTCCTTCTGGTAAAACTGCAGGAGAGACTTTATCATGATCACATCATTATTAGCCAAGGGCCCACAAAGAGTGAACACCAGAGATTTTCAGGCTTACATATTAGCTTCAGTTGTGACTTACCCTTTGCAATCACAAGCCGACAGCTCCCTGAAGGCCTGTAGGTTCTCACCTGATATTCTTTGGTTCTTGTGAAATCACAAATTGATTGTGGATTTCCCCATTTCTGCTCTAATTGTCTTCACTTTTGCTGTTCTAAGTAAGGTGTTTAGAAGGCTACTGCACTTACATTCCAAGAATGAAAACATAAAATGAGGGTGTTGTCCTAGATTCATTTGTATTGGTGAAGCAAATTGTTAAAATTAACAATAATATTCTAAGGGAGGAAGACACAGAAAATTTGACAGTTGTCCCTCATGTTTATTGAAGAAAATCGGAACAAAAATGGCCTTTGAGGAAGTGAGGTTTGTCCTTTAATTCTTGAGGAGTAGGAGAAGGTAATTTAATTTCTACAGAATAATTTTGGTGACAAATGTGCCTTGAATTTAAAGTAATTTATTTACATATCTGACTAACGTAAATCTCAAAAGAATGTTTTAGAAATGATCTTCTTTCCAGATTTTCAACTAGAAATCAGAATTAGCATTTCTTCACCTATTATATAAAGGATACTCTCATCCATTGGAGGCAATATATTAGAATGGTCATTACCACACCTGGTTTTAGAATGAGATAACTTAGGTTGATCTCCTGGCTTCATTACTTACTACTATGTGATCTTTGGCAAGTTACATAATTTGTCTGAAAATGATACCTACTTCATAAAAATGTGAGGATTAAAAGAGTCAGCAAGTTGATTTCTGATTTCCAGTAAGATTTAACAGGTAATGGCAAGCCATTAATCTTATGTAGCAACTAGAAAAAAATGGGTAAATTACATAAATTATGTTTTAAAAAATATCAGAGGACAGTGGAAACAAAAAGGACTAGATGAACTAACATTTCAAAGAGAGAAGGACTCTTCTTAGGTGGGCTAAGATTATTCTCTTCTTTCTTATGAAGATGGGCTGGGTCTGACTATGTGTTTACTATGTGTTATAGACTGAAATTTTACTAGGGGAAGAGGAACCAGTAGAGCTTTAGAATAACATATAGCTTGATATACTGGTTTAAAGTCTAGAGAAGGCCCAAATGTACAGATAGTTTGCCTGATAGAATATTTGCTGAAGCTGAATTGAGGGGTATGAGAAGCTGGTATTAGACTGGAAAGGCAGAACAAAATATTATGTAATTTCACAGGGTTTTTGAGAAAAATCCTTCCTGGAGAAACGTCCTGTAATAAACACAAGACAGATTTCATTCTTGAGACATATGAAAAGCAGAGGTGAAGCCATCTATGTAAAGCAATTATGAGGCTTCTTGGAAGCTTACTGCTTGAATGAATTGAGGTAATCCATCTCTTATCTCATCTGCCTAACAGAGGACAAGGTGAGCCGTCTTTGAAGGAAAACAGTATCAACTTCAGTTTTCCATGGTTCCTTTCCATACAGTGTCTGGCATACAATAACAAAACCAAGACACATTTGAAGAGACAGAAAAATTTTTTTCTTTACAAATAATCAAGAGAAAAGAAAAGACAACAAAATAGATAAAATTATCCACATGTTAAAGTTCGTACATTTTATTATAAATATGTTACAGAAAATAGAGAAAATGATGAATAGATGAATAAAAATATAAATCAAATATTAAAAGTTTGAACAAAGCCTATGTAAAATAATTAAATGGACATTTGAAAATGTAGTATCTAGACTTAAACACATTGGACAGGTTTAACAGAAAACTGGTCATAGCAGAAAACAAATTTAGTAACTTCAAAGAAAGTTCAATAGAAAATATTCAAGCTAAAGCACAAAGAGGGGGAAAAGGAAAAGAAGGAACAGAATGCGAGAGAAATGTAGGACAATATCAAAATGGCTTAATTATGCATAACATATGTGTTCTTTCAATACAAAAGCATAAGAGAGAGAAAATAGGGCACAAACAACCTCTGAAAAGATAAAGAGTGATAATTTTCTAAAACTTATATAAAAGATATCAACTCACAAATTCTAGATGCTCAGAGACCCACAATCAGGATAAATACAAAAAGAAAACTATACATAAGAATATAGGGGAGAAGGCTGGGCGTGGTGGCTTACACTTGTAATCCCAGCACTTTGGGATGCTGAGACTGGTGAATCATTTAAGATCAGGGGTTCGAGACCAGCCTGGCCAATATGGTGAAATCCCATCTGTACTAAAAACTCAAAAAAATTATCTTGGCATGGTGGTGGACACCTGTAATCCTAGCTACTGGGAGGCTGAGGTAGCAGAATCACTTGAACCTGGGAGGTGGAGGTTGCAGTGAGCCGAGATTGTGCCACCATACTCCAGCCTGGGTGACACAGTGAGACTACATCTCAAAAAAAATACCAAAAAACAAACAAAAAAAAGAATACAGGGGAGAAAAAAATGCTTTCTTCTATCCTTCTAGGTTCTTTGGCTGGTCTTCACATTAAATTGACATAAGATAGATTAACAGGAGAAAAGTAACTTTAATTATGTATACACAGGAGACCCACAAAAATATGAGACTAAAGAAGGTGGTCAGAGGACTGAGACTTATCAGATGACTGAGACTTTAATGTTCTAAGGATTACAGGTGTCCACCACCATGCTAGAGAAAGGAATAGAGGATTAAAGTTTCTGGAGAGTGGTGGAGACAAATTATGGGAAAGTGAAGGGAGGAAATATATGGTAAATAAAAATTACCTTGTTATGCAGATAAACATCTCTTAGGTGATAAAAGTTGTCTCAGAGTGACTCTCTTCCTAGTATAGATATTTTTGCCAATAAAAATTATCTTTAAAAATCAAATTTTTCTTATAAAAGGGTAAATTTATACTTTGTCTTAAGCCGCTGAAAGGGAGGTAAAGATTTCTTTAAGCACTGGCTGTTTGTCAATTTCTTTTAGCTCAAATAATCAATATGCCCAAATAGCATATTTTGCAGTGACATGTTCTAAACTCCTTCAGAAACATTATAATTACACTCTGATTGAAAAGGTAAAGAGAAAAATACTAAAAGCAGCAAAAGAAAAAAACATTATTTTCAAAGAATTGATAAAAAAAAATCAATTGCAGATTTTTCAACTGAAACTATGGAAGCAAGAAGACAATAGAATGACATCTTCAGAATGATGAAAAAAAGAGACTTTTATCTATGAATTCATACACAGTGAAAAATATCCTTCAAAAATAGTGATAAAATAAAGACATTTTAAGTCAAACAAAAGCTGAGCATATCAGTCCCTAGTAGGCCTGCACTACAAGAAATACTAAAAGGAGTTGTACTAGCTGAAATAAAAGGATCTCAGAAGCACAGAACTTCAGGAAGGAATGAAGACCACCAGAAATGGGACATACGCAATTCAATATAGGAGGATATTGACTTTTAAGGGTTTATAGTGTTATACATTAAGTAAAATATATGAAAACAGTAGCACAGAAGTCAGGAAGAGTCGAATGTAGTTAAATTTTTGCAAGGTTTTTGCATTGTTTGGGAAGTAATAAGAGTAATAAGGTTAACTTAAAGTTGTTAGAGTTGCACGGTAAAATCTCTAGAGTATCCAGATATTATAAAAATAGAAAAAGGGAAATGTAAAAAGCAAATAGAGGAGATATACTGATTTAAGTTTTAAATCTTTAAGAAAGGAAGAAAGAATACTAATCTACACAAACTATTCCAGAAAAGATAAGTGAGAGAATACTTCTCAGCCTATTTTATGAGGCCAGTAAATCCTGATACAAAAACTTGACAGGGACACTAGAAGAAAGAAATATTACATGCTAATCTCTCTCATGAACACAAACACAAAAATACTAAACAAAATATCATCAAATCAAATGCAATGATAATAAAAATATTACACCATGACCAAATGGAGTTTATTTGAGAAATGTAAGGTTGTTTTAACATTCAAAAGTCACTCAAGGTAATTCGCTATATTAATCAAATGAAAGAAAAAAAACAGTCATTTCAGTAGATGCAAAAAAAAAATGACAAAATTTAGCACCCATTTGTTATATGTTTCTTAGTAATCTAACAGAAGACGGAAGCTTTTAAATATAAAGATTAGAAATATCTCCCCAAAATATGCCACTTTGGCATAAGGCTTATTTTGAGCTAAAGACAATTGGGGAAAAGCAGATACAAGAAAAACTCTCTGTCCTTTCCCTATTTTCCTAAAAGCAGGGCATAAATATACATGAAAGTCTCCCCTCCCCTCTCAACCAAGAACACCAAAAGCAAATCACCAGATAGAAATGACTTTAGACACTTATCAGACTGGAGACAGCAGCAGAACGTCTACATAACACAACTAGCATTTATCTACCATTAGTTTCCTGTATATTTGCCTTCCTACAATTTCCTAAATTGTAGGAGACTCAAAGTCCTTTTCTTTTGTCTTGTCACTTCTCTAAAAGTTTATTATTTTTTGTTGAAGATGTATAAGCTGGAGTTTGAAGCTATCTCTGTGAGAATTACTTATTTTCTGGGTATCCTCTAGGCATATGTAAGATATACATGTTAACAAACTTGTTTGGTTTTCTCGTTAGTCTGTATTTTGTTTCAGAAGCCCCAGCCAAACATTTTAGAAGGGTAGAAGGGAGCTTATTTTTCCTCCCCATACACCCATGGTTAGCATCATACTTACTAGTAAGAGTGCTTTCCCTCTGAAGTTACGACTAAGACATGCTATTAATTATTACCATGTTTACAATTAACATCATACATAACAGTATGAAAATGCCCCATCCTCCAAATTTGAGAGTAAGACAATGATGTCCAGTGTCATCACTTTTATGAAAGGTCCTAGCTAGAGCAATAGGGCATAAAAAGTTTATGTAGATGTTAAACATTAGAAAAGAAAAAGTAAAATTGTCTTTAATTGCATATATTCTGTACCTTAAAAATATCAAAGAATATACAAGCTTTTTTTTTTGCTTTGTTTTTGAGATGGAGCCTTGCTGTGTTGCCAGGCTGGAGTGTAGTGGCACGATCTTGGCTCACTGCAACCTCCGCATCCCAGGTTCAAGTGATTCTCCTGCCTCAGCCTCCTGAGTAGCTGGGACTACAGGCATGTGCCGCCACATCCAGCTAATTTTTGTATTTTTAGTAGAGACAGGGTTTCACCATGTTGGTCAGGATGGTCTCAATCTCTTGACCTCGTGATCTGCCTGCCTCAATCTCCCCAAAGTGCTGGGATTGCAGGTGTGAGCCACTGTGCCTGGCCTATACAAGCTATAAAAATTAATAAGTGAATTTAGCAATTAAAAGAATATGGAATATAAGAACAATATATTGAAATAAGTTTTATTTTGATGTTGATGTAAGGTTAATCTAAAATTATATTTTTGTATACTAGCAATAAGATTAAAAATGAAGTTAAAGTGCTATTTACAATAAAATGAAAACATCAAAAATTTAAGCGTAATACAACAAAACATAAGCAAGATCTACTCACTGAAAACTATAAAGTATTTCTGAGTGACATTAAAGAAGACCAAAATAAATAGATATAAAATGTAAAATTATTGGAGGACAGTATTGTTAGGGTGTTGAGTCTCACCAAATTGATCTATAGATATAAAGCAATTTCAATAAAAATCCCACCAGGGATTGTGTGCATAATTTGACAAGTTGATTCTAAAATTCTTGTGGAAAAGCTAAGGACCTGAAAGAACCAAGACAATTTGGAAGAAGAAAAAAGGTGGGCAAATATGATCAGATTTCCGGACTTATAATAAAGGTAACTAAGACTGTGTAGCGTTGATGTAAGGGATAGGGACACAGACCAGTCTAGAAACAGATGGACATATAGATGGTCACTTGACTTATAACAAAGATGCTATTGCAAGCTAATTCATAAAAAATGGTGTTTTCCACAATGGTTTTGGAGCAACTGCTATCTTGAAATAAAAGTAAAATTTCAGCCTACCTTATCCCATGCACAAATAGAAAATAAACTAAAATGTAAAGGGTAAAACAAAGGCTTGTAGAAGGAAAGAAACATCAGACAATAGATGCCCAACTCTGAGACAAAGAAAGATTTGTTAAAACACACAAAAGCAGTCATCTTTTAATCACAAAAGAAAAAATTAATGTTGTGTTTCATTAAAATTAAGAGAATAAAAATATAAGCCCCAAACAGGGAGAAGATATTAAAACTATTATATCCAACCAAGGATTTATACCTAAAACAGAGAGTGTGCCTACAGATCAGTAAGAAAAAGACAAAAAAACCAATAAATTGGTCAAAAGACTTGAAACTTTACAAAAGAATATCCAAATGGCCAATAAGCCTAAGAAATTGCTCAACATTAGTAATCATCAAGAAATACAAATTAAAACTATATCAGAGTTTTAATTTCAATGTAATTTACACTACACACAAGAATGGCTAAAATTAAAAGCACTGATAATGCCAAGTTATGGCAAAGAAATAGAACATCTGGAATTCTCAAACATCGCCGATGGGACTAGGACTGTAAATTGCCACAACCACTTTGGAAAACTGTTTGGTAGTACTGTATCTACTAAGGCAAAGTACTGTATCTATTTACTAAGGCAAAAACAGGTATTTATCTTGTGACCCAGCAACTCTATTCCTAGTTACATATTCAAAAGAAAAGAGTACATATGTCTATCAAATGTTCATTAACAGGCTGTGCGCCGTGGCTCACACCTGAAATCCCACCACTTTGGAAGGCTGAGGTGGGTGGATCATCTGAGGTCAGGAGTTTGACATCAGCCTGGCCAACATGCCAAAACCCTGTCTCTACTAAAAATACAAAAATTATCCAGGCTTGTTGGCGCATGCCTGTAATCCCAGCTACTTGGGAGGCTGAGGCAGGAGAATTGTTTGAACGCGGGAGACAGAGGTTGCAGTGAGCTGAGATCCCGCCACTGCACTCCAGCCTGGGCGACACAGTGAGACTCCATCTCAAAACAACAACAACAACAACAACAACAACAACAACAAAAAAACGTTCATAGCAGCCTTATTCATCACAGCTAAAATCTGGAAGCAACTCAAATGTCCACTCATAGGAGAAAGGATAAATAAATTGTGTTATATTCAGGCAATAGAATACTATTCAGCAATAAGAAAAAAATGACCTACTGATACATGTAATGATATGGATCCTAGAGCGGGCCAGGCATCTGCGGTGTTGTACTGTTTGAGCCCGCGTCCGAATTTCCGGTGTCCTTTCCTTGCTCCTCACGTCCTCCTAGAAGGAACCCTATTCTCCTAAAGAGCCTTTCGGTGCTGAGCCTTGGCAGTTTAGTTTGCTGAACTCTCCTCAGTGGAGTTAGTGGGTGGTGGTTTGGAAGTAGGGAGAAAGAGGTGGAGGGCTTGTTTGAATGCACCAAGCCTCGCAGGCTTTCCTCCTCCCCGCGCTGGTCAGGTAGGTTCTTTTCGGTTCCTGATGAGGCAAACGAAAACAAAGCAGTTGAACAGCACCAAAGTACATACTTTGGGGGCGCCGTGATCAGAGGATTCCCTTTCCCGGGAACTTGCGTCTAGTCCTCTGACGCATCCTAGCTCGGAGTGGGTGGAAGGGCATGTGGAGTCCACAGCGCCCCCTCGCCCTAGGCGGGGTGGAGACAGCGAGACGACGCCCATGATCAGCTGGTTACAAAACTCGAGGAATAAGAAGTTTAATATCTATTAGTCTGCAAATCCGGAGACCTTGCGGCCTCACTGGTCCTCCTTCCCTCTGAGCTATCTCCACACCCAGCCTTGGATCAGAGGGGATTTAGAAGCAGAGCTGTCCGCAGCGAATACTTTTAATGCCCAGGCCGGGAAGAAAGCGGGTTAGGATCTGATCCCGTTGAATAGAGGACCCAGGAGCCTCCCGCCCCGGGTGCTCTGTAGTGCGGGGGCGCGCTGCGCGCTGCGCGCTGCGCCTGGGCGGCTGGCGGCGGCGGCGTGGGGGCGGTGATGCAGGTGTGACACCGGCCGGCTACTGCCTCCGCCCGGATCGCCCAGCGCAGCGTTAGCCGGAGCTGCACGCGGGGCTACCGGGGTGGAAGCTGCTCTGCCTGCATCCGGAGGCGTCCGCCAGCGGATTTCCCACCCAGGTAGGGGACGGCGTTGCTCGCTGCGGTGCAACCGACCCAGCCGGGGCGCGGACCCAGCGTGCGCCAGGACTCCCAGGCGCTTCTGCCTGGCCTGAAATATACACGCTCGCACTGCTGAGTGCTGTTCATAGTACATGGCACAAAAGACCGAAGAGTCTTGGGAAGCCGGCGCAGAAAAGCAAGGGCTTGCCCGCTGCCTGGAGCTGTGCGCTTCTCTGAAAGCGGCCTCCCCAAGGGCTGTTTTTAAACCCGGTTTGAACTATTAGCGCCATAAGTAGTTTTTCAACTTATAAATGTCAGGCTGCTGGCATTTATAGCTCCGTTTCCATAAGCTTCCTAGCCACTGCTTTTAGCTTCAGTTACATTCTAGTAGATGGATTTTGTTATTGTTGTTCGTTTGTTCTTAAAGAACAGAATTCAAACGTGCTTATACCTGGTGGCTCTTGGGGTTTGTGAGTGTGTATTTCTGCATGTGTAGGGCGCCCTCCGTGGGCGTGGGGGCCGTTTCTTAGGGACACAGAGAGGATTTGTTTATGGACGGGTTTTAGCGCAAGGGAAAGAACATGACTTGTTTTGCAGGGATGGGCTAGCAAATGCTTTTAGCCAGGGAGAAGCAAGGCACTGCTGTGTCTTCGGCAGATGGGTGGTAGAAATCTCTGCTGTCCAGGGTTCAGCAGGGCTGATGAAATACATTCCTTTATCCGGAAATTACAGATGTAAATTGCTCCGTTTAAGGGTAACTTAACGTCGATGTCTTGGGCTCTGATAAGAGCAGCCCCAGTGGGGTGGGGTGGGACGCTGGGGGATGCTTGCTCCTTTCTAGCCCTTGGGGAGGTGAATGTGGGTGGTTTTGGGGCTCAGACAGTGGCAGGTGAGGGGTGAGGAGGGTGCATGGGGGAGGATTGGGCACTGTAGTTGGCTCAGCGGTGGTGCTGGTCTATGTTGATCTCCTCTGTATTTCTGCTTCCTGCCCTTTCCAGAAGAGGTGACTTGTTCTGCTTGTTCCAGTCAGTGAACTAGGTACAGTCTCGTGCTGCATCTTTCTTGAGTCAGCAAATACTTACTGAGCGCTTAGTATTTGTCAGAGATGGGATTAGTCCGTGGGGATGCAGAGATGATGATAACAAAGTCCTGGCTCCCTGAAGTTCACACCTGGTAGAGGGAGAAGTACTTATAATCAGGAGGTGGATAAGTTCATGATGGTGTTGGAAAAGAGCAGCGAGAGCAGAGAGGAGGAGGAAATTGATAGTGGCTGTGATTGGTATAAAAATGAAGCCCTCATGGATTAGGCATGACATGGATTTCAGCAGGGACTGGGTCGCTCTCTTGGTCCTTCGGTCTGGGAGTGACCCACATGACTCTACCACACCATTGCCATCACTGCCAGTGGGTGGGCAGAGCTTTACAAGTCTCGGCTGGGCTGGTATTTGCAGTACGTGACTAGAACCCAGTAGACACAGGCGGACACCCAGAGAGGAGCACATGCAATACAAGTCAGACTTTTAATTTTTTCCTTTTTTAATGAATGGCTTTCCTGAATTCCAGGACTATAAAGGTTTTGAAGCAGCACTTCACAAAGGTAGGGACTCTGGAAAATTCTGAGGGAGTTTCAGAGCAGATGAACTTCTGTCTGCTTCTCCCTGGATCCCTGATCTATCTGTTCTTGTACCAGCCCAGTTCGAAAGGAGAGCTCTCCCTTGATTATCCCTAAATAGGTGGAATAACGGAAAGCTAAAGCTGTTACTACCAATTGTCTCTGGGAGATGAAAATCCAGTCTCAAGGATGTTTCTTCCTGGACCAAAACTGTGATGGGTGAAGAAAAATGATAGAATGAAAAGCTGTTGTATTGTGTAGTTGCCAGAGATGTGCATTACATGCACCTACATCATCACTAAGGTGTTTGAAAAGCAGCCTGCACTGTAAGAAGCATAAGTGTGGATGCTCAAACAGACCTAGGTGAGTTTCTTGGGCAAGTTACTTAGCCCCTCTTTGAGCATTAGTTTCCTGATCTGTAAAATGGAGACAGTAATAGGATTCTTATAATAGTTAAAGAAAAGATACTTTAAAATATTTACTCATTGTTACCCTATCATCATATATAACTTGCTTGGCACAAAGTAGGTGCTCAAGCAATGGCAGTTCATTCATTAAGTTCCTACTATGTATCAGTCAGTGCTCTATGTATGGAAAATACAGACAAAACAACCAAAAAAGCCCTCTCTCAAGGAGCTTAAATTAATGAGTGTGTGTATGTGTGTGTGTGTAAGATGATGGACAAATAAATAAATATAGAGTGTATCAGCTGATGAGACATTGTAATGGAGAAAAATAAAGCTGGCTAAGAGGACTGGGGAGTGCTGCCAGAGGGCAGGGTGGGGCTTGTTATTTACTTTTATGCAGCTTGGCCAGGGAAGGCTTTTTTGTAAATGACATTTGACCAGACATCTGGGGAAGTGAGGGAGGAAGCCAGGGATTCTGGTAAATGACATTTGACCAGACATCTGGGGAAGTGAGGGAGAAAACCAGGGGTTGTAGGCAGCACCTGCAAAACCCTGAGACAGGAGAGAGGTGTGTTCCCAAGAGACCCAGAAAGGAGGTCACAGAAGCTGCTGTTGAGTCAGACACCAGGACAGCAGTAGGAGCTGAGGTCATAAGGGCAACACGGCAGGTCTTTGAGATATTGCCTCTTAGGGTTCCTATTTGTCACTATGATGTATGTGCTGAGTTATTGTTTAAGGAATTGGATGAAATCCTAAACTCTGTGTTTAGAAGAAGGTTGGTTGGTAGACATAAGTACCTGTGGTCATTCAGAGCGTAAATGAATGCAGCAAGCAGAAAGCATAGGTCTTTGCAAGGCAACAGGAAGCACAGGAATTAAGGAGACTGTGCAATGCAGCAGTCAGGTTTCTCCCATCCGAATGGAGGACCATGTTTGTGCTTCTTTTGAATCTTAGTATTAAGATTTTTTGTTTCTTTTCCCCTACACTAAAAGAGAAGGTCATCTTTAGCAAACAGGCCAGCAGTCCTTGCCAGATATTCTTTTTTCTTTGAGCATGAGAAGAGTTTCTATGATCATGGAAAAGTGTTGGGATCATCTGGAAATATGCTGACCTTCAGTGACCATGGAATGCATTTACATAATATCATATGGCAAATTTATTTAAAGCCTCTGTCTTATGGGCTTAACATAAAGATCAGTTTGCTGCTCTGCCCTTTGGAAACTTTATTATTCTAGAGAAAATATGGTTTGGGGATTTGAGAGCCTCATCACTCAGCTGTCCTTGGTGCAGAAGGGCTACTGCAGTGTGTTCCATGGCCAGAAATGGAGCTGGATGCCTGAGAACCTAGTCAAAGTTTCTGTGAAATAGAATGAGGTGAGGCTGGGTCAAGGTCAGAGAGTCTGACTGGGTGTCCCCACGTCCACCTCAGAAGGCAACATTTACTTCTGTGAATTTCCCCCATCCAAGATCCGGCTTTTAGTATTGCTGCCTCAGAAACCTGATCTGTCTTTCCGGGCCACATCACAGTGACCTTGTTCACCTGCATGCCAGCATATTGATTTGCAGTGGTTGAGACACTGTATGGCTTGGTTAGTGGGTCTTCTTCCTACAGACCCCTGTCATAACAGCCAAATCACAAGGAGAAGGTCTCCTAAAGCACATTATTCAGAGCAAAGCAGCTTAGATGCCTACCCTAGGAACTGGTTACATGCTTTAGGGCCAATCTTGCCAAAGGGACTACAGACCAAACCACCCCTAAACTTCGTGGCCTTAAACAACAGCCATTTGTTATTTTCTCTCCTGTCTTTTGGTTGGCTGGGTAGTTCCGCTGATCTGAGTTGTGCTTGCTTGATTTCAGCTGTGCTTGCTCATGTGATTTTGGTCTGCCGATGGAGTGTCTGAGGGCTGGCTGCTTTAGGATGGCCTCAGCTGGATGACTTGGCTCTGCTCCATGTGGTCACTCATCCTCCAGCAGGCCAGCTCAGCATGTTCACATGGTAGTGGCAGGAGGCCAAGAGAAAGTGAAAACTTGTATGGCCTCTTGAGGCCTAAGCTTATAACTGGCACTCCATCACTTTATCCTTGTCTAATGACAAAATTAAGACACAAGATAGCCCAGAGTGGAAAGTTAGGAAAACAGACTCTACTTCTTGATAGAAGGAGCTACATAGTCACATTACAAAATGCATAGATACAGGGAGGGGAAGAATTGGGACATTTTTGCAATCAATCAATCAATCAATCAATCAATCTACCATAGGGACCTGAATATTTATTTATTTATTTTTGAGATGGAGTTTCACTCTTGTTGCCCAGACTGGAGTGCAGTGGTGTGATCTCGGCTCACTGCAACCTCTGCCTCTGGAATTTAAGTGATTCTCCTGCTTCAGCCTCCTGAGTAGCTGGGACAACAGGCCTGCTCCACCACGCCTGGCTAATTTTGTATTTTTAGTAGAGATGGGATTTCTCCATGTCGGTCAGGCTGGTCTCAAACTCCTAACCTCAGGTGATCCACCCACCTCGGCCTCCCAAAGTGCTGGGATTACAGGCGTGAGCCACCGCGCCTGACCGGGACCTGAACATTTAAAGTGCTCTTGGCTAGGTTTCCTTTTCTTCTGGACTCTGCTTGATTGGGCAGAGTCTGTACTTGCTCTTTTGACTGTCTCTTTTTCTGTGTTTCTGTGGTTGACCATGTAGGGATGTATGTATGTTTAGATAATCATTCATTCACTAAATAAATATTTATTGAGTGATCTCTATGTGCCAGGCATGTTATAGGAAGCAGACCCATCTCATGAAGCATTCATTCTAGTTGAGGGAGACAAATAATATGTAAGTAAATAACGTATGTTTTATATCAGGTGATTAAGGAACGTTGAGCAGGGAAAGGAAGATGGGAGGTGCCTGGTTGCGTTGGAGTGGGAGGGTAGGGTAAAGCGAGGAGTGGGTATTTTATGTAAGATGGTCAGGGTAACATGAAGGAAGTGAAGGAGTGAGCCAGACAGTTATCTGAGGAAAGACATTTCCAGGTAGGGAGAACAAGTGCAAAGGCCCCGAGGCAACAGAGATAACTGGCATGTTCCAGGAACAGCAAGGTGACTTACGCAGAGGGAACTGAATGAGACAGGGTGAGCGTGGGAGAAGAGATCGGAGAAGTAGCAGGGAGCCAGCTAATACAAGGTCCTATAGGGCCTTTCGTAGACTTTAGCCTTTACTTTGAGAAAGATGGGACACCACTGGAGAATTTTGAGCACAGGGTACTATTAGATGATTTATGTTTTCCAAGGATCCCTTGAGCTTTAGAGCTTAGTGCAGACTCTCAGAGGACAAGGGTAGAAACAGAGAGATTAGTCAGGATGGTACTGCAATGACTCAGGTGAGAGCGGGTGGTGGTTTGGACCAGGCTGGATAGTAGTTAAAATGGTGAGAAGTTGCAATCCCAGCACTTTGGGATGTGAACGTGGGCGGATCACTTGAGCTCAGGTGTTTTGAGACCAGCCTGGGCAACATGGCAAGACTCCAGCTCTACAAAAAATAAAAAAATTAGCCAGGTGTGGTGGCACATGCCTGTAGTCCCAGCTACTCAGGAGTCTGAGATGGGAAGATCTCCTGAGCCTGGGGAGGTCGAGGCTGCAGGGAGTCATGATAATGCCATTGTACTCCAGCCTGGACAATGGGTTGCGATCATGTCAAAAATAAAAATAAAAATTGAAAAAAAAAATATGGTGAGAAGTGGCTAAATTCATAAAGTAGGCAGGATGTATGGATGAGTTGGATACTTAGGGTATGAGAAAAAGATAACTTAATGAATTTTGACCTAAGCAGCTGGATGGAGTGGCACTTTAGTGAGATGGAGAGGAAACAGTGATGGGGTTTAATTGGATATCCAATGGGAGATATTAAGTAATTCACTGCATATGAGAGTCTAGAGTTCAGGGAAGAGTTTCAGGAAGGAGACATAGGTTTGAGTATCATTAGCATGTTATTTATTTTTCCTTGAGCCAAGTCACTGCTGTATCACTAGTGCCCAGAGTTTTGTCCGGCACATTGTATATACTCAGTGGATATGCACTGAATAAATGAATGGAACCACTTAATTACAAGAGTTGACTGCAGATCTTTGCTTTGGTGGATCTTGAAGTGTAACTCCTTGAAGTTATTTCTTTTCTTTACAAGGTCTCATGGGAGCCTTATTGTGGATCTCATGCACTAAAAAGAGGCTTTAAATGTGAAGGCTCCAATTGCTTATATCATACAGAAAGCAATGTGTGGTGACAAGTAAGAAAGAGGAACAAGTGGAAACCAAAAAATAGCTCATATTTTCAAAAAATGAGAAAAGATCCTTTAGAGAGAGGTGGCTGAAATTCAGGGGTGTGATGTTCTTGGGTTATTATTGTACTGCTCTTAATTTAAGATGAGGCAGAAGCAAGGAAGAATCTTGAAAGGGGAGAATTTTATTTAAATCAATTTATGCTGAGTGTCACCAGCTTGCTTGAGAAACCTCACATCTACAGTAGCTTGCATAATGTGTTCCTGTTTATAAAAGGAAGAAATAGGGAATAGCCTTCATAGGAAAAGGGAGGGCTGGAATGACTTCAGCCTCAGGCTGTGGGTGCTGTCCATTTTCTCCTCGTGGTGTGGCTGATTCTATGTAAGTTTTGTTTGCAATGATGTTGGTGAAGGGAATGAAACAAGAAAAAGCAGGCACTGCCATTGAAAGTGGTTGTGTGTGTGTGTGTGTGTGTGTGTGTGTGTGTGTGAGAGAGAGAGAGAGAGAGAGAGAGATGGAGAATGTGCCAGTGGTGGAGAAAAAGAACCAAATCCCAGAAGGAAGTGTGAGAAAGAGACACAAGCTGCCCTTCATTTTTACGTGTGGGTACTAGGCCTGACCACATGGGGCATAGGATGGAGCAGTGGGTTTTAGCATCAGACAGAACTGGGTTTGCACTCAGGCTTCATTACTTTATTTATTTATTTATTTAACATGGAGTACCATTCTGTCACCAGGTTGGAGTGCAGTGGCATAGTCTCAGCTCACTGTAACCTCTGCCTTTTGGGTTCAAGCGATTCTTCTGCCTCAGCCTCCTGAGTAGCCGGGACTACAGGCATATGCCACCATACCCAATTAACTTTTGTATTTTCAGTAGAGACAGGGTTTCACCATGTTGGCCAGGATAGTCTCGATCTCTTGACCTCGTGATTCACCTGGCGTGGCCTCCCAAAGTGCTGGGATTACAAGCGTGAGCCACCACGCCCGCTAACTTTCTATTTTTTTTTGAGATAGGGTCTCACTCTGATAACCAGGCTGGTGTGCAGTGGCATGAACACAGCTCACTGCAGCCTTGACCTCCTGGGCTCAAGCGATCTTCCCATCTCAGCCTCCAAAGTAGCTGGGACTACAGGCATACACCACCATGCCCAGCTAATTTTTAAATTTTTTTGTAGAGATGGGACCTTACTATGCTGCCCAGGCTGGTCTTGAACTCCTGAGCTCAAGTGATTCTTCCACCTTAGCCCCCAAAGTGGTGGGATTACAGGCATGAGTCACCATGCCTAACCCAAACTTCCTTACTTTCTAGCTGTGTAAACTTGGGCACATTATTTAATTTCTCTGAGCCTTGGTTTCCTCAGTTGTAAGGTGGTGGTGGTGGTGGTGATGATGATAGTAATAATACCAAGTGTTCTGCAGTCCCCTCTATGCTCCTGGACTTGGAACTATGTTGGTGTAAATATTGATTAAAGGATTACCATACCAGCTGAGGAACTTAGAGATTTTATGTGAAGGGAGAATGGAGAGCCTATCATTTGATGTTCACAGTGCCATTTAGAAGATTATTTGCGTGGGGCCCATAATGTTCAAAATTAGACAAAGGGACAATAATAAAATGTCTAGCCTTATGAAGGCTAGACATTTCAAGGTGCCTAGAGGAAAACTAACCTCCCTTTCTCTGCAATAAGCCAATCTCCTTAGTTCAGTTTTGCAATGTTGCATAGTTTGTTGGAATTCTGTGATGAAAATTTTGGAGTCATGTGTAGCTTTCCTATGCAGAAACTTTCCTATCTGATGCCTTTGTGGTTCCCACAAAATCCACTGCATGGTCTTCTTCTGGAAAAGTCTGCTGTTCTTCCTGTTCCAGGCACATAGTAGGCATGCGATACGTATTTATTAGATGCATGGTGAATAAATGGTGCTGTGGTTTCTGTGTTGGCTGTGGCTCTTCTGGTTGCTCCTACCGGCCTGGGCAAGAGATCAGCAGGTAAGTGACAGTGATGAGCTAAGTCTTTGGCAGGTACTCAGCAGCTAATGTTGCCCTCTCTCCACCACCCTCATGCCTTGGCTATCATTCTGACATCCTCTAGATCAAGTATCATATAGTCAGCTTTCCCTCTAAGTCCCCAGTTACATCGTCAGCAAATCTAAAGCTCCCTCGCTGTCCTGACTGTTGATTACAGGTAACGCAACAGTGTCTCCTGACTTAGCAACAAAGACCCACACCATGGGTTCCCTGCTTCAGCTCCCACACAGAAGCCTGTGGTCCCATTAAGTCTTCCTGTTTTCTGTACACACTTCTGCTCCACCCATCTCCTGTTCCCTTCAGTTGTTAGAGCTTGATTCTGTATTGGTTGGCAGGGGAGAGAGTAGCATTAATTTTCTTTTCACAAAAGGCAATTGAAAATTCTTTCCTAACAGATGACTGTCTAGCCCCTCAGAACTGAACTTCTTCAGGAGGCAGATAGGCCACATCCTTCCTCCTGTGCCCATTTTACAGATGAGATATCTGAAGCTCAGAGAAAAGAAATTACAGACAAAAGTACCCTTGGAAAGGTGGATGCACAATCTCATTTGTTTCCTGCCAGCTCTGCATAGATGCAAGAGAAGGTAATTTTTCCAGACCGCTGGGGCCTTCTTGAATCATGGATGTCTGCATCCAGAAGTTGATTGTTGAATCACAGGTGTCTGGATTTGGAAGCTGACTGTTCAAACTGGGAGCTTGGTGCTATTAAGTACTTCTTATGTCAACCCCAGGTGATATGTGTGTGGGCAGGAGCTCTAGGCTCCCAAAACTCACCTAGGTGTGATAGGTGTGATTTACAATTCTGTTTTCATGATCATTTCATGAGAGAAACCTGCAAATGAACACTGCTAAGGAGAAGGAACAGAACACGTTAATGGATAAATGAGCTGTCCATCATTACTCCTGAGTGAGCATGATTTGTTTTAATGAATATTTCATGGGCAGGTTCCTTTTCAGGTCCAGAATACGCTCCAGGCAATGAAGACCTTAATTGAACTGTAGGATCTTACAGTTTCAGAGCTTGAAGGGACCCTAGAAAGCAGGGAATCAAAACTTCTTATTATTCAAAGAAGGAAATAATTAAAAAAAATTTTTTTTGACACATGTTCTTGCTCTGTTGCTCAGGTTGGAGTGTAGTGGCACAATCTTGGCTCACTGCAACCTCTGCCTCCTGGGCCCAGCAATCCTCTCACCTCAGCCTCCCGAATAGCTGGGACTATAGGCATGTCCCACCATACCTGGCTAAGTTTTTAATTTTTTGTAGAAACGAGGTCTCACTGTATTGCTCAGGCTGGATTGCCCAAGCAGTCCTCCAGCCTTGGCCTGCCAAAGTGCTGGGATTACAGGCATGAACCACCGCATCCACCTCAGAAATAACTTATTAGGATGGATAAAAGAGCTGTCCATCATTACTCACATTACAAATCATGCTCACTCAGGAGTAATGATGGACAGCTCATTTATCCATTAATGTGTTCTGTTCCTTTCTCTTAGCGTGTTCATTTGCAGGTTTCTCTCATGAAATGACCATGAAAACAGAATTGTAATTTATAAGAAAAGAGGTTTAATTGGCTCATGGATTCATACAGTAAGTTAATGACGGAGAGAGGATCAAAGCTCAGGTCAGGGATGTAGCAATGTTAAGTTCGTATGAGAGGCCAAGAGAGAACAGGAAAACAGAAAAATGTAGCGTGGGTCCCCTACATTGTCATGCTTAGAAACCCTCTGAAACCGCACAACTAGTTCTCCCAAGCAGGTGACAGCCCGGTTAGGCCCCTCAACAGCCTCCTCTGATTGCTCAGTCCTTTGGGATTTTCCCTGCCTGGCTCCCGGAGCCCAGGCCCAGTGAGGGTGGCTCCTGTGTTGCCTGCCATCCCTGCTCTGTTGTGCATAGAATCTGACTGTGGCCTCTCGCCTGATCTGGGGTGCAGCAGATGGCACTGAGGAATAGAGCCCAGCTGGCACGTGGGAGGCTCTGCAGGAGAAGAAGAAGCACTGTGGGGTGGCCTGCCCTAGGCAAAGTGCTGGGCCTGGGAGATGGGGCTGGAAAGGTCATGGGAATGTCAGGAGCCTCTGCCTTTGACCCTGGAGGGCTTAAGGAATTTAGTTCTACCCCTAGCACTATGACGAGTGACGAACACATCCCACACATGCTGGCTTAATGGTCTGTAAATTAAATACAGCCACTTTAATTTTCGTTTTTTAAAGCAAAGCATAAACATGCAGTGTTAAGGAAAGGAAAGCTATAGGGTAGCAATGTAAAGGCAGTAGCTTAAAACTTAAAGCAAAGAAGAGAAACTCAAATGGGACAATGAATAAGTGGATGAGACAGGGTATATGAAAACGGGATGGGGTGCTGAGCCAACTTCTCCTCCTACTTCTCATGACGGATAAGGGTTTGTTTGTTTGTTTGTTTGTTTTAGTGGTGCTGCCCACGTCTGTGGCAGAAAAGCTGTGCTGGGCTCCCACCCTCGTATCACAGGGGTGGTGGCTGCCTGCTTCCTCGGTGGCCCAGCATGCAGCATCTTGGGGCACTACAGAGGGCTGTCAGGCCAGGCTAGTCCTATCAAGTTTCTTAGTTTCACCTGTGTCACTCCCAGGTTTATGTCTTGTTACTTTCAGCCCATTTCCTCTAGACAAGTAAGGCCCCTACTGGCTGGCTTGGCCTGCCAATCAGTTCCTGGATTCTTGAGCAAACTCTTACCTTCTTCTGGTTCTTTGAGATGGTGCAGGGCAAAGAGCCCCAGAGCCTGTCTGCTTAGGGCTCTGCTGTAGGAGAGCTCATTAATTAGTAATTAGAATACAAGGTGGGGAGGTACACACTGAGAGAATGGGGGACCGTGAGGCTGGAAGCAGTTGCTATTGCTGCATGAGGAGAGAAGACGGAGGGCCAGGCAAAGCTATCGGACAGGGGAGGGGCTGTTGTCTGGTGAGCCTTGAAGGATGGGCTGTTGTGGGGAGGACAGGGAATGGTTTCAGCAGAAGCATATAGACCTGAAAATGCGTGGTTGATTTTTGGAACAATAGGGGGTTTGGTGTATTAGTCTGTTCTTTCATGGCTATAAAGAAATACCTGAGATTGGGTAATTTATAAGAAAAGAGCTTTAATTGGTTCATGGTTCTGCAGGCTGTACAGGAAGCATGGTGGCATCTGGAGAGGCCTCAGGAAGCTTCTAATCATGGAAGAAGGCAAAGAGACAGCAGGCATGTCACCTGGCAGAAGCAGGAGTAAGAGAGAGGGGAGGCGCCACACACTTTTAAGTGATTGGATCTCATGAGAACTCACTCTCTATTGCCAGGACAGTACCAAGGGGATGGTGCCAAACCATTCGTGAGAAATCTACCCCCATGATCCTATCACTTTCCACCAGGCCCCACCTCCAACACTGAGGATTACATTTCGACATGAGATTTGGGTGGAGACAGATATCCAAACTATGTCATCTGCTGTGGCCAAAACACAGGATCTGAGGTGGTATTGGCTGGGGGTGGGGTGAGGGTTGAGTCGGGTGGGGATAGGGAGAAGGGGGATGGGGAGAAGTTTGGTGAGAAGTAGCAGGATGCCCACTAGAATCTCTTGTGGGTTTAAATGTTGTCACCAGATGTGCCAAGAAGGAAGAAGCTCAAGAACCACAGTGATAGAGAGGAGCTGGTTGTCTTTGCTCCTGAAATGCTCCTGTAAGTGGTGAGATCGCCGCTGTCCTGTGCTTCAGCCACGATGTGTGGCTGGGTGTGAATTAAGTGGATCACAAGTTTGGTTTGGTCTTGGTCACAGATCTCCATTCAAATAGAGAAGGAGTCTTGGAAACTGTGATTGATATCTTGGAGATGCTCTGAGGCACAGAAAGATCCCAGAGAGCATGGAAAGCATTTAAGAAATAAAAAGCTTTTAGGTTGTTGTTACCCAAAACAAATGGAGTGGAAAGTTCTGTTTGAAAAAGATGAGAGAGAAGCAAGGGAATTAGGGAAGCAGGATTTACCTGTATTTCTTGGGTAGTTTCCTGGTACGTGGTTCTACCCGTAACTCCTCAAAGACTCACTGATTAGGGGATTTTCCCCCTTTCTCTTTTTCCTCATCATTTTGGATGCATTAAAGACATATTACAGACCATCCAGAAAGTAGGGCAAAGAAAAGGAAAACCTTCTTATAATCCCCACCATTTATATAGCATTTTGAATTCTATTCTTTCTCTTTTAGAGACAGGGTCTTGCTCTGCCACCCAGGCTGAATTGCAGTGGTGCCGTCATGGCTCACTGCAGCCTCAAACTCCTGGATTCAGGAGATCCTCCCACCCTAGCCTCCTGAGTAGCTGGGATGAAAAGGCAAACACCACCATGCCTGGTTAATTTTTATTAAATTAATTAATTTTTTTTTTTTTTGTAGAGATGGGGTCTCACTATTTTGCCCAGACTAGTCCTGAATTCCTGGCCTGAAGCAGTCCTCTCACCTTGGCCTCCTAAAGCAGTGGGATTACAGCGTGAGCCACTATGCCTGGCCCAGATGTAATCATATGAAGTATGCAGTTTAGAAGCCTTCGGCAAAGACCAGCTGGCTTCATTTCCTCCTCCTCCTGGGCACATAGACTACATCTCCAGGCTTCCCTTGCAAGTGGGCGTGGCCACGTAACAGTTTTGTTGATGCAGTGAGAAAGGTGTGTTCTTCCAGGCTCCTTTTCATCTATTGGCTGCCCCTGCACGAGGCTATCTCAAGTGCGAGAAATAAACTCTGCCTATGCTAAACGACTGACATCTTAGAGTTTGTTTGCTGCAGTAGTCTAACTGAATTTCACCCACACAGAAGCTGAAATTTCAATAAGCTATTTCTCATAAGCTTATGGGAACACATTGAGGAAGATCCAGAGGCATGTTTCTTGATAACATAAAGATTAAAAGGTTATAGCTGGGCTGTTGGGTTGCCTGTAGCCTGGGTGCTCTTTAATAGAGAAAACAACTGGGGTAAACATCCATTTTTTTCCTGTGATGGATATACCAGGAGCATACATGTCTGAAAAGGCTGAGGTTCAATATTTTCCCTTTTCTTATCTCATTGTTTCTGACTCCTACAAAATAATAGGAATATATTGTAGAATCCCATATCATTTTTAAACCAATAGGTTCTTTCTGATACAGCTTACATAGCCTCAGACAAGTTTAACTTCGCAGAGCCTCAATTTCCTGATCTTTAAAATAGTCACAGTAAGGTCTATTTTCTGGGATTGTCGAGGCATTGAAGGAGATCATATTTGTCAGTGTGTAGTAGGGTACATTGTGCACAATAGGTGCTTTCCCACTGGACTATAGATTCCCTGAGAGAAGGACTATGCCACCTTGTCTACCACTGTAGCTCCAGTGTGTAACACAGTCCCTGGCACATAGTAGGTAATCAATGGTTAGTTATTTTCCAAACTTAAAGTGCCTTAAAGAAACCTGTGTATTAAAAGGGAGAAACAACGTACCCTGGATTGGAGAACCGAGAAAGGTGTTAGAGGAACTTGGAGAGGGTCTGGACAGTCTAACACCTTAACCTTGAGGTGCTGAGAGGGTTAATCTATGAGTTCACCAGAAGGGTGAGAGAACAAGAATTTACGCAAGATGGGGAAACGTATCTCTAATGTGTGTGCTTGGGATTGCTCTATATTTGGATGATAACTCTCTCATCTGAGGTTAATCCTCTTTGTCCGAGTCATCCAGGCAAGGGATTAACTGCTTTAAACTCCAGGCCTTGCTGGCCCTGACAATGTGAGCTTGGTGTTGCTGGTGCCCAGGGACCCAAGGGGTCAGTTTTTATTGACTCAACACACAAGGTTCCTCTGTGGTTATTTAATCCCAGCCTCTTAATCCTATGGAGGAAGAGACTGAGGCCTAAGAGGGGAGGTAACTGTTTTCTTGCAGCAGCTTTGTGATGAGAACCTCTGTTTCCAGCTTAGAGTTCTCTTCTGTGCTCTGTGCTAGGCTCCAGGGAAGGCTTCAGGAAAAGGACCTTAGCTGAAAGAGCAGAAGAACAAGTCTCTGGGAGTGCTTGTGTATTGATGGAAATTCCATATTGTGTCTGGGGAAGCTCCCACTGTGTCTGTCAAAAGCCTGCTCCCTTGCTAATCAGTGGGCTATTTGGAAACACATCCCAGGGTCTGGATCCTCCAGCCACTTTCTAACTTTGTGTGCTCAGTTCATGATTCACAATCTAAGATGAGAGAGCCTAGCCCAGGTGGGATCACATGCCCATTCCTGAGGGCACCATAACTATGACTCCCAAGATGGCATGTAGTGAGGAAAGGGGAGTTCCTTAAAGGAACATTGGAGAGTTGTTGCTGAAAGAAGCGTACATGGGTCCTGAGCAGGCGAAGTCCACAGACGTCCACAGCACATGCTGAGCTGGCTTCTCTTGCTGAAATAAAGATTACAAAGTGCTACCTTTGTTGGTGAGCGTCGACGACTTTGAAAGTGAGCTGTTTCTCCATCTCCCCTTCCTTTTTTTAAAAAAATAAAGTCTTGCTTTCTTACTCAGGTTAGAGTACGGTGGTGTGATCTTGGCTCACTGCAACCTCTGCCTCTCCGGTTCAAGCAATCCTCCCACCTCAGTCTCCTGAGTAGCTGGGACCACAGGCACCCATCATCATGCTTGACTACTTTTTTTTGTATGTTAGTAGAGACAGGCTCTCGCTATGTTGCCCAGGCTGGTCGTGAACTCCTGAACTCAAGTGGTCCACCTGCCTTGGCCTCTCAAAGTGCTGGGATTACAGGTGTGAGCCACTGCGCCTGGCCTTCCTTATTTTTTTCTAAGAGGTTTCTAAGGGGTTCACATTTTTATAACCATCTCCTTGCTTGACCTAGTCTTGCATTTTAAGAATTAAACTATGCAAAATTCAAAGATATAATTCTCCCTGAAATCCCTTTTACATTTATTTATTTATTCAGCAAATGTTTATTGACTTCTCATTGTGCTAGGCATTAGAGTTAATGATAGGTAAGGAAAATGTGATCTCTGCCCTCAGGGTGTATAGTGTAGAAATTTGTAAAGAAGTTTTGTTTCACATATACCTTAACAGAGTACATGCACACACACACACACACACATAAATATACATATATAATACATTATTATATACTTCAGAATTTCTAGCTTGCTTATAACTTGAAGACCTTTAAGCCCAACTGCTGCTCATCAGAAGTCCTAACTTGGTTAAAGAAAGGGGTATGTTGTTGAATCACAATGATGAAGAACATCTTGCTAAAGAACATGACTTTGCATTCTCCCTGTGCATAGAACATCTTGGAAGTTGAAGAGTAAAAAATCCATCTTGGTATCAAACTGCCTGCTACTCTGTTCTCCTAAAACTAGGAGGGAGTGGGTGGCCTTCATTGGTACTGCTTCTGTTTGCAGGCTGTGAATGAGGGCTGGCACCCCTGGCTACTTTGTTGTTGTGTGGTGGTGTTTGAACACCGGTCAGCATATTGCTTTGCTGTTGTCACGTTATTCGTATAATCCCAGCAGCTGGCAATTGTGTAATAATTTTTGAGAGACCCAGATATTTGCTTAGAGAGAATAAAAATAGGCAGAGAATGAGGTGTGCTCTGCATCCCGTGCAGAATGTTGTATGACTGCACTTCACAATGACAGGATTGTTCCTTGGTTAGAATTCCCCGTGGGACTTTCCCTCCTCAAAGTTCAGAGAAGGGTCATGCATTCTGGAAGGGAAGCCTGTCTTATCCTCTTTGCATGCACTGACAGAGCTAGAATAATTGTCTCAGCCCTTGCGATCCAGTCAGGCTTGTACTGATAGGGAACTCATAAACGGCTGTATTGGTCTATTCTCATACTGCTATGAAGAAATACTCAAGACTGGATAACTTATAAAGAAAAAAAGGTTTAATGGATTCACAGTTCCATGTGGCTGGGGAGGGGGGACTCACAATCATAGAGGAAGGCGAAGGAAGAGCAAAGGCATGTCTTACATGGCAGCAGGCAAGAGACTGTGTGTGGGGGAACTGCTCTTTATAAAACCATCAGATGTTGTGAGACTTACTCACTATCATGAGAGCAGCATGGGAAAAACCTGCCCCCATGATTCAGTTACCTCCCACCGGGTCCTTCCCATGACATGTAGGGATTATGAAAGCTACCATTCAAAATGAGATTTGGGTGGGGACACAGGCAAACGATATCAATAGTCACAATGGTTTCGAGCTTGAGGTCTGTACCAGTATGCAGACTTAGAAGAGCATAGAGCCACATCTTTGTCTCCTGCTTTTTGTTCCATGGTGGCAAGATTATGCGTCTGGAGTTAGATTGCTGGGATTGAAGCTTGTCTCTTTCACTTACTAATTATGCTAAAATTCTCTGCACCTCAGTTTACCAACCTGTAAAACAAGGATAATATTAACTAGAATTCTATCTTATACATTTGTTAAGAGGAATGAATTAAAGGAGATAATACAGTGCTTAGCAGAATGTTGGACATATAACGAGGGTATTAATTAGCTGCTACTGTATAGCAATAATGCTGCCTAACAAATAGCCCTAATTATTGCACTGGCTCATACAACAAACTATTTATCTTACTTATGAGGTGGCCAGTCAACTGTGATTGGCTCTCCTTCATGCTGTAGGTCAAGTTCAGGTCTGTTTCATGCATCTCTCATCTCTCCACCAGATGCTACCAGCAGCTACCAGGGACATATTCTTCTCATTCTTCTCATGCCAAATGGCAGGAGGACATGAGGAGTGCTAACTGTCCTAGTACATTTAAAGCCTCTGCATTCATCATGTTTGCTAACATTTCATTGGCCAAGGCAAATGACATGGCCAAACCCAAACCCGTATCAGTAAACTGGGAAAGTATACTCTTCTCACAGTGGAAGACATGGCAAAGTGACATGGCAAGAATGTGGATTATAATCATATTACATAGGGGAAAAGAATTGGGAATAAAAATTGGATCTACCAAAGCAAGTTCCCTATGTAACAAGATGTTGAGTGGGACTTTTTTATTGCCCCAGAATGGGCATTCAGATTGCAAATCTGAAAATAAAGTCTTAGACACTCTATTTGTTAAATAACTGGAATTCCTCATGACTTTCAAGAGGTATCAAAACTGGTTTTGGGGCCCACAACTCTAAGCCCCTGGGTCTATATAAGTAGAGGGATAAAAAAAGTGGGTAGAATTTTTGAAATCTTGGCCTATAACAAATACTAGCTTGAGGTGAAACACTTTTTGCTCCCCATAAAACCAAGAAAAGGGCCTCCAAGAGACTCCCTTATGGGGAGTGGAGATGCTTGCAAAAAGGGAGACAGGGTACCTTGCACCCTACCTGGGTGTTTGCTGATCCATGGTACTGGTGGAATGGAGTCTACTATGCAAGGGAGCGCTTTAGAGGGTTTGATGTGTGCCCTGGAGTTTGGGGCATAGAAGACATAGAGCAAGGTGCCTCTTCTAGTCTGGAAATTTTGGCAGGCAGGTGATTTAATCGAGTAGCCCATGCCAGCAAGAAAGATGGGTGGTAGTATAGTGCTAAGGGAAGAATAGAACATTTTTTTCCCTTTGCATTCATTGAGGGCTTGGGAAGGTGCAGAAAGCTCCAGAGGAAGAAGCTTGATGTTTACAGGAGGAGTAGGAGCCCCAGGGCTGTCCAAGCTGAATCACAAAAGGGGGAAATCTGCCTGGAGAAGAGGCTGGGTGAATGGACAGCTGCAGGGTCTGAAGCGGGACGCAGTTGCCCCTTTCTGAGAGGCTACTTAGTGCCCAAGAGGGCCAAGGTGAGGCTGAACACTGTCTCAAGAAAACTGTATACACAGAAGCCACCACATCAGACAGCCCAGTCCAAACCAGAGCCATGCCAGGGAGGGACATCTCCCTGTCATCATCATCATAATAGTTCTTGCTGTGATTATGCTTCACTCATTCTTGTTTGAATGAACAAAATTAATCTGCCTCCTTACTCGATTTCTGGTTCCTCTTCGTAGCTTCTTGCCTCCTCTCATCAGCTCTGTGTGGAGACTTACAATACTTTATATACCGGTTAATGAGCTGTCTGTGCTTGGAGGCAGGGCCTGGGGGTGTGGGCATGCTGGCTGATCCGCTTGGGGCTCCCAGCTTTTACTCCTAATCCTCAGCTTCTATCTGGCCTGTAGCAGATGGAATCCTCTGCAGGATGCTCAGCCAGTTGCTCCACTTTTTAAAACAAGGCGGGGTCCCAAATATATAAATAAAATGCTGGCAGGGAGCATATCTTTGCAAGGAGCAAAGGGTTGGCATTTCTAAGGGAATAAGCTTTCCCCAATGGTAGGAGCTATCTTTTTAAGTATAAATCCTCCTCTAATTTGACAATCTTTTAGCTCTCAGGGAGATATTAAATAGCTCCAATGGATAAAGAAAGAAGTTAAGATTTCCTAAGATACTTTACCATTTGAGACGTGAGTACAGAGTATGGCAAGCAATTCATTTGTTCTAATGCTTAGATCTGGGCCATTTGGTGACCTGCCTGAATTTAGCAAGTGACAAACCCCACTCCTGGCTCTGATTGTGTAAACTGATACAATACCCAGACTGCGACTCGTTTCAAGCTTTGCGTTTGCCAGGGATTTGGAATGTACCCAAATCTATTGCTGAAATTAGTGAATATTCACGTTTCCAACCAGGTAGTTGGTTTCCTTATGCCTACTAACTTTTTCTTTCTGATTAGAAAAGTGGTATTTATGGTTGAATACAATTTGGAAAATAGGCAAACTTATAAATGATAAAGCTCTTCATTCATGCTGCCAAGTTGCATTCTAGAAAGCTTGTTCTAGTTAACCTGACAGCTAGCACTATGCACATCCCCCTCAATGCATCTGTGTTTGCAATGAGTATTGTCCTTAAAAGGAAAAATCAAACATTGTCAATTTGTTAGGTGAGAAAATATTTTATTTTTCATTTATTTGATTGCTTATGAGATTGAGCATTTTTATTTATTGACTGTCTCCTTCTTAACATTGTTTTTCTATGCTGTATGTCCATTTTCAATTGAGCATTAGTGTTTTCCATATTTGTAAAAGTTCTGCGTATACTGAAGATACTATTCTCCTTGTTACTCTCATTAGAAATACATATAAGAAATATTCTCCTAAGTGTTGCAGACATTTTCCAAGTTGATTTGCCTTTAATTTTGTACTTGTATGATCTCCAGCCTGGGCACCAGAGCAAGGCTTTGTGTATTAGTCTGTTTTCACACTGCTATAAAGGACTACCTGAGACTGGGAGATTTATGAAGAAAAGAGGTTTAATTGACTCACAGTTCCACAGGCTTAACAGGAAGCATGACTGGGAAGCCTCAGGAAACTTAAAATCATGGCAGAAGGCGAAGGGGAAGCAAGCACCTTCTTCCCATGGTGGCAGGAGAGAGAGAGAAAGAGTGAGGGGGGAAGTGCCACACACTTTTAAACCATCAGATCTTGTGAGGACTCACTCACTATCATGAAAACAGCATGGGGAAATCTGCCCCCATAATCTAATCACTTCCCACCAGGTCTCTCCCGCAACATTTGGGAATTACAATTCAACATGAGATTGGGTGGGGACATGGAGCCAAACCGTATTACTTTGTCTCTTAAAAAATGCTTTTAAGAGCTATTTGTATTTTAAAATAATGATAGAGGCCGGGCACAGTGGCTCATGTGCCTGTAATCTTAGCATTTTGGGAGGCTGAGGAAGGCAGATCCCTTGAGCCCGAAAGTTGGAAACCAGCCTGGGAAACAGGGTGAAACCCCATCTCTACAAAAAATACAAAAATTAGCCAGGTGTGGTGGCATGCGCCTGTAGTCACAGCTACTTGGGAGGCTGAGGTGGGAGGATCGCTTGAGGCTGGGAGACTGAGGTTGCAGTGAGCTATGATCATGCCACTGCACTCCAGCCTGTGTGACAGAGTGAGACCCTGTCTCAAAAAAATAAAAATAAAAATAAATAAATAAATAAATAAAAAATAAAAAGGAAAAGGAAAGAAAAAGTAAAAGAAACATTTCACTTATAGAGAACTTAATACAGTCTAGGCTTTGAGTTCTTTAAATTCAATATCTCATTTAATCCTTCCAGTTTTCTCAACATGATTCAGGTGGAAGATGGCAGAGTTGCAGCACCCACTCAAGACTTTCTGATTCTGAAGCCTGAACTGTTAACCTCTACAGTCTATACAGTCATCCCCTCGCTTAAGATTTTTGCAAACTGTTTCCCATGGTTTAAGGTGGTAGTCTTTAAACATACTAATTTTTGTTCTTACATTAGTAACTTGTTTCATTTTTTATTCTCTTTGAGATAAAAAAAGTGTTAAGGTAAGGCTAACTTTGCTTGAAGTTTAGTGAGCACTGCTGATTTCGAGCCAAAGTTTTCTTCACCTCAGGCAAGTTTTTATCTAGTGCTGCGGTTCTCAATCCTGGCTGTACTTTAGAATCAGGTGAGAAATTTATTAAATTTTTCCACTAACCCTCCTGAGAGTACTTAAGCCAGAACCTCTAGGGATGGGAGTATAAATAGAATTTTTTAAAAATAAGCTGCCCAATGATCCTAATGTGCAGCCAACACCCAGTGACAGAGTAAACCTTCAATTATTATTACTGTTTCTTTTGTTTTATTTTCCCATAATTCTTGGGTAGAATCTTGCTTCTTTTTCTTCTTCTTTCATGTCTATTATGTCATTTTTTTTTTACCTTTTTATTTATTTTTTTTCTTTTCCTTCTGAAGGTAGACTTGACATTTGGGCAAACCGAGCGGGGCACCCATTTGCTGGAAGGGAAGAAAGCAGAGTTGACTTAGAGATGAAAGCAAATAAGATCTGAACACCAACTCTCTTGAACCACATGGATGCTTATCTTGCCCAGGGAATTAATTCTTCTGTCGCCCAGGCTGGAGTGCAGTGGCCGGATCTCAGCTCACTGCAAGCTCCGCCTCCGGGTTCATGCCATTCTCCTGCCTCAGCCTCCGGAGTAGCTGGGACTACAGGCGCCCGCCACCTCGCCCTGCTAGTTTTTTTTGTATTTTTTAGTAGAGACGGGGTTTCACCGGATTAGCCAGGATGGTCTCGATCTCCTGACCTTGTGATCCGCCCGTCTTGGCCTCCCAAAGTGCCGGGATTACAGGCTTGAGCCACCGCGCCCGGCCGGGAATTAGTTCTTTTACACCACTCCTTTCCCTTTCCAGTCACCTCAAGAAAGCATCTATTTATATATTAATTGTGTTTTAAAAGTGATGCTTGCCTGTTGACTCCAGGAGTCTGACCCCAAAGACTGAACTCCCAATATGTGCTAAACCATCTCCCCTTTGGACTCCCACTATATCAGCTACTAGAAATGTATTGTCTCATTGATATATGTTCCATTAAAGCCAGGGGTGTCGTGGATGCAGGTACAATGAGTACAGAGTCATATTCAGAGAAGGAGTTGATCAACGATGCCCTCTCTGTCCTCCATCAAGAATTAAGTCATGCTGTACACAAATGGAGTCTCCAGACATCCTCCCTGGGGACACAGTCTAGAAAGCAGGAATGGCTGGGGTTGATTTCCCTGTCTGAATAATTTTTAATGGCTCAGATTTCTCCTGCTGGGTTGACTTTCTGATCCCTATGCCTTGTAAACCATTTGGACACCACACCCTGCTTCTCCTTCTCTGCCAGCACGCATGCTACAGAGCAGACTCCCCCGTCCTGGTTTCTTCTCCTTCCTTTCTGCTGCTTCTAGTGCCTGCTTTGTCTGAGTGATTTAATAAAACTGGACATCCTGTTGAGATACTTTGCACCTGGGGCTCATCTTCCCCAACCATTTGTCTCTTCTTAGTCTTGTATTTTCCAAGACATCTATTGAAATAAGAGCTTGATCCTGGAGAATATTACATTAAATGAAATACGCTGGACACTGCCTGATCTCACTGATAAATGGAATCTAAAAAAGTTGAGCTCATCCAAGTAGAGAGTGGAATGGTAGTTACCAGGGGCTGGAGTGAGTGTGTTAAAGGATACTACATTTCAGTTTGACAGGATTAATAAATTCAAGAGGTCTATTCCACAACCTGGTAGCTATAGGTAACAACAATGTATTGTATTCTTGAAAATTGCAGGTGTGGTGGCTCACGCCTGTAATCCCAGTGCTTTGGGAGGCCGAGGTGGGAGGATCACTTGAGCTCAGTAGTTTGAGAGCAGCCTGGGCAACATGGCAAAACACCGTTTCTACAAAAAAAAGTACAAAAATTAGCTAGGCTTGGTGGTGTGCACCTGTAGTCTCAGCTACTTGGGAGGCTGAGGTGGGAGGATCATTTGAGCCTGGGAGTTCGTTGAAGCTGCAGTGAGCCGTGTTCATACCACTGCATTCCAGCCTGGTGACAGAGCAAGACCTTGTCTCAAAAAACCAAAAAACAAAACAAAAGACCTTGTCTCAAAAAACAAAAACCAAAGGGAGTAGATTTTGTGTTCTTATCATATACACATACACACACCAAAAAGATAAGTCTGTGAGGTTTAGCTTGGTTTAGCCATTCCGTGATGTATTCATATTTGAAAACAACATTTTGTACATAACAAATATACATAATTTTTATTTGTCAATTAAAAAAAGAAACAAGAGCTTGAGGAAGATACAGTGTAGGTGGGCTGTAAAACCACAGAGCCTGCACTTGTGTACCCAGGGAGAACCTAGGGAGACGAGATCTGGTTCCATTCATGCAGTAAAAACTCCAAAAGTGGTCCCTGTGCATACTGTGTGACTTATGGCACACAATTGGGGAGGTGTGCATGAGGTTTTGCATTTGCTGAAGACCAGTTATTTGTCTAGCACTTTCTGAAGAGTGGAGATGAGGAGTGGTAGAGTTGTGATCCAGGTCTTTGGACTCCTTATGCAGTGCTCCTTTCTCTATTCTGGGCACGTCTTCACTGAAGGTCTCCAGAGAGGAGCAAGGAGAGACTAACTGGGAACAGGCAGGATTTGATAGTGTGGAAAAACCAGACAAGTGAATTCCGGGGGAGACTACCCTGGGCTCTAAGCACACTTAGTCTGTGTCCCAGGCATATCTATAAATTACTCCCTTACCTGGAAATCACCTGGCACTGTTGCCCAGAGAGGTGCCTTGAAGAGGTACCTAGAGAAAATATTCAGCTTGCAAGCTGCTAGTTCAGAGACAAGCTTGAAATCCCTCAGGAAATACTTTGTCCATGTCACCTCGTTGCACTCCTCATTATGGGAAAATCATCCTGGGTAAACACCAAGGTGGGCAAACTGTGTTTTGGCTTGCTGGTACTGGTTTGCCATTCTTTTCTCACCACATTCATTAAATTATCAAAATTCTATGAGGATTTAAATGAAAAGTTCCAGCCTCAGGGCCCATCTGTTCACGCTATTTATTCCCTCGGGGAAGTCACGAATCTGTCATTTGCGAGTTTAGTTTTTGTGTCTGCAGTGCCAGTGGTGTTTCCTTCTGCGAGGCACGACTCCCCAGGCAGGACTCTTGGGAGGATTGTGAAGCTAATGGCACCTCCTTCCTCAGGAAGTGAGACACCCGCAACTGAGTATGAGGTGCAGCAGCCAAGAGCCAGTGAGGAAGGGAGCCCGGTGGGGGAAATGTGCATTCCTTATTTCACGAGACAGAATTTCAGGCCTGCAGAGGGATTGGGGACTTCCTTTAAGTCATCCTAAAACTTTCCACCATCCCCAAATGCCAAAAATACTTCTCAAAAGAAGACTCTTAATTTGCTGCCGTAACAGAACCCCATGGAGCGGGTGATCTAAACAACAGAGATTTCTTTCTTTCAAAGAATTTTTTTATTTATTATTATTTTTTTTTTGAGACAGAGTCTCACTCTGTCACCCAGTTGGATAGTGCAGTGGCACTATCTTGGCTCACTGCAACTTCCACCTCCTGGGTTCAAGCGATTCTCGAGCCTCAGCCTTCCGAGTAACTGGGACTACAGGCATAAGCCGCCACACCTGGCTAATTTTTATATTTTTAGTAGAGACGAGTTTCACCATGTTGGCCAGGCTGGTCTCAAACTCCTGACCTCAACTGATCCACCCGCCTTGGCCTCCCAAAAGTGCTGGGATTACAGAAGTGAGTCACTGCACCCAGCCCAGAAATTTATTTCTGATGGTTTTGAAGGCTGGAAGTCCAAGGTCAAAGTGTGGTCAGGGTTGGTTTCTACTCAGGCCCCTTTCCTTGGCTTGCAGACGGCTGCCTTCTTGCTGCCTGTTCACATAGCCTTCCCTTGGTGCAAGCACCCTGGGATCTCTGTGTGTATTCAGATTTCATCTTCTTGTAGGGACACCAGTCAGATTGGATTAGGATCTACCCTAAAAGTCTCAATTTAACATAATTAGCTCTTTTGAAAGGCTTTATCCAAATACAGTCACATTCTGAAGTTCTGGGGGTTAGAACTTCAGCACACAAATTTTGAGGAGACAGAATTCAGTGCCTAGCAGTGCTTGAGGGAATAAACACTTGTTGAGTTTCTATTCTGTGCCAGGTACCGCACTCATGATGTCACATGTTTTCTCATTTACTGAAAAGACTTTATAAATCATCCAATGGTGATCCCAGTTGGCCTTTGTATGATCATGATTGTGCAGTCAGTGCAAGGAGTGAGGCTTCCCTTAAGAACTTAGACATTTGGCCGGGCGCAGTGGCTCACGCCTGTGATCCCAGCACTTTGGGAGGCTGAGGCAGGAGGATCACTTGAGCCCGGGAGTTCAAGACCAGCTTTGGCAACATGGCAAAACCCTGTCGCTACACAAAATACAAAAAAAAAATTAGCCAGGCATGGTGGAGCACGCCTGTAGTCCCAGCTACTTGGGAGGCTGAGGTGGGAGGAATGCTTGAGCCTGGAAGTTTGAGGCTGCAGTGAGCTGTGTTCATGCCACTGCCCTCTAGCCTGGGTGACAAAGTGAGACCCTGTCTCAAGGGCACAAAAAAAAAAAAAAAAAAAAAAAAAGAACTCAGGCATTTAAAATTAGGGCATAAAGAGCACAGTGAGAAAATGAAGTCATCTTAAAGGGAGAAAAGGGTCCCCAACCCTACTGTACTTGAACCTAACTGAAGTAAATATATTGGTAACAATAATGATGATGATAGTTGATGTTTGTTAAGTGCCTACTTTTGGCTGGGGGTGTGTTCTGAGTGCTTTACATGGATTACTTAATAGTCACAACTCTAAAGAAAGAACACATCTAGCACACTTAAGAGGAATTGGTCAGCTAAGTATGCATAGAAAAAGGAGCTTCTCAGAAGATGATGTTGGGAGTGAATTCCAACTACCACCTAAGAAAGACAGCATCTAGCTAACAAATTCAGGTGTGAGGGTTCCCTTGGCAAGGCTGTGCCTACTGTGAGCCTGAGGGCAGCAGGCTCTAAGATGGAGACCCAGAGCAGTGACTCATCTGCTTCTGCCTCTTCCAACTCTGTGCTCCTGAGCCTCCATCCAAATAGGAGTTGACTTCCTGTGTTGGTCTGATAGGAAGTGCTGATCATGCCAAGACGAGGATTCTGTCTGACAGGTAGATCTCTCCTTGCAAATAAGTAAAGTGACATTCTGGTTGATATCTCCATCTGGAGATAATAGTGGGAGAGAGACTTATGGTTGTAGGACTGATGAGCCAGGTCTTTGGCTTGATTTAGGGTAAGAGTCAGACCCTGGACTGGGATATTGTATTTGTTTCCTATTGCTACTCTACAGAAAGGAAAACTATAGACCAATACCTCTGATATATAGACACAAAAATCCTCAAGAAAAATACTAGCGAACAAAATCTAGCAATGTAAGAAAATGATTATAAACCATGACTAAATGGCATTTGTCCCAAGCATGCAAGTCTGGTTTAATGTTCAAAAGTCAATCAATGTAATATACCACATTAATGGAATAAAAGAAAAAACTTACACAGTCATTTTAATAGACAGAAAAACATTTGACAAAGCCCATCACTTTTTCATAATAAAAATACTTAAACTAGAAATAGAAGGGAACTTCCTCAACCTGATAAAGGACATTTATAAAAACCCCACAGTGAACAACATCATAGTTAATGGTGAACGACTGAATGCTTTCCCCTCAAATTTAGGAAAAAGACAAGGGTGTTCACTCTCACCACTTCTATTCAACATTATAGGACACATAGCATGGGCTTTGGAATGAAAGAACTTGGACTCAAATGATAGCTCCGTCAATCACTAGCTGTGTAATTTTGGGCAAATTGCTTAATCTCTCTGAGCTTGCCTTAGTTTCTCCCTGTATACAATGGGATGATAATTATATCTACATTGCAGATCTTTTTTTGAGCACTGAATGAATGTCAAGCTTCCAGCTCTGAGCTGGGCACAGGGTGGATGTTCACAGAATATTCTTTTTGCTTTCTTCACCCTGGGATGCTTAGCTTCATCTTAGAGAAAAGAAAAGGGTGTGGACAAGACAAGGTGGGGAGAATGGGAGGCACATTTAAGCATTTCTGAGATACTCTAATGAATGGGCAAAGGCCAGGCTGGAAACAGATCAACTGTGCCCTTTGTGCAGCTGTTCCAGAACAAGCTCATTATGCCATGCCCTCTGCTTGGGACTGCCAGGAGGTCATCCTGTTCTCCAAGCCCCCGCACTAACAGCGCTGTCCAGCCGCTCTTCTGTCCCTCAGCAGGAAGGCTCAGTAGGGGTTTGAAAGCAGATTGTCCGCACTGTCCTGATTTCGGGAAAGAAAAGCTCTTTCTATTGAACAAATAACCTTTTGGATGAGAAAGAAAAGAAATACTCCAGAGGCATGACAGTTACAGAATGGGCCCAGGGACAGCCTAGAAGGTGTTTGTGTGCGCAGGGAGCTGAGATGCAGGGGGAAGTGTGGTGGGTGGAAGGAAGGAGGAGTGAGACATGTGGTCTCAGTGTTCTGCTGGGCTTTCGCAGGCTGCCTCCATAGAGGTGTGAAGGTTTTAACTTGTGCATATTGGGGCATAGTAATTGTCCCAGGGGTTCATGAGAATTTCTGTGCTAACTTTGCAAAGCTATGCGGAATCAGGAGTAGTTCTTTGAGCTTTTCTTTTCTTTTTCTCATTATAAGCATTAAAGTGGCATGCATTTGATGAACTGTGAGGAAACTTGGGATAAGGTCATCAAGAATGCCATTTGGTGCTCTGCAGAGAAAAACATCCCTCAGGTATTTGAACCTATTGCACTGGAGAAGAAGAGAAAAATATACCTGTGAAGGCTCTTATTATCATTGTCAGGTTCATCCCAAGGGCTCAAATTAAATCTGGGATTGTGCAGAAACTGCATTTCCACCCTCTGGGGACAAATCCCATCACCAACTCTGTTCTGTGTGTAGCAGAGATTTTCAGTCCCTCCTGGGAGCTGTTTTCACCCTCTCCCACCAGTGAGTCATCCTCAGAGGCCGTTCTCCAAGAAGGTGGGATGGGAGAGCAGGAGGAGGTGTCAAAATGTAAAAGCTGTTCTGTTCTTTCCTTGACAGTTATCTTTGCAGCTTGTTAGTAAGATTTTTCTGCAGAGTCAGAACAAGTGAATGGACCAGGTACTCATCCAGGGTCTGATTCCATCCTGCAAGCCCTCACCTGGTTGAATATGAGATCCCTACGTTGCTGTTTTTGCTCAGAAAACAATATCCAAAAATGAAAGCCTCAGAAGTGAAAGTTTTTTCTCCTGCCCTCTGTCTCTCAGTCCCAGTCTCTCTCAAGGCTAGCCATAGAAACTAGAATCCTTCCTTCCCGGGGCAGATCATAGAAACCAGAATGCTTTTTCCCCAAAGCCAGCCTTAAAACCTAAAAATATTACTCTCACTTCCCTCTGCCTTTCTGTGTAAAACCTGGCCATAAAGAAATTATCTGACCTACCTTCTTTGACTGTGTAGGTCATAAGACTCTCAGTCCAGAGAGGGCCCTGCCCCACACCCAGAAAGAAGGAATGCTGCCCAGAGACGACCAGAGGAATCTAGACGGGTAGGCCTTGCTGGGTTTCCTCAGTCAGTCATGAGCACTAGATTCTATCCTTTTCATCCAGTCATATTTCTCTATGGCTGTCTACACTTTGTTGAACCCACGCATAACAACGGCCAATTTCCCTTGTGTCTTTGGGTCTTCATTCTGAAGGCTCCCATGGATACACATCAAATAAAGTTGTATGCCTGCCTTCCAATTAATCTGCTTTTGTGAGCTGATTTTTTGGTGAAACTTCAGAGAGTCAGGGAGCCCTTGGCCCCTACATGGCCACATGTAAGTCTTGTGTCCTGCTGCATTTCAAACAGGAGTGAAATAATCCCAGTGACGGCGAATGTGTGAGATCCTTGGGATCAAGTCACTTCAACAAATATTTAACATGCCCTGGGGTAGGTACATGACACATTACAGAAATGAGTAGGTCAAAGATATCTGACCTTAAGAAAGTTAGAGTCAAGTGGGTTGAATACATGTGCAAATGACCATTTCATAAGGTAAAGTGAAATGAAGGCTGTGGCAAAGGTATACGTAAAGTGCTGGGTTGTGATGAAGGGGGAGAAATCAGTTGTCTGGAGATGGCATTGGAGGAGGAGGGAGCATTGAGGCTGAGCCAAGTGTGATGGTTGGGATCAGCAAAGGTGCAATACGTCTTGGAAAAGCCCAGAACCGGAGCATGGCCCAAGTGCATGGATGAGGCTGCAAGGGCGGAGAGAACCAAAACAAAAGGCCACATGTGCCCAGCACAGCACACCGGGCACAGACTAGGACTGCATCTGGCTGCCTCCAGATGGCTTTAGGGGCCATGCAGAGGACAGTGGTAGGCATAAGAGAGCCAGTGGAGGCTTCTTTGGAGGCGATCTGTTTGATGTCATACGGTCTGTGGATGGAGGCAGTATGACTTCATGGCTTCTGGCCTGTGCCCTGGCATTGGAGAGCCTGGATTAAAATCCCAGCCCTGTCACTTACTGTGTGACCATGAGTATGGTTTTCTTCAGTCTCTGTTTCCTCATTTGTAAAAGAGAGACAAGAAGAGTACTCATGCGGGGATCTCGGGAGAGTTAAGTGGTACTCATGCGGGGATCTCGGGAGAGTTAAGTGAGCTAACGCATGTAACGTGCTTAGCTCAGTGCCTGGTCCTTGGCAAAGGTTCAGCAAAGGGAGCTGATATTAACAACCATTTTAAGGAGATGGCCATCAATGCCAGGGGTGGATGAACTGGGAAGAGAAGCACAGTAGACCTGGGGCCACGTGGGCAGTTGTGGCCAGCATGCAGGTCAGGCATGCCAAGGCCTGAACCTGAACAGTAGTGGGAGAAAGGAAAGGAGAGATGGACAAGATGATTCGTATTGCTGAGATGAAATGGCTAGGACTTGGCAAGTCTAGGAACTGGGGCTGAGGAGAGTCAGAGGAGTGACACAGATGAGATTCCTAGGTTAGGGCAACTGGGAGGGAGGATGGGAGGAGTGTTGGAGGGATACTGAATTCCATATTGGGCTCTCTTGAGTGAACAGGTTCAGGAACCAATTGCAAACTCAGAGATAAGATCAGAGTTGGAGTTACGTGCTATGTGCTTGGCTAGGGCTGAAGCATCATGTGGCAGAAGTGGCTGAAATCATCCAGGGAGACAGAATAGAAGCAGAAAATCCCATGCTAGAACCATAGAGAACATTTGCATTCAAAATGGAGTGAAGGGTAAGGAACAGGGAATGAGAGAGAGAGAGAGAAGCAACCGCATTCGGGGAGGAAGGAGGAGAGTCAGGAGAAAACTGGTGTCAGAGATTCCAAAGTAGGAGGGATCTGACCAAGTAGGTGTTAATGGAGGACAGGGACCAAGAGGAAGCTCCTGCGTGTCAGTCAGGACGTGGCTTATGAGTCTTGCAGACATACTGCAAGAACAGCTGCAGTCCTGGGGGCGAAGAGGGGAGTGTGTGGCAGCGCAAGGGTCAGTGAGTCCTTCAAGATGTTCAGAGGTGAAAGCGAGGGGAGAATGTTGGCTGAGCTTGTGGGAAAGAGGATTGAAGGGAATGTCTTTAGGATGTGATATTTTAGTATTTTTACAGAATAAAAAGTGAGAGTGTGAGGAGAAGGAACTTGAAGATGCAAAAGGAGGAGATGGTTGATGGAGTCAAGTTCAGGAACACATGGGAGGGTGTGGAGCTGAGAGCAGTGGGGGGTTAGCCTTAGAAAGGGGTAGCTACGCTGTGGAGGGAGAGGAGAAAGGAGTGGGTGAAGGTGGGAGATGTTCTGAGAGAAGGCTTTCAGTGAACTAGCGAGTGAGGTCAGGAAGGGTTTTGGAGACGGGGTGAGATTCAGGGAAAAGATGTTTTCTTGTTTTTTTAAAAAATAGAGACAAGGTCTCACTTTGTTGCCCAGGCTAGTCTTGAACTCCTGGGCTCATGCAATTCTCCTGCCCTGGCCTCCCAAAGTGTTGGGAGGCATGAGCCACTGCATCCAATCCAAGGAAAAGGTTTGGAACAGCCCTCACAGGGAATAAAACTAAGCACAACTAGGGGCATTGACAAGCAGGACTGGGGGTCAATCGATTTGAACATCTGTATTGGGAGATACAGCGTTGAGCAGATAAGCACACATATATATACATATAACACACATACATGTTTGTGTGTGTATGTATATATGTATATATTTTACTGTGAGTGTTTGGCAGCCTAAGTAATGGGCAAAAGAAAGTGGGTTTGCAGATTGAGTGCAGTGGCT
The DNA here is from genome assembly GCF_037993035.2 of Macaca fascicularis. NCBI lineage: Eukaryota > Metazoa > Chordata > Mammalia > Primates > Cercopithecidae > Macaca > Macaca fascicularis. Next base: position 75,892,595 of record NC_088381.1, read on the forward strand.
CATGCCTGTAATCTCAACACTTTGGGAGGTAAAGGCAGGACCTTGAGGCCAGGAATTTGGCATCAGCCTGGGCAACATAGTGAGACTCCATTTCTACAAAAAATTTGAAAAGAAACAAAAAAGTGACTGAGTGTGGTGGCTCATGCCTGTAATGCCAGCACTTTGGGAGGCCAAGGCGGGCGGATCATTTGAGGTCAGGAGTTTGAGACCAGCCTGGGCAGTATTGTGAAACCCCATCTCTACTAAAAATACAAAAATTAACTGGATGTGGTGGCAGGTGCCTGTAATCCCAGCTACTTGGGAGGCTGAGACACAAGAATTGCTTGAACCTGGGAGGCAGAGGTTGCAGTGAGCCAAGATTGTGCCACTGTACTCCAGCCTGGGCCACAGAGCGAGACTCTGTCTTAAACTAACAAACAAAAAACATAGCCAAGTGTGGTGGTGTCACTGGTAGAGGGATGTGACTGCAAATTTTCGAGGTTCTTGGTGTTTTGAACAAAGAATTTGACAAAAACGCCCAGAAAAGCAAAGAAAGAATAAAGCAACAAAAGAATGAAAGCAGGGATTTATTGAAAACAAAAGTACACTCCACAGTGTGGGAATAGACCGCAGCAGCGGCTTAAGGGCCCAGAATCTTCTCGGGTCCAAATACCCTCTAGAAGTTTCTGTTGGCTGCTTCAGGCTCACCTCATGTAAATGAAGTAGTAGCCCACAATCAGTCTGATTGGTTGCAGAAAGCAGCCAACCAGAGGCTGAAGTGAAGTTACAAAGGTCACACTCCTGTGCTAACATTGGTTGCAAAAGCAACCAATCAGGGGCTAGGGTGAAGTAAAGTTATACTTCTATGCAAATAAAGACTCGGCATGCAATCAGTAGTTGGTTGTGGACAGCAACCACTCAGGGGCTGGAGAGAAGTTACAAAGTTGCAAACAAAGACTGAACCCTCAATCAGTCTAATTTGTTGCAGACAGCCAATTTCCTCTCAGGTCTGCAGAAAAGGTCAAAGGGAAGAGTAGCCTCCGGTCGTTTTGTTACTTAGATGTGGAAAGTTAGGGTTTTCCTTTTGATTTAGTTCTAGGAAGTCGGTGTGAAACAGTTTAGGCTTTTTGCCTCCAGACCCTATTTCTCCTGCCTCAGTGGCACATACCTGTAGTCCCAGCTACTGGAGAGGCTGAGGTGGGAGGATCCATTGAGCCAAGGAGTTTGAGGCTGCAGTGAGCTGTAGTCGCACCGCTGCACTCCAGCCTGGGCAACAGAGTGAGATCCTGTCTCTTTAAAAAAAAAAAAACAAAACAAAAACCAAACAACAACAACAACAACAAAAAACCAGTGGGTTAATGTAGTGCTGAAAATTGTGCATGTCTCTGGTTCCTCGTGGGAACTGGTGCCATTTCACTTAAGGCCAATGCATAATAAGGGCTAAAAGACTAAAGACTACTGGGCATCTGTTGCATGCCAGGCCTTGAGAGATGTATGTTACCTCCATTAGTTTATTTAATTCTGTAACATCCCCGTGACGGAGGCCACATCTTTATTCACATTTTGCAGGCGGATAAACTGAGGATCCTAGATATTTAAGAGACTTCAATATGATCACAGCAAAGAATAAGCAGTGAAGGTGGAAATTGACACCAGTGCATTTGTAGGAATTAAGCATTTTCTCCTGCATCTCCTGCCCACAGCACAGACTGGGTCTCAGGATTAATTAGACAAGAGAAACAGCATTTCCTGTTGGGGTTGATGCACTAATGAGCAAAGGGTTTTGATGCAAAAAAAAAAAAAAAAAAAAAGAACAAAATTGAACTGCCACCCTCCTGTTTCACTACTCTGAGGCAATATGTGTGGGAACTTTTTCTTCCTTTTCCTTTTTTTTGTTTGTTTTTTTGTTTTTTTGGTTGAGGCTGTCTGCTCAAATGCACAGGAATTGACAAATTCTAATGATAGTCTATTTTGGAGGGAGTGTTAAATTATTCAGAGGTAGGCACAAATATCACATCTCCAGCTTCGATTGCCTGCTTGAACCTGCAGATGTCAATTTATTGAGCCCTGTGAGGGTCTGCAGAAAATACCCGGACCAGGGTGGGGGCAGGCGGCAGGGCTTCCACCCACTGCCCTGGAGGCAGGTGCTTGCTGGCTGCTACCTGGAGTCTGCAACTCCAAACTCTCCACACTTTCTGTCCCTAGGCAGCAGGGTCGCTGGACACAGCTTGGCGCCATGGCAACAAAGTCCTTGACTGTGGCTTGTTCTGGTTTCTCTTGTTCTCCCTTGCATGGGTGTCAGTGAGCCTTCCACGTATGCAATCCATGAGAAGCTGGAACTTCTGCAGTGCACTTCCATGGTGATCACATTTGGGGTTTTGCGTATTCTGAGCTTGGAAACGTCCACATGCACATGAGGGCTTTTTGCAGGATGCTTAAAAAGTGAGGTATGTTGAGATGTCTTACAAATAAGGTCCTCCCATGCCTCTTCACCACCACTTTCTTTCTTTTGTTCTTTCTTTCCTTTTATTTCCTTTTCCTTCCCCTTCCTTCCGGTTCCTTCCCCTTCCTTCCCCTTCTTTCCCTCCCTTCCTTCCTTCCTTTCTTTATTTCCTTCTTTCCTTCTGTCCTTCTTTTTTCTTTCTTTCTTTCTCTTTCTTTCTTTCTCTTTCTTTCTTTCTTTCTTTCTTTCTTTCTTTCTTTCTTTCTTTCTTTCCTTTCTCTCTCTCCTTCCTTCCTTCCTTCCTTCCTTCCTTCCTTCCTTCCTTCCTTCCTTCCTTCCTTCCGTCCCTCCCTCCCTCCCTCCCTCCCTCCCTCCTTCCATCCTTCCTTCCTTTTCTCTCCTGTCTTGCTGTCTCCCAGGCTGGAGTGCAGTGACGTGATCTCGGCTCACTGCAACCTCTGCCTCCTGGGTTCCAGCGATTCTCCTGACCCAGCCTCCCGAGTAACTGGGATTACAGGTACACATCACCACACCTAGCTAATTTTTGTATTTTTAGTAGAGACGGGTTTCACCATGTTGGCCAGGATGATCTCGAACTCCTGACCTCAGGTGATCCACCCACCTCTGCCTCCCAAAGTGCTGGGATTACAGGCGTGAGCCATGGGGCCAGCCTTTTCCACCACTTTCTTGTCATCACTCATCCTCTTCTTTCCCAGGGACCTCTTTGCATCTTCTGATAAGGATGTTGCTACAATTCAGAATCCATTCAAGATCGCTGGGATTCTAGGCTTTCCCTGTGGAAATACCTTGAGGGATGGACAGAGCCACAAGGTAGATGCAACTAGGATGATTATTTAATTTAGGATCCAAACCAAGACATGCAAGAGAGTGAAAAGGGGGTGCTTTTTACAAATGACTCCAGGACACCCGGCATGATCAGGCACTGTCTGGAGCAAATTGGGAGGATGGCCACTCTGGAAAGAACACAGGCTCAGGAATGAAATGTTTTGCTTAACATTTAAGAACCTCAGTTTTTTCATCAGTTAAACTGACATCTACTTTTCATGGTCCTGTTGGAGTAACATGTAAGGTGCCAGGCACAATTCCTAACACATAAGTGTTCAGTATTTATTAGCTCCTTTTCTTTAAAAAACAAACAACCCCAATAAAAACAACAGCTACAACCAAAACTGCCCTGTACCAAAAAATCATTTCTAGGCTTCCAGCAGGTAGGATTGAATTCCACCTATTTTCACTGCCTGCCTCTTCCCCCAGCCATTTGTTCTAATGCAGAGGTGGAATATTGCTCTCCCAGTCAACCGTTTCCTTTTCTGCCCATGCTCAGATGATTCTGGTCTCTGTATAACAGTGTTTCTCAACCTTTTTTTTTGAGACAGGGTCTCACTCTCTTACCCAGGCTGGAGCACAGTGGTGTGATCATTGCTCACCGCAGCCTAGACCTCCCCAGCTCAAGTGATCCTCCCACCTCAGCCTCCCAAGTAGCTGGGATCCCTCTCCCCCATCATGAAATTATAATACTACAGATATACTGTATATCTTTTTGTGTACTGTGGCCCTTGAGAGGCCACAAACCATTGTGATATCTAAGATTGTTTTCCTCCTTCCCCTCAAAAAGCAGATTATTGCCCTTTTCAAAAACCAATTTTCATCTAGTTGGAGGCAATATCCACCCCTTTGAGAACGCATGGCATTCAGCATGAATCTTACCCTCTTCCCACTTCATCTCAGATTCTCCCATGTCGGAGGTGTCGTACTTCTCAGCTGGAACTTACCTACGTAATGGGGAGGGAAAAACCATGAAAAACAGTAAGAGGTACTTTTTGTTGAGCAAGTGCTTCATGGTACATTATCTCTGATCATCACAGCAATCTTGCGAGAAAATTTTCTTTCATGGATGAGAAAACTCAGGCTTGGAGGGGTAAGTCACCCACAACTGTGGGGTTGAATATAAAACAGCGTCTGTCTGATATGAAAATCAAAACCATGACGCCATACTGCCTGCTCATTCATAAAGGCTAGGGAAAGGTAAGAGTAGAAGGAACCAGCATTTACTGAGCCGTTACTGTGTTTCTGAAACTCTGTTTGGTGCTTTACCTACTTATTTAATTCACATCTCTGTTCTGTGAAGTTGCGGGTATGTGCCTAGTTTTAGAGACAAAAGATGGGTTTGCAGTGATTATTTTTTCAAATTTCACATGGCCAGCAGTTCATGAAGGCTGAATTGTAACCCAGGTCTGCCTCTCCTAAAACTCCTCTCTTCATTACAAAACACAGCTCCTAGGAGGAAGGTGCTCTTAGCCTTCACCTTGCAGGAGGGTAAAAGAACCACACAATTGCAGCTTTCTCCCACTGCCTCTTCCCCAACACACACTCTTGATTTTTTTTTTGGCACATGTAGATATGAAAATAATATAAAGTTAGATATGAAGATAATATAAACCATAACATTTTGAAAACTTTGTGCACTTTACCACCTTCACAAAGTACTGCCTTCACAAACTCCTAGGAATCTGGGAATCCCAGATTAAATGCCACTGGTCTCTGATAAGCCAAAGAGGGGCCTGCTGGAGAGAACTTAGCAGGATGCCATTCGGGTGGGCATACTCAGATGCAGTGTAGCATGGGTATAAACCTCAGATCAGTCGGGAGAGAGTGGCCGACCTCAGCAGGTTGCTGGAAGGTTTGATGTAGGATTGATGCATACTACAGCCAGAATGTAAGGGGTCAGTTTGTGGGTGACTCACTCTCAAGGGGCATTAGGTATATTCTTAGAGAGAGAACCTTTATTTACATGTGCCAGTCCAGCTAGTGGTGAACCAGTGGGAAGGCCCATCCACCTTGGGTGCTTTGTTGCAGGGAGAGAATTGTGCAGTGGAATAAGGGCTCTTGGTTCAGCTGTCTGCAAGGCCTTTACATCTTCATTTCATCACTGGCCTAATTTGCTGAGCCCTGACCTGACAGCAAGGTGGGGCCAACCATTCCGTCCACACCCTGGAGCAAGGAAGCTCTAGGTTCCTGTAAGGCAAACTGCCTTTTTAGTTGTCCGCAGATTTGTCTCTCAGGAGCAGGAATGGCGGCTTCCCTCAGGGAGGTGGGGGTGGTGACAGTGGGGTTGACCAGCTCTCCTGCTGTGCCGAGAAGCGTCTGGAGGCTGGCACATGGGATCCAGTGCTCAGAACAGAACACCTCACTGGTCACTTTTGGAAGATGCTAGAAAACCAACTTATTATTTTGAAACCTGGTAAATAAGAAGAGAGAATCAGGTGTTTACTTTGCCTTTCCAATACAGACTATATCTCAGGACAACCAAATGATAGATGAGGGGAAGTTGCTCTTTACAGAAGTATTCCAGCTGACAAATGAAGAAACAGGGACACAATTGAAATTCTGTAATCTGAATTACAGGGTCTAGGCAATAATTGCCAATGAGTGTTAACATCATATGAAGAAAGACAACAAGATTTTATGTGTATCTTGGTAGAAGTATCACAACACTGCCTTTGAAGTAGACTTGACCCCCAAAACAAGACAGAAACAAAACCCAACAATAACAACAACAACAAAAAAACCCAAAAAAACCCTAACCTGAATCTGAGGTGGAGCATGTCCAGTGGAGCTTTCTGCAATGATAGGAATGTTATGTATCTGCACAGTCCAACATAGTAGCCACTAGTCACATGCATGTGTTGAGCACTTGAAATAAGACTAGTGTGATTGAGGAACTAAGTTTTAAATTTTATTGAATTCTAACTAATTTAAATTTAAATAGCCACATGTGGCTATGGGTTACTGTATCGGACAGCACAGTTCTAGATTGACCTATCAATTTATGGGAGACACAGGGGACAGAAGAACATGTTGGATGACACCATAGGAATGCAAATAGGAAAACACATTCTATGAGAACTATAGTTGGCACTTTGCATTCATGGATTCAACCAATAACAGATTGAAGATTTTTTTTTTAAAAATTGGATGGTTGCATCTGTACTAAATGGGCACAGACTTTTTTTCTTGTCATTATTACCAAAATAAACAGTATAGCAAATATTTATATAGCATTTACATTGTATTGGGTATTATATGTAATCTAAGGTGATTTAAAGTATACAGGAAGACGTGCATACATGATATGCAAATACCATGTCATTTTATATAAGGGACTTGAACATCCATGGGTTTTGGTATCTGCAGGGAGTCCTAGAACCAATCCCCCATGGTTACTGAGAGATGACTGTATAGGACAAACTATCTGGTTTCATCAACAAATAAGGCACAATGAATAAAAAAGACATAGCCGGGGAAACATAAATTATTAAAGACAAGTGATATCAGCCAATTATTAATACAAGGTATAGAATGTATATGGATTCTGTTTTGGACAATTAAACCAGTGCAATTATGAGACGATTAGAGAAATGTGAACCCTGATTGTCTATTTAATGATGTTACAAAATTATCACTTTTTAGGTGTGATAATGGCATACTGATTATTTAAAAATAGAATTCTATTCTTTAAAAATTATTACTGATGGCCGGGTGTGGTGGCTCACACCTGTAATCCTAGCACTTTGGGAGGCCGAGGCGGGTGGATCACCTGAGGTCAGGAGTTCGAGACCAGCCTCAACATGAAGAAACCCCATCTCCACTAAAAATACAAAATTAACCAGGTGAGGTGGTGCATGCCTGTAATCCCAGCTACTCGGGAGGCTGAGGCAGGACAATTGCTTGAACCTGGGAGGCGGAGGTTGCGGTGAGCCGAGATCACGCCATTGTTCTCTAGCCTGGGCAACAAGAGTGAAACTATGTCTCAAAAAACAAACAAACAAAAAATTATTACTGATGTGCATATGGCTAAAATCATATGATGTTGAGATGTGCTTCAAAATCATCCAATGGTTGTGTGAAGGGGAAGGAGGTTAGAGAACTGGGTAGGGGTGTAGATGATATGAGATTGGAATGAGTTGATAATTGTTCAAGCTAGCTGGTGGGTACATGGTAGTTCATTAAGTTATTCTCTCTACTTTTCAATGTGCTTGAAAATTTCCACAACAAAATGTTAAAAAAAAGAAGTAAGGGAAACTTCCAAAGAACCTCTCTCTAACCCCAAATAACAACAGCCATAATAGCAACAGCAGCAAAAAATACCACCCTTGAGCTAAAACCAGAGCTGGGAAGTGGGGGCAGGGAAAGGTGTACAGGTAGCACCCAGGACAGAAAAGCAAGGTGAGGGCAAACACCGCTATCAACGCTGTAGTAAGGAGAGTAAGCCTTGGGCCAAGGGCACGTTAAGCTGCAACTCCAGCTAAGGTGATCCCAGGTCTACAGTGTCCCTGGCTCTCAGAGAAGGCAAAAGCAAATTCTGTCTGAAAGAGAGCACCCTCCATTTAGGTATGTGGGATTCCTATGGATTAGGGTTAAGCAAATAGTAGCAAACGTTAGGGTGACTGTAACAATTATCATCTAAACTGAGACATTTTTGAGGATGTAAAGAAGTACTAAGATAATTAACAGGTGTCAATTGGTTGTAAAAGACACAAACTAAGATTGTCCTGGAGAAACCAAGCCATATGGTCTCTCTGGTAGCTAAGGAAGGGAGGGAGAGCCAGCCACTTTATTCCTAGAGTTTGGTGAGAGTGAGAGCCTGCATCTCAGCCCAGATCATTTGGAAGTTGGGCTCATGCTCTGGGTCAATGATTCGCAAAGTGTGATCCTTGTACCGGCAGCATCAGCATCACCAGGGAGCTTGCTGGAAATGCAGGCTCTTGGGTCCTGCCCCAGACATAATAAATCAGAAACTCAGGGGATGGGCCCAGTAGGTGATTCTGATGCACCAAGTTTGAGAACTACTGGTGCAGGCGAACATTTCTGAGCTGCTGTCCATCCAGCTATTAATAAACATTCCGCCAGTATCACAGTGCTCATTATGTTTTCTTCAAAGTAATAGCAGCTAGGAACAAAGTTACGTTTACTCAATCCTTAACATTTTAACGGTACCAGGTAATTCGATAAATAAAGTCTAGTGAAAGTCATTCATCAATTATCCATTAAGAAGGATTTTAAAATAATAAAAATGCCTTTCAGCATCTTCTATCTCAAAAGTCTAGTGCTTCAGAGGAGAACAAAAATATCACCTTCTCAAAGGAAGCTTTAATTAGGTGTATATCTCTCCTGTGTGCCAATTCATGGAGTTCCTCCAAATTAAGTTCCTACACAGTTCTGACTGAAACTGGCCCCTAGTTAGCACTAGCTCATTCATTAGGTCAGCTTCCATTTAACCTGGGGCCTGAGGAGTAGCCTATTGCTGTCCTCTGTGATCTCCTCCAACATAGTGGAGAACATGTCTGATGGTCAGTTTTTCTTTCCACACTAGGCTTCCTGGACTAACCAGGACTGGGTGTGGGGCATGTATTAGATATTTTTGTGGCTTAAAACACCACCTTCTACCAAAGGCATGCTTCTGTTTGTCTTGAAGAAGTTTCTGGCATGGCTCCGTGGCTGTTTATCACCTCTGTATTGAGGATAATAGGATGAGCCCCTTGTTGATGAGAGCCTTGCTGGGGGTTGATAAACACACACAGAGATAGAAGACTCTGTTTTCTTATGGCCACAGGCACCAAACAGAAACCACACAGCCTCAGATGAACATATGTTAACACCAAGATTCTCCACACTTCCTCCAACTTCTCTTAAAATAGAACTATTTTCATGGTGGAAGCCAGAAGTGCTACAAGCACTCAGGTGGCAGGACTTACAGCTAAGAGTGGCATAGGATCGCACTGTTTCCTAAACCCCACTTCTGGAACTGGCTACATTCTTTGGAGACCATTTTTTTTTTTTTTTTAAATAGCCCTTTCTTCCACCTCATTGCCACAGGATTTTCTTCAATAGGTCTGCACTGAGGCCTGAGAAACTTCAATGTTGGAAGGGTTCTTAGGGGATTTCTGATGTACAGCTTGAGTTGGGAACTGCCGACGCTGAGCTAGAGCTGTTCTAGCAAGGGCTTGGAGTGTTTCCAGATTTTTGCTGGCATCATCTAGAGTGTCTTGCAGAGAAGGGCCTTGCTCTTCTTCAGGGAGACTTGAAGTTTTCAGGAGCATCTTTGTAGTTTAGCTTTCTAACCTATTCCTAATCCAGGTGATAAGTGACTCCACTGAGGCATCCTGGTCAAGAGTGCAGAGAGGTTCCCCTTTGAGGGCCAGCTCTGCCACTTACCATCTGTGAGACTTTGAGCAAGTTCCCAAATTCCTGCGAGCTTTGCTTTGAATGTCTAAAGAGTGGTAAGGGTAATATCTACTTGAGAGGGCTCTTGTGAAGATTAAATGAGAGAATATAAGTAAAATCCTTAGCCTATTGCCTGGCACATAGCGAATGCTTAATAAATCATTCATATTATTATTTTTTTCCTAAGGGTTCAAGCCAATAGAGTTGCCAAATAGTTTGGGTTTTGTTTTGTTTTTTGTTTTGTTTTTGGACAGAGGTCACATTTTGGCAACATTTTTTTTTTCTGCTAATGGATATTATAGAAAGTTACATTCAGAGAGATAGGTGCTGTACCTGAAAGGGTATATGTTTAAAAGACTGACACCGTCTGATAGGAATTGGCAGTAAAGAACACAGGGTCCCACAGTGGATCCTCAGAGCTCCTGAGCAGAGGAATGGCACAAAGAGAACAGGAAGGCAGAGAGGTAAGATACACGGCTTTGTAGGAACTCATTTCAGCCTAGATGTTAGCTGGAGGCCCTGAATCATAAGAGCTGGATATAATGGGATCACACTCCACTCTACGCTCTGGAAAGGTCCAAGATTTCTTGAATTTCACAGGCATCCTCAGAAGTCCCCCTTGACTCTGACTTCTGCTGATTCTCAACCCCTGTTCCTGTTGCGTGCCCACAGCCTTGCTGTTCTGTCTTCCCTCCTCTGTCTCCTCTCTTCTGTACTTACTCCATCCCGTTCACTTCAGATGAAGAACAATTTAATTACCTCTTTTGCTACCTTTTCGCTTACTAACTCATGCTGTCTGGGTGTCTGCTGCCCCAAGTGGCATTTCAAGATATTTTCCTGAACAAAGAGAATAACTTCCTGAAAAAAATTACAATGCTTGCTCTTAAGTAATAATTTATTTCCTATCTCCCTCCAAACCTAAATATTTAAGTAATGAGATGCTGAGGAAATATAGGAATGCTCATGTAGGTGGTGTGTTAGCAATGGAGAGAAAGACTGGATCAGGAGATATTTAAGAGATGATAAGATCCCATGACAAATTGACTGTAGAAGAAAAACAAAAAGAAGGGGAAGGACGGGAACCAACATTTATTGAATGCCCGTATGTTAACAACAGCCCTATTCTATTAGTTTTATCCCCAACTTTCCAATAAATGGAAATCAGAGGGGTCAAATAATTTTATAAAAATAAAGTTTAGCATATACTCTTTTTTTTATAGCTTGCAATTTGAATTTTTGCATGCATCTTTCTTTCAATGGTTTCTTAGGTGCAAGTAGCAGAATCTGCTGCTGCTTCTGTGTGAATGAGGCTCCTCTTACTTGTGACAGCACAGCTAGTGGCTGGGAGTTCCAGGGAGGCTGTTTCCCAACGGTTGGTGCTGTCCAGGGATAGACTGGGTGGGTCCACTCTCATGGGAGGTATTAATATTTAAGCAAAGACTGGAGGACGGCTTGGTTGGGGTGTTGCTGTGGGAATTTGGATTTGGATAGGAGGTTCCCACATAGGGCTGCCATAAGAACCACTTGGGGGAAGGCATGTTCAAAATACAGATGCCTGGGTCCTATTAGAGACAATTCAGTATGTCTAGAATGGCTCAGAAGCCTTTCAAATATGTTCCCCAGTTGATTTTCATGCACACCCAGGTCTGGGGACCATTGAAACAGGTTACCATTAACCCTTTTCCTGTTTGCCCCGAGAATACTCGCTGGTGGCGCTTGCAGTGGCAGCATTTACCCTGAGATAACTTTGCCACAAAATATCTCACTTTTATTATTATTATTTTCACATTGCTCCAGTGTATTGACTTTGGAAACAAAAGACATCATTCTATCAACAGCATTCTGTTTTTAGTAGTGGTATTTCCATTTACAAAATATAGTAATTCTCGATCACTGAAAGTGTCAAATCCCAGAAAACGCAGCATTCCTATGTGTGATGTTAACATCATTCTCGAACAGTTGTTGGGTGAAGACCCATTTGATGAATCCGATTGTTCTGAAATAGATGATTCTGATGATTCAGACAATTCTGATGTTTGTTCTGTTTAGAAATAACTCCAAGAACAGTTTTAATATTTTATTTTCACATTGATAATTGGTCAGATTTGCTTCAGCCTCAAAGAGCATGTTAATGCAAAATTAAATGAGCACTGGCAGTGAGTCGCACTATTTTTTTCTAAATGGGTAAAGTTCCCTTCATCACTGGATTCTCTAGAGTCTGTCTTCTATTATGGGCAAGGAGAGTCTTATAGCCTTTAAGACACAATGCTCTATTCATGTAGGCAGTGATAACTGGTCAAACATGATTTCTGTTTCATTCTTGGAGAAAGTAGAATACTGAGCTCCTTTAAAATATTTGGGTTACATATTCTCTTTGTAATGGAAAATGGTATTTACTCTAGTAGTGTTGTTGGTGATGCCACACATATTTTACTTTGAAGAAGCCAGATAGTGTTTATACACCGGCAGAAACTAGCTAGAGGAATCGAGATGAGATTCCTAGCTAATATATATACTTACAAAAAACAGAAGGGTAAACACAGGACTGGAGTGGTTTGAGGAATGGAGCATGCTCAAATATACTTCTCCTTGGTGCGCTCGAAGTAGAAAAAGAAAACTCAAGGGATTTAATAACAAACATATATTTTCTGGGCCTTTGGTAACATGCTGCCCAATATCTCTTCAGCTCTCAGGTTGAAAACATTCATGATTTTTTTTAAAAAAGCGTTTGCTTGTTCTTCCCCAAGTAGATAGATACTGGTAATAAATAATGAAAAAATATTGAATGCCAGGAAAATGACATGCAATTTTTCTTTCTTCCTGCTATAATACTTTCTTAATAATTGATGTGTGCATCTTTTCTAGTGGTGAAAGACCTTTACTTAAAGAGAGATAGCACACGGACAAAGCTGAGAGACTTGCTGAGTTTGTGGCCAGCTCAGAGGCATTGACCACCAAACCATTTGCATTTCAACAGCAGGACAGCTCTCAGAAGAGGACGCAGGAGAGAGATGCCATGCTTTCTCTACTTCTCTTACCTTATTCCATGGCACTCAGCCTTCTTTGGCAGCCAGCCTATTCCTCATTTTTAAGTAGGAGGACTCTATAATTAACTCCAACCTATTTCTGCTGTGTTAATTAATGTGTGTATACAGAAGGTTGCTGTTTTTCCCTTAAGGTGTGATGAAGAGGACTGTTTTTTTTTTTTTTTTTTTTAAATGGAAGTCACTTAGAGCTTTAGCAGATGTAGCAATTCACTTTGAATAGCAAGACACAACAAATTCTTTTTTTTTTTTTCTTTTTTTTTTCTTTGATGGAGTCTTGCTCTGTTGCCCAGGCTGGAATGCAGTGGCGCAATCTTGGCTCACTGCAAGCTCCGCCTCCCAGGTTCATGCCATTCTCCTGCCTCAGCCTCCCAAGTAGCTGGGACTACAGGCACCCGCCACCACGCCCAGCTAATTTTTTGTACTTTTAGTAGAGACAGGGTTTCACCGTGTTAGCCAGGATAGTCTCCATCTCCTGATCTCATGATCCACCCATGTTGGCCTCCCAAAGTGCTGGGATTATAGGCTAAAGCCACTGCACCCGGCCAACAAATTCTTTTTTTTTTTATTTAATTTTTATTTTAAGTTCAGGGGTACATGTGCAGGTCTGTTATATAGGTAAACTTGTATCATGAGGATTTGTTGTACAGATTATTTCATCACCCAGGTTATTGAGCCTAGTACCCATTAGTTATTGTTCCTGATCCTTTGCCTCCTCCCACCCTCCACCCTCCAATAGACTCCAGTGTGTGCTGTTCCCCCCACCCATGTGTCCATGTGTTCTCATCAATTAGCTCTCACTTATAAGTGAGAACATGCAATATTTGGTTTTCTATTCCTGAATTCGTTTGCTAAGGATAATGGTTTCCAGCTCTATCCATGTTCCTGAAAAGGATATGACCTCATTCTTTTTTTATGGCTGCATAGTATTCCATGGTATATATGTACCACATTTTCTTTATTAAGTCTACCATTGATGGGCATTTAGGTTGATTCCATGTCTTTGCTATTGTGAATAATGCTGCAACGAACATACATGTGCATGTGTTTTTATAATAGAATGCTTTATATTCCTTTGGGTATATATGCAATAATAAGATTGCTGGGTTGAATGGTATGCCTGTGTTTAGGTCTTTGAGGAATTGTCACACTGTCTTTCACAATGGTTTAACTAATTTACATTCCCGTCAACAGTGTATAAGCATTCCTTTTTCTCTACAACCTCAGCAGCATCTGTTATTTTTTGACTTTTTAGTAATAGCCATTCTGACTGGTATGAGATGATATCTTATTGTGGTTTTGATTTGCATTTCTCTAATGACCAATGATGTTGAGCTTTTTTTCATATGATTGTTGGCTGCATTTATGTCTTCTTTTGAAAAGGGTCTGTTGATGTCCTTTGCCTACTTTTTAATGAGGTCATTTTTTTCTTATAAATTTGTTTAAGTTCCTTATAGATGCTGGATATTAGACCTTAGTCAGAGGCATCGTTTGCAAAAATTTTCTCCCGTTCTGTAGGTTGTCTGTTCACTCCGTTGATAGTTTCCTTTGCTGTACAGAAGCTCTTTAGTTTAATAGGTCCCATTTGTCAACTTTTGCTTTGGTTGCCATTGCTTTTGGTGTCTTCATCATAGAATCTTTGCCCATTCCTTTGTCCAGAATGATATTGCCTAGGTTGTCTTCCAGGGTTTTTATAATTTTGGGGTTTACATTTACATCTTTAATACACCTTGAGTTAATTTTTATATATGGTGTAAGAAAGGGATCCAGTTTCAATCTTCTGCATATGGCTAACCAGTTATCCCAGCACCATTTATTGAATCCATTCCACATTGCTTGTTTTTGTCAGGTTTGTCGAAGATCAGATACTTGTAGGTGTGTGGTCTTATTTCTGGGCTCTCTTTTTGAGCCAGTGCCATGCTGTTTTGGTTACTGTAACCCTGTAGTATAGTTTGAAGTTAGGTAGCATGATGCCTGTGGCTTTATTCTTTTTGCTTAGGATTGACTTGGCTATTTAGGCTCTTTTTTTATTCTATATAAATTTAAAAAAAATTCTAGTTTTGTGAAGAATGTCAATAGTAGTTTAATAGGGATAGCATTGAATTTACAAATTGCTTTGGGCAGTATAGCCATTTTAATGATATTGATTTTTCCTGTCCATGAGGATAAAATGTTTTTTCATTTAGGTTTGTGTCATCTCTGATTTCTTTGAGCAGTGTTTGTAGTTTTCCTTGTAGAGATCTTTCACCTCTCTAGTTAGCTATATTCCTAGGTATTTTATTTTTTTGACACAACTAATTCTACTGGGTAAACTCTACCTGGGACTACAGTATAAAAAAATCATACAGACTCCCTCTGGGCTCTCTATGGGCATTGGAAAACAGTAAACAAAGTGGAAGGATCCTGTCCAATGACATTAGTCCGACTACGGTCTGAATCTGAACACCACACTATAGTGACTGTGTGATTTTTTGTAAGTCACTTAACCTCTCTGCGTCTTGTTTGCTCATTCATAAATGGTGCACAGAATGCCTCCTTTGATCAAGAGTGACTCATGCAATGTTTATGAAGCTTCTGAGTCATATAACTCAATTCATGAGCCTATACATTGGCTGTAAGTGTTTACCCCATTAGACTAAGATCCTTGAGAGCAGAGACGATGTCTTATTTATGTCTTCAGTGCCTAGTAACAGTAGGAACTCATATTTATTGAAAGACCAAAAAAATGAATTTGTCTTATTTGATTAGTAATCTTTACAACTGTGCAGTGACTCTTGCTGGGGTATAGATAAGTTTTTAGCCCTAAACTCTTCACATGTCTGTGTCCCTACAGGAATGTGGACCTTTCTCAACCTGTTGGCAGAGTGTGGTCTTGCCAGTTCACAAAGCCTACCACCTAGAATTACACTATCCCTTCCTGCATGGTCCTTCTGGCCTGGGAGTCCTCTGGAGCTCCCTGAGATGTGGGGTGGATGCAAATCTTTGCAGAGATGCTGGTGATCCAGCTTGCCCAGACGTGCCATGCAGCCACTCCCCTCTTGGGTTGTGTCATGTCAGTGCCAGTGCTATAGACAAGCAGGGCACGAGGGGCAGCAGATTTTTTTCCTGCTTTCAGAGACCTCTATCCATCCTCTGCTTCTGTGCTCCTTCCCCGGCCCAGGGGAATCTCTTTTTAGTCTGAGTGAGATCAACTTCCCCTTTCTGCTTTTTAAG
The DNA here is from genome assembly GCF_037993035.2 of Macaca fascicularis. Classification (NCBI taxonomy): domain Eukaryota; kingdom Metazoa; phylum Chordata; class Mammalia; order Primates; family Cercopithecidae; genus Macaca; species Macaca fascicularis. Next base: position 75,908,519 of record NC_088381.1, read on the forward strand.
GCACTCAGTCCATCCCTAGAATCTCTCTTTCCCAAAGGCCATAGGCTTTTGGAACACACAAGCCAGAAACAGTTTCAGGTAATTTATTTTCTGCTCTGCCTAAACCTCTGCTGGATATCAAACATGCAAGACTCATTACTTGCCTGAATCCGGGAAGGGAGAGTTAATATCTTAAAATATTACAAGTCTAGTGCCTAGGAGGAAACAATTAGATATTGGGGACTCGTCTTACCAGGGATGGCAAATGTTACAGGACTTTAGGGGATATTGATTCCTTATGATTGTGAGATGGTGAAACTCCAGGTATCATTGCAGCATTTAAGACAGGAAAAAGGATGGAAGAAACAACAGTTTTCTGTTTGTTCCCCACCACACCACCCCCCTCCGTTTTGTTGTTGTTGTTTTTCAGACAGAGTCTTGCTCTGTCACCCAGGCTGGAGTGCAGTGGCGTGATCTCAGCTAACTGTGACTTCTGCCCCCTGGGTTCAAGCAACTCTCCTGCCTCAGCCTTCCAAGTAGCTGGGATTACAGGCATGCGCCACCACGCCTGGCTAATTTTTGTATTTTTAGTAGAGATGGGGTTTCACCATGTTGGTCAGGCTGGTCTCAAACTCCTGATGTCATGATCCGCCTGCCTTGGCCTTCCAAAGTGCTGGGATTACAGGCGTAAGCCAGCGTGCCTGGCTTGTTCCCTTTTAACAAGAAATGAAATAGTATTTTAGAGCCCCTCTGCCTCTCTGAGACTTTAAAAAATGTATCATTGACCAAGATAGGGTCACATAGCACAGGAGGCAGGAAAAGCCAACATTGGGTTTCCAGCCTCAATGTGGGGAGACAGCAAGTGAAAAGCGATGAGGCAAGCTGTTGAGTTAGCCCATCTCAGTCTGGGTTCCCCCAGAAGCAGATCCTGAAACAGGGCTTCAAAAGCAAGTGGTTTGTTTGAGGGTGAAGTAAAGCCTGGTAAAGTCATGAGAAAGTGAGAGGAAAAGGAGAAGCTATGTATATAGTCTCGGTTCCCTGAAGAAACACAGTCAATAGGGAATATTTATATAAAATATACACATATGTAATATATATATAACGAATTGACTCATGTGATTTTGGAGGCTGAGAAATCCCCAAGATCTGCAGTCGGCAAGCTGGAGACCCAGGAGAGATGATGGTGTAAGGTACAGTCCGAGTCCACATCTGAAGGCAGAAGAAGGCTGATGTCCCAGCTCAAAGACAGCCAGGCAGAGAGAATTCTTTCTTACCTAGCCTTTGTTGTATTCAGGCCTTCAATGAACTGGATAAATCCTACCCACATTGGAAGGGAGCCTTCTGCTTTACTCAGTCCACTAATTCAAATATTAATCTCATCCAGAAACACCATCACAGACACATCCAGAATAATATTTAACCCAATGTCTGGGCACCCCGTGGACTAATCACATTGACCAGGACAGAGGGCATTTGTCAATTTAGCTACCACCGTGGGCAGCCGACTCTTAATCCTGGTGGAGTGACTTCAAAATCTAGTGTAAAATATATAGACTGGTGCTATCTCACTTTTACCAGTCATTGGTTGAGGGCTGCTAGGGATTGAAATCCCTGGTACTCTGTCCTGCTCATGACCTGGCAGATGGGCTTTGGCCTGAGGATGCCTTCAGACAAAGCAATGCAGGTGCTGGCCATCGGAAGTCCGGAGGTTGCTCTTTAGTAGTAAGATGAGGGGATATGAGTGGGCACTGATGTTATCAGTGGCCCCAGCTGGCAGGGTCCACCACACAGGGTGTAGTAAAGCACTTGAATGATCAGTAAATGCTTTTTGATCTTTTGAAAAATTAAAAGCTGTTGATTGATTCTAAGTCTCAGATGTTTTGAGATGTAGGACTTTCTTTATCTCAGAAGAGAAACTTGTGCTCTTAGGACATTTTCTGTGGGGACAACCTACCAAAGAAAGAATGAGGATCTTGTGAGGAGAATCTGAAGTGATTGAACTGTAGACCTTACAATCTGAACCACTGGGAGCCGAGCTCTTAGTCTCTCCATCTTGGACATGGTTTGGCACTTAAAGGGAGGGCAGATCCCACTGTCTTATGTAGCTTTCAAATTCAACCTTGGCCAAGGTGGTGCTATCTGCTGTCCTAATGTGGGAAAACTGAGGCTCAGGGAAGGATTTGCCCAAATTATCCAGCTGCAAACATCAGCGTAGAACCCAGGGAAGCCTGACAATAAAACTGGTAGCTGTTCCATGATATTTGTTGGTTCCCTTCCAAGAAGATGACCTTTCGAATGTGCCATAGAAATAAATAATGGTATAATTATATGCCATTTCTTGTGCTGACTCACTTCCAGGCCAGTGGCAGAAAGTTCTTCTGATGGGAGTATGTAGCACTGACCCTCTGATATCCTCTCTCTCTCTCTCTCTGTCTTTCTATCTGTCTCTCTTTATTTATTTATTTTTTGACAGAGTCTCACTCTGTCACCCAGGCTGGAGTGCAATGGCGTGATCTTGGCTCACTGCAACCTCCACCTTCCAGATTCAAGTGATTCTCCTGCCTCAGCCTCCCAAGCAGCTGGGATCACAGGTGCCCACCACCACGCCCAGCCAATTTTTTGTATTTATTTTAGTAGAGATGGTGTTTCGTCATGTCGGCCAGGCTGGTCTCGAACTCCTGACCTCAGGTGATCCACCTGCCTCGGCCTCCCAAAGTGCTGGGATTACAGGCATGAGCCACCACGCCTGGCTTCTGTCTATCTCTCTATCACTCTTTGGTCAGGTGTCTACAGCTGTTGGTAGGGTTTGGTGTCATGTTCCCGAGTCAATCAAGTCAGCTCATGCTGGGCTGAACCGTACTCTTGAGGTATTGATATTTCCTCCTGAATTATTAACTTTCAGATAGCTGCTAATACCTGTGTTGGAGAAACATAAGTTGCAAATAAAACTTGGCTCTCTTTTGTCCTTCTGTTGTTAAAATTAATACACACATGGATTTGTCTGTGAATGCCCCTCTTCTTCTTTGGACGTGCTGCTGATCCCTAGCTCCTGCTGGGAGGAAGACCAGCTGTCCATGCTTCCGCCCCAGTGTCTGCTTCCATAAGCAGAGGGGTGGGCACAGATTGTAAGGAAACCAATCCCATCATGTTTTCTGTCCTGGGAATTTAGTTCTGAGGCTCTGAGAGACTGAAATAGTCATACTGTGGCAAATCATGCCACAAAATCATGTCTGAGTCTTAGATGTGGGTGCAGAGGAGCTTGTAGTGAGCAGAGAGCAGGCAGATGTTTGTGGGGAAGCAGAGACAAGAGAACAGATGGCTCCGTGGAGAAGGAGTTTTGAATTCTGCGCCCCCACCCCTCTGCTCCTGGGCTAGACTTTCCTCCCCTTGTCTAGGAGACTCACATGATTATGATGAAAGAAACCCCCTTACACATGTAGCCTGGGAGGGGGCATGGGTTCCTTTTCATCCAGATGGTCCTCAGTCAAGACGATTTAGGTGAGAGCCTGTGGGCTTCAACCATGGAGCTGCCTCACCACGAGCGTGGAGCTCTGCCCTGTGCTGAGACGGAAGACTAACAGTTAAGCACATGTGTGCACATTCAAGCCTGTGTGTCTATTCACAAGACTGATCAGGGCCGAAACTCCTAATTGAAACAAAACAAAAGCACAACCATCTGAAGAGAAAAACCATGTCATTAATGGTTACGCCGAAAAATTGAGTCAAATTACCGGGTGGTTTCCATAGAAAAGTTAAACTGCAGCTTTATAATTTGGCCATAATATCCCTAGGGAGCAAGTTGTGATTTATTTGCTTATTTTGAAACATAAACAGTACCTCCGAAAGCCTGAATAACAAAAGTTGAATATGAACCACTTTAGCCTAATCAGACTGAGACCACTAAGGACAAATCTACAGCCCAAGAAAGTCAGATTTCTTGATCCATTTTCATGATGGAGGCTGCATGCCTGAAGGACCATTGGGCATCTCACCAAACGCAGGGAAAGATAGAATTATTCTGCAGTTTTCAAGAAGGCTAAAATTTAGGTAAAATGAAAATAAAGCTTAAAAGCAAAGAAGTGCTGGGTGTAGAGGGGTCTGGACTGTAAATTGAACCCAGGTTCCCATTTCCTTGGAAATGACAAACTTAAGATAAATGTGAGTGTTTTCATCAGAAACCCCTTATATGAAGCTTTATATCTGGGCTAGAAATCAGAGCTGCTTCTCTGTGTCAAAGTGACTTAGATCTTCCAGGCAAGAGTGATATGGTTCATTCTTACTCATACAATTTCCAACAGTGAAGTTTCTGATAGTCACTGATTTTAGAGATCAAGGCTTTTCAGGATGCAAGAAAGCAGTAGTTACTCAAAGAAGGTTATTATGTGCCGTGTGTCCTTGGGAGAAATATCATTTCCTGGTATACTTTGCAAGCAGCTGTATCTGTGTCTGTTATCCCTGCCTGGTGAATGTCAGGACAAATATTTATTTTGTCAATCTGAGTTAATTTTTACTCTTTAAAAAAACTTGGAGGCTCTTTGTGGGAGAATGAGTCAATGTTCTTTGTTTTTTCCAGAACTTGTGAATAGATTTTTGTAAAACTTGTGAGAACTCGCAGCTATTCTATATGAACACACATGGCTAATGGTGTTTGGAGGAGCTAGGTGGGACCTGCCAGCTTTGCTGATATCACAGCTGGGATTTCCCAGTCTTGAGAGGTGGCATAACACAGGGCACTGTTCCCACCTTTGAGTCTCTTGGGCTTTACTTGCCTGATCTTTTTCCATATGAGGGAACATGTACTATTATTTACTTAATTTTTAAGAAGTGAATTTACATCTTGTGCTTAAATGGATACATTACAAAGTAAAGCCTTTAATCATTACCATAACAGGAAAAACAGTATTGCTTTCATATATTCAAAGTAACCATAGGAAAGAAATTAAATGATGCCTGATATCACTTCTTGTATCATCTATTGCTTGTCAAATTGTGTGAGACTGAGGCTTGTCTTACCTTTAAAAAAGGGAATGTGGGGTGAGGAAGATATAAGCAAAGATCAGAAAGGAAACAGAAAGGAAAGGCTTTCTCCGTGATTAGAAAGATAAAAGAGTTAAAAGAGGAGACTCATACCATGTATCTTAGTCCATTTTTTACTCCCATAATAAAATACCTGAGACTGGATAATTTACAAACAATGGAAATCTATTTCTCACAGTTCTGGAGGCTGAGAAGTCCATGATCATGGTGCCAGCAGATTCGTGTCTGGAGGGGGAATCTCTGCTTCCTAGTTGGTGCCTTCCAAGATGGTGCTGGGTTCTCACGTGATGGAAATGGTGAGCTCTGCCCTCACATGCAGAAGGGCTAAAGGGATGAATGCTGTGTCCTTTTAGGGTAGAAGAGATGGAGGGATCCGGCAGCTCCCTGAAGCCTCTTTTAAAGAGCATTAATCCCATTCACAAGGTGGAGCCCTCGTGACTTAATTTGTTCACCTCCACCTCTTAATACTATCACCTTAGAGGTTAAGTTCCAACATATCACTTTTGGGGTGACACATACATTCGAACCACAGCACCAGGATTCGCTATTGGACCACCTCACATCATCTCTGGTGCCAACGTGACTGTGTCCCACCCTTGGGAAACTAGCATTGCATTTTGGGAGCTTTGGCTGCACATTCACAGGCTCAGGATGGAATCAGGTCCCACCATCCGTGACCTTGGGGCAGGCATTTAGCTTCCCCAAAGCTTAATTTCCCCATCCCTCATGGGGGTAGTAATTGTTATTACTTCTTATGATTGCTTTGAGGATTTAATGAGCTGATTCATGGAAAACTGTTAGCACTGTATCTGTCGTATATAGTTTTCCACAGCTCTGAGCTAGGATGCTGAGATAAGCTTGTGTCATGCATCTGCCAAGGGCCAGTGCCTGGGTAGGTTTTAGAGGTCACATCTTGGTCACAAAGGATGTCCATCCATATTGACCAGAAGGGGGAAGTCAAGCTGACTGTTGAGGGTCAATTCCTATTGTGTCAAGTGGTAAGAGTCAGGCTGGAGACAAGGGTCAAAGAACTATGTCAGGGCAGGGGCAGGGGCAGGAGACAATAACAGAACATCTGCCAAGAGTCAAGACACAGCCTCTCCGCAAATGTAGGCAGGCCATGCTGAGGTGTGTCTGAGGTTTCCCTTAGTCTCCTGTGGCTTGGGGCAGGGGGGCGGGCATCCCAATTAAGGGAGACACAGCTTCTCTAATCCTAGCTCCCAAGAGACAGTTATAGGGCCCCCGGTCTCATCTCTGGAAAGAGACTATAAAATAATATAAAGAGACTGTTTTGTAAGGGTCTCTTTATATTATTTTATGTTATAAATATTAATTTATATTATATAAATTATATAAGTTATAATATAATTTATATTATAATATAAATTAATATTTATAACATAAAATAATATAAAGATACTGTCTTACAGAACAGTTTAGGGCCACTGGTCTCATCTCTGGAAAGAAACTATTTGGGTGTCATGCATTCATCTTTTTGTAGGCCTACTATGTGCTGGATACCGTGCCAGGCACTAGACATGGTAGCACAGAAACATGGTTGGCCAGGAAGGCTTAGGGTCAGGGGTCCAGGAGATACTAAGATTAAGTGACAGAAATTGAGTCTTAGGCAGATTGTGGAAGGAGCAGGGAGGCACACAGGATGGGGAGAAGCCTGGACCCCACTTGGCTGTGTAGCTTCAGGTGTTGGTGTCAGCGTCTGTCCATATCCTCCTGCTGTGGGATGAATGTGACCTTATTTAGGTTTGGGGTTTTTGCAGACGTAATCAAGTTAATTTGAGGTCATAATGGATTACAGTGGGCCCTATTCCAATGACTGGTGTCCTTATAAGAAAAGGAAAATTTGAATACAGCAACACACACAGAGGGAAGATGGCCACGTGATGACAGAAGTAAAGATTGGAACAATGAAGCTGCAAGGTATGGGCTGTCCACAACCAGCAGAAGCTAGGAAGAGGCAAGGCAAGATTGTTCCTTTGGAGGGAGATGGCCCTGCTGACATCTTGATTTTGACTTCCAGGCTCCAGAAATGTAAATTTCTGTTGTTTTAAGCCACCCAGGTTTGCAATACTCAAGAGCATGGGTCCTTGGGGAGGTGCCTGTGAGCAGGATGGGGGTAAACAAGTGGAGTGAGGTCTCTGCCTTTCTGTGCCCATTACTGATCTTTTGTTAGTGATGAGTGCCTTTCCTCAAATTCCTGAGTATCCCAAAGTACTGTTTCTGGCTCCATCCCTGGGACTCTGATTCTTCCGACTCACGGACAACTCTCCCTCCAGCTCCACCTTTCACTATCCAAGAGAAGCCATAGAAAGTAGAAGGTAGGAGGCTTGGAGCAAAATGGGGAAAGGGAAGGGCATGGTTAAGGTAGGAGGGATAACCTGCAGGGGAGGAAGAAGGTGTAAAGAATGGAATCCTTTTCTGCAGAGTCAAGAGCAGACCACTTGTGTCTCAGGATCCTATGCCAGTGAGTATTAACTGCAGATGGACATGGTACTGACACACCAGTTCTTTCCCAGTTTAGCCATCTTCTCTGCCTGGTCACCAGCAGGTAGCTTTAGACACATTTCTTGCTTAAAGGGCAGATTAAATAATTTTATTCAATGTTTACCTAGATCCTGGACTCTTCTGGACCCCAAGATGCAGGAGAGGACTTTCTGCCTCAGTCCATGGATCAGGGCATGTGGCCAGAGGTCTCATGTCTCATGACTGAGTGTTTTATCAGAGACCTGAGGGTCAGGGCTGGGGACTGATATCTCCCTCCACTGCTTGTTGCAGGGGGATGTCTTACTCCCTCACAATAGCCTTTATGAAAAGAAAAAAACCTGGTCAGTCAAATTGCATTTTATCTAAAGAGGAAGCTTAAACTAATCTGAGCCATTTGACAAAACTAGAAGGATCAGATCTCAGGTTTTTGATCTTATGTAGGTGGTCATTGTTCCAGAACATTAAGATAGATAGTCGTCTGGACTCAGTGGAACCTCATGCATTTTAAGAGTCCCTGAAACCCATGTGGCCACTCTGCAGACTCACATTTACCATAATTCTCAACACTACATTCTCTCTTTCCAAGAAATCACAGGCCCAGACATTGATATTTTGATGAGCTGATATAGAAATAAATTTCAGGCAGAGGGGTTTTGGTTGGAGAGAAGCAAGAAGGTCAAGCAGAAAACAAGGAATGGAAAAGCGTTTTATGTTCATGTCAGAGGGCCTTCCAGGTCACTCCAGGCTGGAGCTTGAGGAGAAATGTCTCAGAGGGACTTGACTTCAAGGCCCAGGGACTTAAGAGTAGACATTTAGGAAAAGAAATGCCTCAGTAACCTTGAATTCTCTCTGCCAAATTGTAAGGAAAGGGTATAGATAGCCTTCTTTCCTTCCTTCCCTAGACTGGGTCAAGAGGCCCAGTGTGACTCTACGGACTTCTTAGAGATGAGTTCTCTTGTGCAGGGCCACTTGATGAACACGTGTACCTCAAAACTAATAAGAGATTTGGGGGATTCCAGTGTCAGAGGGGTGTGACTCAGCCAGCTGAAAACATTTTAAGCATCAGATTCGTGAAAGCTCAGAAAAATCAAGCTGCAGCCTTAAACAAAATGGCAGGTAGGAATCAGGAGCTGAAGCCAAGGGTATGGTAATGGGAGAAAGTCCAGCAGCCTGGGAGCAGGTTAGTGATGGGAAGTTGCACAGGAGAGACCCGTGCTAATAGCTCTAGGCTGTCAGCCTTAATGGCCATTGGCCTGGCTTAAACATACAGGGTCAAGCATTCATCCCTTTCTGGAAATCTCTAGTTGAAAACAAACTCAGACAAATCATTTTCTATCGATTCAGACTGAAAGCCAAAATCCCCAGAGGACTCAATATCACCTGCCTCAAGCACTTCCTGGAAAACCTCCAGGGTGCAATGTCTTTGCAACCCATTGTTCTCAGTCATTAACTTCTCTGACTTATGAACCACATGGAGAACAACCTACCTCCTTTATGTGGACTGCTGATTGCAATTTTTGTTTTTATGTAAAGCGTTGGGACAGATGCTTTATTCAGAAAGTAAAGCCTCAGATAAACAAGTGTGTAGGCACAAGTTCATCACTTGCCACCCAGGGCTCTGTATAGCTGCATTTGACTCCCAGCTGTAGTCAAATTAGGAATTAATTTGTCAGTTAGGAAATGGATAAGGCCCTGTGCATATCAAACACTGAAATCATGGGAGCAGGTTAAAGAGGGGGAAACTGAGCTGGGAAATGCAAAGTAAGATTTGGGAAGGATTTTTACCTTTTTCCCATTTCTACCAGTCAAAGTCTGCAGAACCTTCCAGGAAGCATGTCCTGGAGTGATTGGGAGTCAAATCACTTGGGATGCACAGGGAAGGAATGGTTTCTGTCTTAGATAATCTCTGTGAAGCTCCAAGAAAAAGACATGAAATCAAGGGAGGTGTCCTAGATCAACAGAAGGATGGGTCCAAAAACCCATGGGGGACCCAGCTGCTTTGTTCCTCTTTTTCCTTCTCTTCTCTACCTGCACATCCCCCACAAGAGGAAATGTTAACATTTCCCTCATTTCTTCCTGGCTGTGGGATAATTTTGGCCAGAGTAGCAATCTTAAAACATAGCCTTCTTTGTGATGCTCTCTTGATAAAAAATAATAGAACAAATGCTTTTGCTGCTTACAATATGTTAGGCACTGTTCTGAGCTCTTTGCACATTCTAAGTCATTTATTTCTCACAACAATGCTGTGATGCAGACGCCATTATCATCCCCATTTTAGAGAGTGAGGGGAGAACTGAGGCATAGGGAGGTTAATTAACTTGTACCAGGTCATAGTGCTAAGTGGCAGAGCCAGGATTTGAACCTAGAATCTAGATCAAGATCCATGCTTTTTTCTCCACTCTGCCTATAGGACAAAGAACAAGTGTGTTAATCTGGCATTCAGTGTCTTCTACCACCTGGGCTCTGTCTACTTTGTCCCCTGTGTATACTTCAAAGTACTCTGTGTGCCTCCCACAAAAGTATTTGCATTGTTTATAAAAGACAAAGAGTGAATATTTTTATTATGCAAAACCTCATAAAAATGACAGGAGGCAAACAATCTAATCTCAAATTAGCCAGGTATCCACGGATGACAATACAAGTGAACAGTAAAATGCAAACATTTTCTTAGCCACAGAAATGAAGACTTAAACAATGAATTACCTTTTTTGGGCAAAATTTCTAGCATTTGATAATACATGCTGTGAAGGTGTGAGAAAATGAGCAGTCTGTTTAGAGGAGTATAAATCAATTCAGTATTTTTGGAGACTGACTGGATAATAATAGCTATTAAAAAGAAAAATGTGTATGTCTTTAGTAAAATAATCCCTCTTCTAGCAATCTTTCTTCCAGAAAATAATACCACAGACACAGTAAGGCAAATGCATAAGGATGTTCGTTGATGGGTTGTTTGACAATAACAAGAAATAGGAGCCGGATGAATTTCTATAAAGAGGAATATGTTTGAATATATTTTGCTACATCAAAATAATAGCAAAAAAATATAATATTATGCAAAAGAAGTAGGAACACTTATTTTCATTGGCTTGGAAAGCTGTATAATATTGTATTAGTTTTTCATGCTTGTGTAACAAGTTACCACAAATTTAGAAACGTAAAATAACACCTAATCATTAGCCCATGTCTCTGTAGCTCAGACATCTGGCATGGCGTGGACTGGATTCTCTGCTCAGGGCATCACCAAGCTAAAACCAAAGCATCAGCTGGACTGAGTTCTTATCTGGAAGTTCTGAGGGAAAAATCAGGTTCCAGTCTCATTCTTCTTGTTGGCAGAATTCAGCTCCTTGTGGTTGGAGGCTGAAGTTCCTGTTTCATTGCTGGTTGTCAATTAGGGACTGCTTTCAGCTCCTCCAGGCTACCTGTATTCCTAGTCACATGTCTACCTCTATCTTTAAGCCAGAATAGTGTGTCAAATCCTTCTTATGCTTTGAATCTGTGACTTCCTCTGTCTCTGACCTCTAGACCCAAATTTAAAGAGTTTATGTAATTGTCTCCCTATTTTTAATGGAACTTATTTGGGACCTTAACTATATTCGCAGAATTTCTTTACATTAACATCTGGATTCATATATGACTGAGTAAGTGGGAGAAAGTATATGTACACTAGGGTCTAGGAATATTGAAGACTATATGAGAATTCTGCCTACCATAATGATATACCACAAATGAAAAAGCTATTCATAGATCAAAAGATTGAGCATGAATCCATTAAAACATTTTATATTTATATATGGATAGCAATACAGATGAGTATGTTTACACACATATTGATTTTTTATATATTAATATATATGGGGCTGGACAGTGGAGAGTCATGCAAGACCATTCGAGGGCATGCTGTTAAAAGTGGTTATTTCTGTGATTGGGATTGAATAGGACAGAGGGGACTTGTACTTTTTCCTTATGTTTTTACTTTTTAAAAAATTACAAAATTACAGGCGTTTATCTGTTTGTGTTTTTTAGTACATCAGCCCCTCATATCTTTGGCGTCTGCATCTATGGATTCAAGCAACCGTGGATCAAAAAAATTTTTTAGGCTGGATGCAGTGATTCACGCCTGTAATCCCAGCACTCTGGGAGGGAGAGGTGGGTGGATCACCTGAGGTCAGGAGTTTGAGACCAGCCTGGCCAATGTGGTGAAACCCCGTCTCTACTAAAAATATGAAAATTAGCTAGGTGTAGTGGCAGGCCCCTGTAATCCCAGCTACTTGGGAGGCTAGAGAATCACTTGAACCCAGGAGGCAGAGGTTGCAGTGAGCTGAGATCACATCATTGCACTCTAGCCTGGGCAATAAGAGCAAGACACTGTCTCAAAAAAAAAAAATTTTTTTTTTTAAAGGATATCAGTATTGAACATGTACAGGCTTTTTTTCTTGTCATTACTTCCTAAACAATACAGTATAACAACAATTTACATAGTGTTCACATTGTATTAGGTATTATAAATAATGCAGATGATTTAAAGTATATGGCAGGCTGTGCATAGGTTATATACAAATATTACACCATTTAATATAAGGAACTTGAGCATCTGTGGATTTTGGTATCCACGGAGGGGGTCATGGAACTAATCATCCATGGATTCTGAGGAATGACTATATTTGAGCCTTTAAGGTCTCTGACATCACCGTAGGAGACAGACCTGAGGGAGGAAAGTGATCTATCTTCATAGATTTACATCGTCTTCCATTTTCTTCTGCTTATAGCCCAAGTCACAGCACCACTTCTTCCAAATTTCAACATCATACATATTTTAAAGAATTTGAGGAGAAAAATAGTCAATTACGTTTATCCAGATATTACCATTTCCAGGTTTTTTTCTAGTGTTATTTCCTTTCCACTTGAATAACTTCATTTGGTGTCTCTTTTAGATGAGAACTGCTGAAAACAAATTCTCTTTGTTTTTCTTCATCTGTAAATATCTTTATTTTGCCTTCATTCTTGAAGGATGTTTTCACTGAATATAGAATTCTAGGCAGACAATCCTTTTCTTTCAGCACTTAAAAATGTTCCATTGTTTTCTGGCTTCCATGATTTCTTGTGAGAAATCTGGAGTCATTTGAATTGTTGTTCCCTTAATATCAGCGGTTCTTAACTTCAGCATTATTGACATTTTGGGTTAGATATTCTTTGTTGCAAGGCTTCTGTCCTGTAGGATGTATAGCAGTATCCTTAGCATATTAGGTACCAATAGCAGTCGACTCCCAATGTGACAGAAATTAAACAGTTGGAAACATCTGACCTTGTCAGATGTCTCCTGGGAGGCAAAACCAACCTGGTTGAGAAACACTGCCATGCAATATGCAATTACACTGCATATAATGGTTAATTTAAAAATATTTTAAATATAATTATATATATCTTAGGTTTTCAACAGTTTGATTGTAATGTGTCTGGTCATAGTTTTCTTTTAGTTTATCCTATTTGAGTTTCACTAAACTTCTTGAATATGTAAATTTATGACCTATAATAAAGTTGAAGAGTATTTACTCATTTGTTAAAATTGTTAAAAAAAAATTTTCAGCACCAATCTTTTTCTCCTCCTCTTTAGAGACCCCAATAGTATGAATTTTAGAACTTTTGATATAGTTCTACAGGTTCTGAATCTATATGACTTTTTTCTCAATTTTTATATCCTCTATTATTAAGATTAGATACTTTTAATTGACCTATTTTCAAGTTCATCAGCTCTTTCCTGAGTCATCTTTATTCCTCTGTTGAATCCATACAGAGAGTTTATAATTTCAGTTATTGTAGTTTTTAGTGTTTTTTTGTAAAGTTTTTATTTCTGTACTGAGAATTTATTTTAGTTAATTTAAAGAGTGTTTACCATTATTTCATGGAATATGGTTACAGTAGTTTTTTTAAGGTCTTTGTCTGATAATCCCAACATCTGGTCGTCTTGGGATTGGTATCTGCTATCTTTTCCCTTGAGAGTTAATTATATTTTCCCAGTTTTTTTGTTTGGGTAATTTTAAATTGTGTATTAGTTTCTTATTACTGATGTAACAAATTACCACAAACTGTTGGTTTAAGGCAAATTTATTCTTGTAGTTTTGGTGATCAGAAGTCTAAAATTAAGATGTTGGCAGGCCTGCATTTCTTCTGGAGACTTTAAGAGATAATACATTTCTTGTCTTTTCCATATTTAGAGGTGCTTGCATTCCTTTTTTGTGGCCCCTTTCTCCATCTGCAAACACATCACTTCAACCTCTGCTTTTGTCTTCACAGCTCCTTTTTGTCAGATTCTGATCCTCCTGCTTATAGAAAGGCCCTGTGATTACACTGGGCTCACTTAGACTGTACAGGAAATCTCCCCATCTCAACATTCTTAACTTCATCACATTTGCAAAATCCCTTTTACCATGCAATGTAACATATTCATGGGTTCTGGGGGTTACTAATTAGACATCTTTGCAGGGGTTATTATTTATCCTACCACAAATTACATTCTACAGATTTTGAATATTATGTTACAAGAATCTAAGTTCTGTTAAAATCCTGTGAAGAATGTTCATTTTTTTTTTTTTTTTTGAAAGTGGGTAATCAACTCAGTAAGAAAGATTCAGATGGCAAGGGCTGACCTACCTCCTGTAGGCTCTGGATCCAATGTCAATTTAATTTTCACAGCCTTTGTGGTGCTATTTGATTTCATCCCCAGATGTGCCACTCGGGGTCAGTCTAGAATCTGGGGGATGGTCTCTACTATAATTCAGTTCCCAGAGCCTTTGCTATACTGCTTTGAGTTGATTCTGTGTGTGCAGAGCTTGGGCATGAACTAGGATTTCATACTTAGATTTAGAAGGTAGTTTTTGCCACCCCTTTCAATTTGTGATTGCCCTCACAGTCTCTGGCTCCCAGAGTCCCTTTTTCTTGGTTTTCTGGCAGAAATCTGGTTTAACCTCCCTGCACAGTTCCACACTTTTTGTGAATGGGTCTGCCTTTGGTTAAAATGGTGAGATATGAGAGAGAGAGAGAGAGAGAGAGAGAGAGAGAGAGAATGAATAAAGAAATTTCTCAGACACTCTTCAGACCAAAGAGGACAATTTCTCTGGTCAACGAGTGGGATTTTCTCTGAGTTAGGGGTGACCTTATGGCTGGTATTCCTGCAGCTGCTGTGGGAGTGCTGGTTCATGCCTGGGGCTTGCCTTGAGACAGGGCCAGCAGAGGAAAAAGGGGGAAAAGGGAGATACCTCGCACATCCTATGTTCCACGGGGGTCCCCCTTTCCAGTCTTCTGCCTAGAAAAAGAAAGTTTCTCTTTGAGATTTTTCCATCTGTGTCTGCTGTGCAGTTCTGGGATGTGAGCCACCCTAGAGTCTAAGCTGGGAGAATTGAAAAAAAAAAAATTAAACCAGGAAACTCACTGCTGTATTGGTTGTTCTTTGAGTTGTAATTTTCCACCCCAGCATCTCTGCTATTATTTATTTTTTAGAATCCTCTCATACAGTTGCTTTATCTAAGTTATCCAGAGATTTTAGTTATAATTAGTGGGAGAGAAAGAATAGAGTGTACTCATTCTATCTTTTCCAGAACGAGAAGCCCCAGGTACATTATTAATAATACAAATGATGGCAAGAATGCAGTTTTTGATATTACAGTGAAACACATCATCAGTCTTGTCCATGGTAATTCTTCTTATCTGCAGAGAACCTATAGTGAATTCCCCTAGTTAGTCCAGGGGCAGATGATTTATATATTTTTAATGACCCCTGTAGATATTGATTACTCATTTGATGTCTGAGGTTACATTTGATGATAAGGAGGTTACTTTGTTTTTCTGCATATGAAGTAGTAATAATCACCGTCATCTCATTGTATTTCTTCTCTTACTCCTCCTCCTCCTCCTCCTCCTCCTCCTCCTCCTCCTCATCATCATCATCATCATCATCAGTTACTGGGTGGTTACTATGCTCCAGGGACCATGCTAAGGGTTTTAGATACATTATATATCTCTGAAATAGCCTCATCAGTGTATGCTTTGCAAAAGTTCCAGGCTTGGGCTTGTGCAATAATGTCTTCTTTAAGAACCTGGGCTAGGTCTATTTCACTTTCCTGCATGTAGCCAGTATGGTCCAGTACTTGGTCTGAGTAGGTGCTGAGTAAACATCTGTCCAGTGAACGAATGAATGAAAGACGCCTCTCCTATCCCTCACTCCCACCCTGTTTTGTAGGCTATTTAAGGAGAACTAAGTAATATGTACCTGCTTCTCCTTCCTAACTGCAGCTGAGCTAGGAGACCCTTTCACAGGAATACACCAGTTTTGCTATTCATCTACTCACTTGACAAGTATGTGCACCAGGCAGCATTCTGGCTGCTAGGGATGCTGTGGGGGAAAAGCAGGAGAGACCCTAGCCCATGGAGCTTGCATTGTAATGTGTGAGTCAGACAAGAAACAAGTAACTGATCAATGAATGAAATAATTTCAGGTGGTGATAAATGACATGGAGAAATGAAACAGGGTAATGGGTAGAGGCAGAAGGGTGTGGGGCTACTTTAGCTAGGAAGGTTATGGTTATGTGGGATTCTTGAAAGAGGTCCCAGTTGAGCTGACATATGAGAAAGAACCAGTCAGACATTCATTTAGCAGCCTGGAAATTTTTCTTGCTTAACATCCCTGTTGTTTTCACTGGGAAAATCAGCGGCGCAAGTAAGACTGCAAAAGCAATGTTTAAAATTGACTGAAGAGATTCAATTACTTTCTGACGGTTGAAGGGGCCATAGACACCATCTAACGATTTATTTTAGCCCGGGGTTTTTATTTTTTGCTTGTTTTTAATCATCAGAGGTTTAAAACAATTTTTAAAATTACTATTATTTAATTTGTCTTTGTAGGTCGACATTTTTTTAAGACTTTGACCACCAAAATTTTTTAATTAGGTAGATTTCTTATGAGACTACAGTGTCAGTGCATGGGTTGGTATAATTCCAGTCAAAAGACAAAGACACCTGAATTTTTTTAGATTACCTCTGCAGCCTTATTAGAGAGATATATGCTGATGTGTTGTTGTTGTTTTTTGATACGGAGTCTCTCTCTATCACCCAGGCTGGAGTGCAGTGGCACAATCTCCGCTCACTGCGAACTCCACCTCCCAGGTTCAAGTGATTCTCCTGCCTCAGCCTCCCATGTAGCTGGAACTATAGGCATGTGCCACCACACCCAGCTAGTTTTTATATTTTTAGTAGAGACAGGGTTTTACCATGTTGGCCAGGCTGGTTTGAACACCTGACATCAGGTGATCTGCTGCCTCGGCCTCCCGAAGTGCTGGGATTACAGGCATGAGCCACTGTGCCTGGCCTGATTTGTTAGATTTTTAAAATTAAAAAGAATATTATACAAACTTGGTTTAAAAATACGTTAAAAATATCTGACTGTCCCTGCCCTGAGGTCAGTGATTTTCCTCTTAGATTCACCATTGTAATTTCAGAAACTAGAACAGTGTTTGGCATCAGGCAAGTACTTAATATTTTTCAAATGAATAAATGCTTCTACGGAAATTTTTCCTGATCTAATGGAATAATAAAACTTTAATTAAAATCAATAAAAGTTGATTTGTATTTGGGTTTTTTTAGGTGACTGACTGTGAAGTTTGAATAACATGTATCTTGGAATAAACAGGGTTTGTGAGCTTCCAAATAAATATTATTACGCCCCTCTTCATTGTGGACTCACTCTGTGCCAGGTGCCATTACACATGTAAGTCTTCACAGCAGCTCTGTCCATTTTGCAGATGAGGAAATTATGGCTCAGAAAGATGAAGTTCGATGTCACACAGCTGGTTAGTGGCAAAACCAGAACGTGGATCTCAATCAGTCTGTCACTGAAACCTGTGCTCTTAGCTATTATGCTATGGAAAAGGCAGGGAAGCATGGGGGTCATGGTGTCAGGGTCCCTGGAACTGGGCTCTGAAACATAGCTCTGCTGTGTGGTCTTAGGCAAGTGACTAGACCTCTCTGTACCTCAGCTTTATCATCTTTAAAATGAAGCTACTTACCTAATAGAGTTATTAAGATTATTAAATCAGTTAATTTATGTAAAACATACAGTAAGTACTTCACAAGATAGTTAACTATTTCTGAGCACAAAACATTTGGCTGTTTGATATTGTGAGTTGGTGGCGCATGTGTCTTGACTGGCTGGGCCAGGCTGCCTCTCTGCTGCTGCGGTGGCTCTGGTGACAGCCGCACTCAGTGCAATAGACTGTAGTGGACGTCAAACACTTTATGCTCCCCTGGTCTGTTGGTTTAGGTCGTGTGTCATGTTGGCAGCTAATTTTCTCAGAGCAGTTTGTTGGAATGGGTCTCAGAGACTGTGCCTAGAGTCATAAAACATACAGACCCAGCGAAAATGGTCATCATCTCTCCTCGTGATTAGTATGGATTGCTATGGCTTTATTGATCGGCAACAATCTCTTGCTCTCACAAAAACCCGTATGCCTAGCCCACGCAGACCAGTTTTGCTGTTTTGTACTGTTTTTCTTTTGGCATTTTGACAAAGTCTGTGAATTAACAATGTTCCACGGAGTGTTTTAAAGTGGTTGGCTGTCGGTGGATCTATCTTGTTCCATGATTGAAGACATCATCTCCCACCCCTCCTTTATCCACCCCCTCTTCACACCATCTGCAGAATCATCCTTCTGAAACAGCAATCCTTATCACTCTGTTGGATGAAAACCTTTAGCGATAAGCAGATTTTTTTGGGGAGATAGAAATGTTGATTATCCTAATTGTGGTGGGGGTTAAGTGTATGTGCACATTTTGTCAAAATACATCAACTGTACACTTAAAATTGGTATATGTAAGTTACACCTCAGTAAAATAAAAACAATCAGGAGAGGGGAAAAGCCTGAACTCCCTCCCTGGGCATTCAGAGCCCTTCTCGGCCTGGCCACAGCCTTTCTTTCCAGTCGCTTCTCCCCTTCTGCATCCCTGTCCCCTGCACTGTAGCCCACAGCTTTCTCTGCCTGTGCCATCTCTGCTTATAAGCTGACACATTCGCACGTGCTTTTCTCTCTGCCAGGAAAGCCCCCCTCACCCTTCCCAGTGTGGAAACTTCTCTCTCTCTTCCCTTCAAGGTCTCCTATGTGTCAGGCTCTGTGGTAGGCATGGGGCCCACTAAGATACAGAAGACACAGCTCAGCCTCTGAGGATCACACTAAGCAAACCCATTCCCTCCCCAGACACAGCATTTTGGTCCCACCGTGTCTTCTTCTTTTTCTGGCATATGGAATCCTCAGAACAGAGTGAGGACTGGGTACAGGCAGGCTGATGTGAGACCCCCACAGCCTCTCTGTGTCTCCTTCCGGGAAGTCTCCTGTCCTCCCTCAACACATAGAAGCAGGAGAACAGAGCAGTTCAAGTTTCCACTCTGGACGCAGCTTTTTTAGGTTCCCAGCTCTTGTTCTGATGGCTGTGTGACTTTGGGAAAGTTACCAAACCTCTCTGCACTTTGGCTTCATATCTGGAAGATGGTGAGAACAATAATTCTGCCCCAAAGGATTCAGTGAATTAATATACGTAAAGTACTAAAAACAGTATCTGGCTCATCATAAAGGTTATATAAGTATTGCTATTATTGTTCTTGCCTGCCAAGTACACCAAGATGAGTAAAAGCCTGGCTTTCAGGGGCATTTTTTTTCTAGTGAAAAAGTCCAGACAATACACAGGTGAATAAATCAATAGCAAGAGGATACCACACTGTGATAACTGCTTTGAAAGACACAAAGAGGAGACCATGCTAGGGAGAAATTATTTCGGAGGAAAGGAGGCACTTTCTGGTTGGTCTTTTGAGGAGTGGGCCTCTATGAGGAAGAGACAAAAGGCCAAGTGCTGAGAAGGAGGCAGGCATGTAGAGGCCGTTGGAAGAGGATTCCAGGGAGAGAAAGCATGGTGACATGCCCTAAGGAGGCACGAGCGCGCTGTGTTTGAACAGGAAGAAGCAGATAAAGCTGGGGTAGAGGAGGGTAAGGAGAGTGCAGGAGAAGGAGTTGTGGGATTGCAGGGGCTTGACCACCAGTGCATGGTACGAGCTGTGTCAAAGAGCTGGGATTTGATTCTCGCTGCGTTGGAAGCCTCTGGAGAGCCTTAGGCAGGGTCTGATCTTACCAGGTCATTTAATGCTCTCAGTTCTAGTTAAAGCCAAACCAGGAGCACCGCCTTCTGGGTTTTTCTCTGCAAAGGCTCTCCCACAGATTGTATCATGATACTACTTCCCCCAGTAGAGTGGCCCACCCAGTGCTACTGTCCTGCCCTTTCCTCAGTCCTCCCAGCCTGCCTCTTTGTCTTCAACCCATCCAAACTTACCCATCCTGTGTCCACACCTCATGACTTTCCCAAATGGTTGTCCAGTTCCAACCTGGAAGAAATGTTCCCAGTCTGTTCCAAAGGACTGGAAGTTCTTCAACAGGAAGCTCCACAGAAGAAACGCAGGAAAGAATAGGTGAATATTTCAACATCAGAGTCAAAGTCACCTTGTAAACCAGCTGGAGAAAATGTTGGGCAAAAGGACCATTCCTTTTGGTGCTCTCAGATCTTGCCATGCCTCTGACGTGCAAGTCTCTTCCTCTGATTATCTTTTCAGTACTTTGATGCCTTTTTCTCATCTATCTGAGGGTTTCCATTTCATCCTTGGGATTTTGGGTTTCAGTGCATATTGAGGACCACTGTAACAGTCCTCAAATCAAGCCAGCCAGTGTCTATGTGAGAAAATATACTCATTCATCATTTTCTGCATTCATTTTGCAACTGATTGCATGAGCCTTCTGACCACTTGTCTGAAAAGTCTAATACCAAACAAGTTTCTGAAGAGCCAGTGGAACACTGTAGAGATACAGCCTTTAGCAACTCCAATTCTGAAACGAGCAAATGACTGATGACGTGCAATAGAACATGAAAAATAGAAGGTTCTCTGGTTAAGAAAGTTTGACTTGACAAATAGAGGAACCTGGCTTTGATTCTCAGCTTCACTCTCTTTGTGGATTTAGACAAAATTACTTAAGTTCTTTGTGCTTCATTGGGGTTGGTAATTAGACTTTGCCATTACCATTGTGATAGTCCTGCGTGCAATAGTTATGTAAACTATTTGAGGGTGCTTAGTAGGTACTCTATTCATTTTAGTTCCATTCCTGGTTGGAAATTGAATGTTGAATGCTGTGTTATCCTTTGTTTAGGGAGAAAAAAAGGCTTAATTTAAAACAAGCATTACTTCTTTAAGTTCCTGCACTGTCCCATCCTACCTTCCATTATCTTTGTGATTAAATAATATTCGTCATTAGGTGGGATCCAGCATGCAGGAAGCTCTTGGCTAGCTCAGGCATTTTACACTTTGGAGAAGTGCCCATGGAGGGAATTTTAATTCAGGAACAAATGAGATCTAGTGTAGTGATAGTCAAAGAAAAGCTTTTTCTATAATAGCCCTCCAAATTTGTGACATTTCTATGAAACTCATCAAAAGATGGTTCAGGCCATTCCTGGATGGGCCAGTTTCTCAGCATTGAGCCTTCTGAGCCTGGTGGCATCCCCATTGGGATTCAGCTGGAGGGACAGACCCTGAACAGACAGAAGGTGAGCTCAGACCCAGCTGTCCTGGTCTGGGGTTGGGGAGACTTCTATTCTGAGGGTCATAGAAGAGATGCCAAGGGGAGATGCATCGCTGTGAAGTTCTCCAAGAGCATGGATGTGTGGAGGCCTTTCTATCAGCCCTGCAGCTATGTCGCTATATGGGAGCACATCTCAGACACACAAATATATAGTGTCCTGTTCTGGTGTAAACGAAGCAGTCTGGAAAAGAGTAACTTCCCAACAAAGTATTTGTCGGAGCAAATGTAAGGTGATCTGCCTGCCTATGTCACCTTTTCCCCACTAATTAAAAAAAAATCAAAGTTTTATCTCATTGATGTGTCACAAGTTGATCTATTGTTTCAAGGGAAAGTAAAAACAAGACTTTCCTTTTTTCTTTCTTTTTTTTTTTTTTTGAGATGGAGCCTCGCTGTGTAGCCCAGGCTGGAGTGCAAGGGTGCGATCTCGGCTCACTGCAACCTCCGCCTCCTGGGTTCAAGTGATTCTCCTGCCTCAGCCTCCCGAGTAGCTGGGATTACAGGCACGCACCATCATGCCCAGCCAATTTTTTGTATTTTTAGTAGAGACGGGGTTTCACCATGTTAGTTAGGATGGTCTCAATCTCCTGACCCTGTGATCCACCAGCCTTGGCCTCCCAAAGTGCTGGGAGTACAGGTGTGAGCCACGGCTCCTGGCCTGAGAAGACTTTCTTATTTCCCAGTGAAATAACTTGGTTCCATACAATCTTATACCTAGAAATCTGTAAGTATTTTAAAAGAAGACAGTGCAAAATTTCTCCTTGTCCTTTAGACTTACTCTCTTAAAAATAACTATCATGTAAATACGCATATACATATATGTGTCTATCTATTATCGATCTAGTCTAATCTTGATACATACAGAGACGTACAATTGAGTTTGAACTAAAATCTTTCTGGTTTGAAGAGATGAGATGCCATGAATTTTCTTACATTACTTTGCAAATACCCCAATACAGATTCAACCATGACTCCTACATGAAAGAAGTGACATGTGATGACCTCCTTACTCAGAAAATTGACAGCCTCGTGATGGTTGTCAAGCTGATTATTCCATTTGGCCACCATTTATCTAATTGGCCAATTGAGTGAGTCATATAAGAACACTATTTCTTACTATCCTAAAATTTTTTGATAAACGTTTTTGTTTTCAGCTTATTATCTGTAAATAATGACTCACTCAATTAAGTGAGTCCAGGAGCCCACACAGTCATCTCTCAAACACGTGCCACTGACCACAAGGGCATCTAAGATGGGTCAGCATGAAGTCATAGTTGGAAGAAATTATTCCAAGAGTCTGTTCTTATGGCAGAAGTCAGGAGCACCTCTTTGAGTCCTACATTGTAGGAACCTCATCGAAATTTTCTTTTCCTTGCCATTTAAAAAAATATCATTCATTATAGGAAAGAAATTCACCATTCTGCTGGATGTTAATTAATTGTAAACCAAACTCAAATGCATGTAGATGTACACACAGCTGCCAAGTTTGACAAGTACTAGAGAACTGTCATTCATCTGTATACCCATGGGCTTTAAGATTTGCACTCCCTCTTCACGTTCACAGCTTCTTTTGAGTACCTGTTATGTGCCAGGAGCCAAGACAGGGCTGGAGAGACTCAGTTCAGATCCTGTCCTCGTGGAGTGCATATTCTAAGGAAGACAGACATTACAAATATGTAGTCCTATACAATCAAAGGAGAAGGCATCATTTGGAGTGATTAACATGGGAATTTAACCTTGTCTGGGGTCTAGAAAGACTTACTTGAGGAGGTGGCTTTTGAGTTGAGAGCTGAAGGATGAAAAATGAAAAATAGCTATGATTACCATGGAATCTAGATTACATACAAATTAGGATTAAATTATTCACATAAATATGGGGGAAAGTTGGTCTTCACTTGGATTACCCAGATACTTCCCTTTGACTTTCTATTGTATACTGTTGAAATATCAAGTAGATAATCAAAATGATTGACCAATTGACCAGAAAATATTTTTCCTTAATTACATAGACACTTCCTAAAGAAATAGTTCAGATAGGAACTGTCTAGATAGCTGGTTCTCTGCTTCAGTTGCATTTACATCCGGTTTTAATATCCAGCTTAAGCTGCACAACTTTTTATGAATCCAAACTTTGAGACCTATTTCTCCAAAACTCCACACAACACAGTAGATGCCATCATAGGTTATTTTCTTGTTTATAAGATGGCATCTTGCCTTCCCCATAGCCTAAGTTCCCCTGTTGAATTGGTTTTATTGAGCTTCACAGTCATTTTGCTATGTATTTGCCCAGGCATTCATCAAGATGACAAAGGAAATAAAAACCCCAGTCTCAAAGCTGTGTGAATGTCAATGAGCAAACAGATCAAAGAAGTAAACAAGCCAGATCCACATTCACTTGTGATTAGCAGGAAAACAGAGGGGGAGGAAACTGACTATTTGCCAAGGACAGGATGGAACATAAATTGAATTTTCCTCCTGGCCTTTGAAAATGTTGTTATTATCATCTGCTCATCGTTTCTACATGTCTTATTTTCACAACTTGCTTGACACCCCAAATAATCGCCTGAGGACAAAAAAAAAATAACTGCAATATCATCAGGAGTTATTTAATCGCTAGTATTGTTAAGAAAACATTGTATCCACCTTCATCTTCTATGAAGTGCCTAGAACACTTAACAGTCACAATATTGTGAATTCAGTGCATGAGAGACACTTGAAGTCACTTATTCATCTCTGTTGCCCCAGTACCTAGCACAGAACCTGGCACAAAGTCCCATTAAATAGAGTCCCCTAAAACCCTTGCAGAATAAAAGCAACTTTCCAAAGTGCCCATTCTCAGTAAGAAAGGTAATTCACTGAGTGGAAGTTCATGGGCTCTGGAGTCAGACAGATGAGATTTTGAATTTTGACCTCTATTTACCAGATTTTGAATTCTGATCTCTTTAGGCATATAGTAACTTCTCAATGTTATCTATCAGTGGGCATCATAAATTGGCATCATAAATTGGGCATCATAAATTGGATGTCAGATTTTGTGAGATTTGATGAATAATTGTCAGTTATTTCTTAGGGAAAAAATGGACTTTGGTTAACGTACTCTAAAATATCCCCTCTTTAAAGAATCTTCCCCAAGGCCCTGCCATTGGAGCCTCTGCTGCCTTTCGATTCATCACTGTGGTACCTTTCTATTCCCCAATTTCTTTCTTCTTTAGCTTGTTTTTTTCCATTGCTTGTCAGCTGCTTCTTCCTTTGTGATCTTGAAAAATGCTTACTCATGACTTCTCTGTTACTTCAAAGCCATATGTTTCATTTTATCATTGGCATCCAACTTATCTATCTGACCTTCACCACTTTATTCAGAATTCAAGCCATCAGATGTAATTGACCTTCATCTTTTCAAATGCTGGTTTAAAAACTCTAAGTCCAAATGTCACCATGGTTGTCTTAAGACTTCTCAGACTATTTTGCATAAATGTACACAGGCAGATATACATGTATACCTAGTGTACTAATGATAGTATAATGAAGTTATTATGAATCTACTCCAAGTGAGGTAATTATTCATAAAAGTTTCTTTCACTTTTAAAGAGGCACGCTACTGAAAACTACTCCCTTCTGTCACTGGAAATTTCTTCTGAAACAGATGTTCTGTCCATCCAGTTGAATATCAATTAAAGGATTTTTTCTTTTTTCAGACAAAGTCTTGGTTCTGTTGCTCAGGCTGGAGTGCAGTGGTGCAATCATGGCTCACTGCAGCCTCGACCTCCTGGGCTCAGTGGATACCCCCACCTCAGCCTCCCAAGTAGCTGGGACTACAGGCACATGCCACCACACCCGGCTAACTCAATTAAAGGATATTTAAGGAAAAAAATGAACCTCTTCAAAATCAAATTTATTTTGATATTTAATTCACAAAGATGTGCAGCACATTTTTGTGTTTCTTTCTTTTTGTATCTCTTTGGATTTTTGCAGGTAGTTATTTTGACATGATATGGATGACATTTTCCTTCCTTTCGTTTAAATGATCAGTGGGCACTGTTATCTTTAATTTGTAAGGTATCCCGCTGTCTCCATCACATTGATGAGAAGGGTCCTGGTCTCGTTGTCCAGAGCTCATGGCTATATTAAACGATTATATGTTTTCTTCAATAAAGCACATGGGGAGGAACGGAAGGGAGATGTTTCTGGCCTCTCACACCCATATATCAGTGTCCTTTGGGGGTTTCCTGGAGAAAATAGTACTGAACATTTTTAAAGGTCACATTACTGGAACTGAAAAAGTGATATGATGGGGATTAGGATGGTGATAATGGCCGGCATTTGGTCAACCACCATCTTACAAACTCTTTGAACTCTTGCGATACCTTGCAAGGTAGATTGTGTGATCTCCTTTGTCCAAATCAAGGAACTTAAAGCACAGGAGAGTTCAGTAACTTGCTTAAGGTCATGTTGTTGTGGACTAACTCTGGGTCCCAAGCTCCACATCACTATGACACTCCATGAGGCTATCACTGGTTTTATCATCCATGTGTCCTGACATTGCAGTGAGGTGTGACCAGATCCTCTTCTAAGATGGGCTCCCATCTGTCCCAGGCTGTCCCCCAGACCCCTGCTTCTTCTGTCTTCTGTCTTCATCACAACATACAGGAGGATTCTTTATGGACCATTACACAATGGTATTATTTTTCTCTGAATAGGGGTGTGAATTTTGGCAAGGAATTACCTACTTACTTTCTCCTAACAAAAAAAGTCCTGGCCCATCTGGATATTTATCAGTGAGATACGGAATGAAAGAAGGCTGAGTTGGATTTATTTTACACCCAAAGCTGGTAACTTCAGGGCCTCTGGGGAACTATTTGGCAGCTCAATGTCATAAACATTTTATTTTATGTTTATAAAATGAACTATACAGTTTAAAATTTTATTTTGCTATACGTGAGATAAACCACTGAGCAAAAATTACATATAAAACATAGTGAATTGACATCATGATAAATAGAAAAAGCGTTTGGGACAGAACTAGTTTTGAATCCTAGTCCACAATTTACTAGCTGTGTGTCCTTTAGCAAGTCACTTGACCTCTCTGAGATTTGGTTTTCTAATTTTTAAAAGGAGATCATTATACCTACCAACAAGGCAGTTATCAACAAGTTGTAGGGTTACATGAACAAGAGTTATTAAGCAAGTTTTGGAAATGTGAAAAGATCCTAGATACTTAATGAACTTTAAAAAATACACTTATAAATGGAAGCTAAATAATGTGTATGCGTGGACACAACATGGAATAAGAGACACTGGAGACTCAGAAGGCTGTGGGTGTTGGGGAGGTTGAGGGGTGCGAAATTATGTAATGAGCACAATGTACACTATTTGGGTAATGGTTACGCTAAAAGCTCAGACTTCACCACTGTGCAATATATCCATGTATCAAAACTGCACTCGTACCCCTAAGTGTATACAAATAAAATAAATTAATAAATTAAACAACTAAGAGAATGCTTACATTTTTCTTAAGCAATTTCTTTAGAAGCATGTATCAAGCAAATACACAAAAGAAATTTATTTTCAGAGCCTATTTATCTTTTAAAAGTACACTTTTTGTTTTCACTGTAAGGAGACGATTGAACATGCTCCATTCTTATCATCAATGCGGGAGAAGTCCTGAGTCATGCGCAAGGCATACTTTTAAGAAAAACTGGCAGGCATTAACATTTCACGGGTGTTCATTCCTGGATGTGTGAACACTGCATTTTAAAAAAGTTTATTGGCATTACATTTTGTGACATATTGTTGGAGGTGAATAATTCGTCTGGTGTGACTGCCTGAAGAAATATTTCTCCATATTCGCAAGTGGATTCTTCTTTCTCATTACTAAGTAGATTTATTGCATGAGTAAAATGAATTCTATAATGCCCTTAAATGTTTCTCAGTAAGAGACGAATTTCAGAGTCTCACATTTAATCGATGATTTTTTTATGTGGCAGTAGAATAAGAGAACATTCCAACCAGCTTGCTCACCAGCATGTGAAAACAGCAGGTAAAGGTCACTGTCCAATGTGCTGAAAGCTGCTCCTGCTTATGAAATCAGTGACTCTGGGTTAGTTTTCTGGAAGTCACCCCATTCTAATATATAATGCAACATTTTAAAATACTTCAGCACAGTAAAGCTTCTTGTGGCTTGTAGGATAACATCTGTCAAGTGCTACTTGATGCCTTAGAAAAATAGTGACAATCTTCAATTCATTCGATTTTATGTTTTTTTTTTAAATTGTGGCAACATATACCATTGTTTTCCTTGTTGCAATAAGTAGATTTGTATAATTTTTATTGAGTTAAATAATAATTAATTGAATATTTTTCTATATTCGTTTACTAGGAAGCAGCACTTGGGATTTGTGGTTTTTCAGATGCTGACTATATTTCTTTTAAGCATGGTGTTTTGGTCCTTTTGAAGAAAGAACTGAACCACATAATTGAAATAGACTAGCTTTGATTCACTTTATTTGGGTTTAATTTCAAGTACAATGCCACAATAAACAAAATAAGAATTATAATGAAACTATCTCATATTCAAAATATCCAAATATGTATTACTAAGAAATTTGGTACTAAAAGCCAAACATATTGTATTGACTATATATTATTTTTTCATTTAATTATTTTTCTTTTATTTTTATCAGTAAGTTTTCCTATAGTTACCTTATTTTAAAATGAATAATTATAGGAAAATATACCAAGAGGTATAATTGGAGATCTACAATACAACCTGCCTTCTACCAAGGCCAAAAAAGAACCCAGGAAGGGGTCTGTCTGTAGAATATGTGCTTACCCTCTCCAGTCCAGAGAACTTGGAAGACAAAAGAGTATTCCTTTTTTTTTTTTTTTTTTTTTTGAGACAGAGCCTTGCTCTGTCGCCCGGGCTGGAGTGCAGTGGCAAGATCTCAGCTCACTGCAAGCTACGCCTCCCAGGTTCATGCCATTCTCCTGCCTCAGCCTTCTGAGTAGCTGGGACTACAGGCACATGCCACCACGCCTGGCTAATTTTTTTTTTTTTGTATTTTTAGTAGAGACGGGATTTCACCATGTTAGCCAGGATGGTCTCGATCTCCTGACCTTGTGATCCACCCACCTTGGCCTCCCAAAGTGCTGGGATTACAGGCATGAGCCACGGCACCCGGCCTGAATGTTCCTTATTTTGAACATGAATATGTCATTTGAATAGTGTAGGTTACTTAGGGCCTGCTTTTTTGAAAAAGATTAATCTGAACGCACTTATTTTTACGCCCCATCAACTATTACAGGTTTTCTTTATTATTGTTCTCATGGCCTAGTAGCTTCTAATATTAAGTTCTTGAGGATGTATGTACATCCTATTTTCTCCCTTATTTTTATTTATTTATTTATTTTTGAGATGGAGTTTTGCTCTTGTCACCCGGGTAGGAGTGCAATGCTGCACTCTCAGCTCACTGCAACCTCCGCCTCCTGAGTTCAGGTGATTCTCTAGCCTTGGCCTCCCAAATAGCTGGGATTACAGGTGTGCACCACCATGCCCAGCTAATTTTTGTATTTTTAGTAGAGACAGGTTTTGCCATGTTGGTCAGGCTGGTCACAAACTCCTGACCTCAGGTGATTCACCCACCTTGGCCTCTCAAAGTGCTGGAATTACAGGAATGAGCTCGGCCATACATCCTATTTTCTATCTACATCAGTTTTTTTTTTTCTCCAAATGTCATTTTTTTTCCCACCTCTTACTTTTTTATAGATCACATTTTGTTCATGGCACACTGTCATAATTAGTCCTTGGAAAAATGCCTTGTATTTTGTGTTATTCTGGTCATTTTTTCCTCTCACTTCCGTCCCCATTTACGTCCTTTCATAGGCATCCATTCCAACATGTTTAGTAAGTCCACTTATGTATATTCATAAAATATATGTATTGTTTTATTTTTATGTATTTTATATACATAGATGGCATTGCACCACGTTTTGTTTCTTCCTTTTTCACACAGTGCTATTTTGAAAGATCTACCCATGTTTTTATATACATGTATATATGTACTTTGATACTTCTGACATTATAAAAAAGTCAGTTTTCTCCCAAGTACCTTACCAATACAATCTAATTATAAGAAAATCCCTTCTTTATCATGTTGTCATCTCATACATAAATTTGGTAAGTCTTTTTTATATGTTGAAGTCTTTTAAAAGCATTCTTTGAAAGAGTTTCAGATTTTCTCTGGAAAGGGCTTGTTCACTCCTTTTAGAAAAATTCCAGCTGGGCGCGGTAGCTCACATCTGTAATCCCAGCACTTTGGGAGACCAAGACGGGTGGATCACAAGGTCAGGAGATCGAGACCATCCTGGCTAACACGGTGAAACCCTGTCTCTACTAAAAATACAAAAAATTAGCCGGGCGTGGTGGTGGGTGCCCATAGTCCCAGCTACTCTGGAGGCTGAGGCAGGAGAATGGCGTGAACCTGGGAGGCGGAGCTGGCAGTGAGCCATCTGCACTCCAGCCTGGGTGACAGAGCAAGACTCCGTCTCAAAAGAAGAAAAATTCCTTGATATTTTAAAGATTTTATTGCTATTTTATCTTATTTCACATTATATTTTCTTGTTATTACTGATAAAGAGAAATGCTATTGATTTATGTTTATCTTTTGTTTATCTAACTTGGATTATTACATCTATATGAATGATCTGTGTAAGTGGTCATATCATTCATCAATAGTGATCATTATACCTTTTCATTTTCAGTGTTTTCTTTTTTTCCTTTATTTCTTTTTCTTGCATAATTGTCTTCTTGAGGGCCTCCGGTACTATGCTGTATAGTTGTGGTAAAAGTGCACATTATTTTTTTGTTCATGATCATAAAGTGAATGCATGTAAAATTCCCCCATTTAGCATGATGTTTGTGGTAGGATTTTGGTAATTAGTATTTATCTGTAGTCATAAATTCTTACTTGGAGTGCCTTCTATTTCATTCTGTTCTAAGGATCTTTAAATTTTCATTTTTGTTTCTTCTTTCTGCCAAAGACAGAACATTTCCTAGTTTTCAGACATATGTTGTAGATTTCTAATGTTCCTGTTTTATGGTCAGAGACATAATCTCTATGAAGCTTCTGGTACATTGTAGAATTTTGCAAATGTTCAATATGTTGTCAATACACCTATGCACGCAAACTTTTTTATAGTTCTTATATAACATGACTTTTCTTTTATTTATGTTTTTTGGAGAAGGAAATACTACAATCTCCAGCTACAATGGTTGATTTATCTACTTCTCTCTGTAGTTTTATCAATGCTGCTTTGTGTATTTGGATATTATATTATTTAGAGGATTTTGTTCATGATCATTATAGTTTCTTGATCTAGTGTTTTGTCTACCATTATTTATCATACCTCTGTCCTTATGATAATTTTTACCTTAAATTCTATTTAGTCTGATATTAAGATGGTTACCCTGGCGTTTTTTGGGGTGTTTTTTATTTTTGTTTTGTTTTGTTTGACAGAGTCTTGCTGTTGTTGCCTGGGCTGGAGTGTCATGGTGCAATTTTGGCTCACTGCAACCTCCGCCTCCCGTGTTCAAGCGATTCTTCTGCCTCAGCCTCCTGAGTAGCTGGGATTACAAGCCCTCGCCACCACAACCAGCTGATTTTTGTATTTTTAGTTTCAATTTCAAACACTCTCTCTTTAATCAAACTTTGTTCAGGCTCCTAGTAATCTTCTCAATTAGATCTTGCCTTTGGCCTGCTGAGCCCAGCTCTAGTGAAGAATCCTATTAAGATAGTTTAGAGAGAACCCTTCCACCCCTGATATATCATCAGGTTATTAATCCCCCCACCTTGATATCGAAATACTTGCCTAACCTTTAACAAGAATCTTGTTAAGCCAGTTTGGCAAAAATCTCTCTACTCTTGATACCTAACCAAGTTCCTCTCAGTAATTTTCTACCCACTGACCCCCTTGTCTGTTCCTTGGCTATAAATCCCAGGTTGTCTCTGCTGCTTTTGGAGTTGAACTCAGCTCTATATCAGAGTCTCTCTCCCCTACTGTGGTAGCTCAAATACAATTTATCTTGCCATTTGAAACAAATGTCTGGTGCAAAATTTTTCTCCTGCATAACCTCTCCATGTACTACTTTTGTTTTAAATACGTCTCTTATAGACAACATTTTGCTGGATATTTTTCAAAATATGATCTGAAAATATCATCTTTTAATCAGTTATTTGACCTTTTATATTAACTAGTTATTACATTAGTATTTATTACTCTATCTCATTTTCTTTTTGAAAAAAATTTTGCGCATCTTTTATAAAGATTTTTCTCTTCCTATTTTCCACTGGATACATTAAATTTTATTTAATAAGTTTCAAAGTTTGAGTTTTACTTTTCTGGTGGTTACCCTTAGATTCCAGACCTTCCACCAAACAAAGTGAATATATTAGCATGTTCTTACCTCATGCTGGTCTCTCTCTCTCCTGCCCACTATCATATCTTTAGCTCTAGGATTTTACACGTTTTTAAAAGTCATTGCTTATTTACAAAATAAACCTTGTTAACATATTTACTCACTTTTCCTTCTATGCCTAGTAGGAAGGAATTGATTTTCTCTTTTTGTGGCACTGTTTTTCCTAAAAATTATTTTCAAAGTGTGTCTTTGTGTAATAAGCCCAGGCCTTGAATGACTAAAAGAATTTTCATTTCACTCTTGCATTTGATTATAAATTTGGCTGCCATACAATTCTATGCTTTCTTGAATTCAATTCCTCTCTAGGATTTCTGTTCCTGTCTCTAACTCTTTGTCAATAGGACTTCTTGAGTCTAGTGTTTCTGTCATGAGGTCTGAGGTCAGTCTTGGAAGTCACTTTGGCCTCTTTAGACTTCAAGTTCCTCATCTGTAAAATGAGATCATATCAATATGGGTTTCACAAGGGATATGATGAGAAATTAATGAAGTAGTGTATGAAAAAATGTGATATTCTTGAAGTGTTTATGAACAACAGCCACTGAGTTGCTCCTAATATGGCTTTAAAATGGCTGACATAGTTCTTCCGTTTAAAAAAGGATGGAGAAGTAAAGGAGAAGGCAGGTGACATTTTCTTTTATTTCACAAGGTAAAGGGAATTCACTCCAATTTTTCCCATTTTAAAAATTCACAGAGTTTTGCTCGCAGTGGACAGATGAATGACTTTCAGTAGCTTCTTTTTACGATGCAGACCTTAGGGACTGATGTGTGACTCATAGCTTGAAACCAAGCTGCGCTATTTTTCCAGGCACCTGCTGTGCAGGCTCCTGAGGCTGGCCGGATGGATGCAGTACATTGGCTTGGACAATTCAAACCAGTCATTTGCAGGCTGTGGCTGCTCTCACACCATGGATTATTTTTCCAATGTTTCCTCTCTGAAGTGAAAAAAGGAGACACAAATCTGTCTACTCATTTGTTTTCTGTCTGTTAATCCACAGTGGTCCCTTTGACTCAGTTCGACATTTGTCTCTTGGGCATCTATCTTTGTTTGCTCAGTATTGTGCCCGCTTCAGCTCTTGGAAGTCAGTGAGTTAGGGATTCAGGAGAGGTGAGCCTGAGATGGCAGCAAGATGTGAGGGAGCCCCTGCAAGCGTTTCAGGAGGAGAAGGAGACGACCTGCTTAGGGGATGTTTACCACACCTGCCTTTTGCTCCAGCGCATAGTAGTACCTCAACAAACAGTTGTTGAAAAATGTACCTGTTGGCTGATGTTGGCCTGTGTGGTTAGCCTCTTATTTCCAATGAAGCAGTGTTAACTTTGCTTTGCCCTGACATTGCCCAAGTTGGATGTTTTAAAAAAACAAAAACAAAAACAAAATCAGAGCCAGGGAACCCCCTTTGGATGATCCAGACCGTCTGTGCTTCCTTCTCTTTCTTGGAGCAGAACAGATGGTGACTTAACTTGCCAGACCTAATCGAGAGGCAGATCTCAGAGCAGGCCCACACCATGCATTTTTTAAAATCTGAAGGCCTCTGAAGACATCCAAATATGTGAGAGAACCACAAGGACATTTTGCCATTCTGAAAGCAGCTTTCATCTTCTCAAAGTTGTCTCACATTCTCATTCTAGAAAGCATTCCGCTTTCATATCTGTCCATTTATATTAACATGAGGACTAATTTTCAAGTGAAGTGCTTGTAAAATAAGCACAAAAGAGATAACTGGAATAGACTTAAATGATATAAATATGTTTATTGTCTCAGGGACAGCAGTCCAGAAAAAGATTATATTATTTTTTCCTACATATTCCATCATGTTTAGGTATGCCAAATCTAAGTTGTAACCGTAAAGACGCAACGTTTTTATCGTATTTTTGTAGGGTAAATGTGGACATTGCAAACCTGTTTCTGTTTGATAGGTAATCACCAGGGTATAGAGCTTTTTTTTTTTTTTTTTTTTTAAATAGGAACCTGGCCAGGGAACTGGGATGCTGGATTCGATGGTGCCAGGGAAGAGGGAATTGAATTTATGCAGCATCAGCTGGGATCAGTCAAGGGCAGCTGTGATTAGTGTCCTAGATGACTTAGGGAGCAGAAGACAGTATTTCAGCTGAGCAGAAAGAGTAGGACAGGCAGAGAAGCAGGGAGTTCTGGCTCAATGTCTTGAGGGGTGATGGGCAGAGCAATGGGCATAGCTTGAGAATATGTAGCTTCTCCCTCGGCTCTGCCCCGTAAAGGTGTGACCTTGGGTCAGCCTGCTCATGTCTCTGGACCTCAGGAGCTTTATTTCCTTTTGGATAATGTCAGAATTATTCCTCTGGGCATAGTTGGGTTGCTTCCAGTTTGGAGCAATGATGAATCAAGCTACTGTGAACATTCTTGTACATGTCTTTTTGGTGGCCACATGCACTCTTTTCTCTTGGGTAAATCTCTTGAGTGGATTTGCAGAGTCTTAGGTATACATATGTTTTGATTACCTTGTCCTCACTCTGAAACTTTCTGGAAAATTATAGAAATGAATTTCTGATAAATTCAGATGAAGCACCTTGGGGCTCTGGAGAATACGTTAGACAAGGATTCATTCTTTCAGGAAACCCATGAGGAATGCAGGCATGAAGGAGACAAATTCATTACTCTGGGACAACTCACTGACTTCAAGGGAGGTTGCATCTTTGGGTTTTGGTCCTGATGCTGTTACTCCTTGTGGTGGGCTGCACTACTTGGTGTCCCTCTCTGTGGAAGGATCATGGAGGATTCTTCTTCCCCAGCTGAATTCAAGTGTGGCAATGTGGCTAGGGTTGACCAATGAAGTGAATGTGGAATGGTCTGTGTCTACATGGTTGTGTCTAAGAATCAGCACATAATTTGTCACATTCTCATTTCCTCGGCCATGATGACTGGCAATATCCAGGATCAGAATGAAGATGAAGGCATGGAGCAGGGCCTGGGAGGCTCACAGTGGATATACAGCCCGAAGGAGAAATAAACTCTTACTTATTTAAGTCACTGATATTGGGGCTCCTTGTTACCACAGCATAGCCTAGCCTGCCCTGGCTGATTCAGCAATGACTAGCCATGGATCTTTGAGCATGTCATGTAAACTCTGTTTTTTTGTTTGAGATGCGGTTCCCCTCTGTTACCCAGGCTGGAGTGCAGTGGTGCGATCTTGGCTCACTGCAGCCTTGACCTCCCAGGCTCTAGCGATTCTCTCACCTCAGCCTCCCGATTATGTGGGACAACAGGCATGCACCACCATGCCCAGCTAAATTTTCGTAACTTTTGTAGAGACAAGGTATCACTGTGTTGCCCACGCTGGTCTCTAAATTCTGGCCTCAAGTGATCAGCATGCCTCGGCCTCCCAAAGTGCTGGGATTATAGGTGTAAGCCACTGTGCCTAGCTACATAAATTATTTGACCCATAGCTACATAACTTATAAAATGGGGAGGGGGAGATGGGCATTTTACCTGGGTTAATGCAACTTCCTAGGGTTGTTGTGAGAAATAAGCAACACATTGTAAAATTGCTTTGAAAATGAAGCTTGGTTTCTCTCATGGCAGTGTGGTATAACCTAATTAATGAATGGCTAAAGGTTCAGGCTCTAGGGTTAAGCAGCTGAGCCATTTACTCAGGGTGTGACTTTGGGTACATTACTTAAACCCTCTAAGTTCTCTCAATGCCAAAATGTAAATAGTGGTGGTATCCACCTTATAGGTTGGTGAGCCAGTTAGATATGCAAAAGTACAGCTAACACAGCACAGAGCCTGACACATAGCAAGTCTTACGTGAAGCTTGCCTGGTGTAATTGCCATCATTGTGTTGTTATTGCTATCTATGTACACTTTTCATCAGCATCAGGATCAGAGAACGTAGGGAAAGGCTGGGGTTCTGCAATTCTGTTCTACTACAACTAGAGCAAAATATTTCTTTTTCTTTAAAAAAAATTCTGCAGGCAGGAAAAATGTCCATACAAGGTAAAGTGTTTAAGTGCTTAAGGCTTTGTGTTTATAATAATTTATTAAAGATTGGCTGCTGCAAGAGTCTTCTTTCAAAAATAAATCAATAGCACACACAGGCCAAGATCCTGAAATCCTCTTCTTCTTGCTAGAAATTAGTCATGGAAGAAAATCACATTTGATGTGTTTGTGGAAGATTTATTCACTCCACTATACTTCAAGGCAAGGCCCGGGGATAAAATAATTTATGAAAACAACAAGGTGCTCAGAGTCTAGAGTGCGAGAGGGGCTCATGTCCACACAGTTAAAATAAGATGCTGTTAAGTGCTACTGCATTGCAGAGTTACGTGGAAAAGGTGACAGGAACATAAATGTAGGAGTGATGTATTATGTCTACGTGGGTCTGGCCTCTCCTCGCCAAGGCCTTGGAGAGGAAGTGACATCTGAATTAGGTTTTATAGGCTAATTGGACAGCCCTTGGATATGCAGGGCCAGCACTATGAAGGAAGGCACAGATTGGGAGGCCAGTTATGGGATATGGCTGGATATAAGATGGAAAGAGTGGCTGAGCTGGTTGGAAGGGCCCTTGACGCCATGTTAGGAAATCCGACCTTGATTCTTCAGGCACAATTAAAGGCAGGTGGATTCAGCACATATGCCCTGGATAAACACCAAAGACGGAGAGGAAGAAAAATCAACAAAGTTATGAATTATCCTCTATTTATATGTGAAGCAAATTTTTTGCTTGCTGAACAGGATGTGCCTACATAGGTTTGTTGGGGTGAAATTGCACTAAAATGAGTGATAGCCCTTTCGACCTGTTAATGAGTAAAAGTGCCACTGTGAGGTGAGCTTAAAGGGGAGGGCTGGGATTCTAGCCAAGCAGGGAGATCAGGCAGGTGATAATCATGATGGCTGCTGTTCACATGGTGCCAGCAACATGCTGGGCCCTGTGACAGACACTTCACAAACAGCACTGCTGCAGGGGAAGGTTTATACCCACTTCCAGGGCCATGGGGATTTGGCTCCTCTGTTGCTCAGCCTGTCGGCTGTGGCAGCCTGTAGCCCATAGATGCTGATCTTCGAGGTCAGAAAGACCCGTCTGCCCTGTTTCAGATGTGAGGCTGGCCTTATCAAATCAAATTACCGTACTTCTCAGAGAATCAACACCCATTAACAAAAAGAAATGCTGTGATTATTGTTGCTGTTGTTGTTGTTGTTGTTGTTTTTTGAGACGGAGTTTCACTCTTATTGCCCAGGCTGGAGTGTAATGGCATGATCTCGGCTCACCGCAACCTCTGCTTCACGGGTTCAAGCGATCCTCCTGCCTCAGCCTCCTGAGTAGCTGGAATTACAGGGGTCCGCCACCACGCCTGTTTTTGTATTTTTTGTAGAGATGGGGTTTCTCCATGTTGGCCAGGCTGGTCTCAAACTCCTGACCTCAGGTGATCCGCCCACCTCAGCCTCCCAAAGTGCCGGGATTACAGGCATGAGCCACCACACCTGGCCATCATTGTTTTTAATAGGAAAAAAACAAAACAAAACAAAACAAAAACCCTAAATCACTGTAAAGACAAGAATGGATAAGTAAGGAGCGTTATCCGCAGGAATACTATATAGCAGTTCAGATAAATTAATTACAACTACATATATGTTACAACAAAATCTCTAAAATATAATGTTGTGCTAAAAAGCAAGGATACTTGCTATATAAAATTTTAAAAATATGCAGCCAGGCGTGGTGGCCCACACCTGTAATCCCAGCACTTTGGGAGGCCAAGGTGGGTGGATCACCTGAGGTCAAGAGTTCAAGATCAGCTTGGTCAACATGGTGAAAACCCATCTCTACAAAAAATACAAAAATTAGCCAGGCATGTTGGGTGACCCCTGTAATCCCAGCTACTCGGGAGACTAAAGCAGGAGAATCTCTTGAACCTGGGAGGCTGGAGGTTACAGTGAACCCAGATCATGCCATTGCACTCCAGCCTGGACAACAGAGCGAGAATCTGTCTCAAAACAAACAAACAAACAAAATACACAAAATCTATTTGATGAACACATTAATATGTAGGAAAATATAAAAACTGGTGAATCTCTGGCAAGGAAAAGAAAGGAGCCAGATGAAAAATGTCTGCACCAGCGCTTCAGTTTTTATCTGTAGTGCTTCCTTTGTTTTGAGAGCAAAAAGCCAATGAAGCCAATGTTAAGACTAGATAAAGCTGGGCGGTGAGCTCACGGTGGTTCATTATGTCAATCATTTTCTCTTCAAATTTCTGTATTTGAAATATTTCACAATATACTAACATTTTAAAAGAAAATGCTTTCATCAAGGCACCAAGGCCTATTAAAACAAAGTCATTACCTTTGGCACTGAATGTATTTTTCCCATTGCTTTTTCTTCTCAATGACAGCTTTTGGTTTTCAACCAAGAAGCACGTGTGTGTGTGTGTGTGTGTGTGTGTGTGTGTGTGTGTGTGTAGGTGTGTGTTTGGAGGTCTCCTGGAGGGAAGTGAGTACATTTGTTAAAATGGAGTATTATGTTTGTGCAGAATATGTTACCTTAATGAGTAAAAGGGGTTCTGCTTTGGATAACTGGGCCCAGGCCACAACAAATGAGAAGGGGAATGGGAGGGGTAAGCCTAGATGATATGGAGAAAGCAATAATCTGGCCATGGTGCTCTTGCCCAGGGAGAATGGCTGGAGACCTTAATGATAATTGTTAAAGCTATGTGGTGAACTTGGCCTTGACCCAGAGTCCTGTTGCTGTATGTGTGCAGCTGATCTGGGGGCAGGGCCATAAACAACGGCAACTCTGGGCTTCTAGGAGATGCCTCTTTAGGACTGGCAGAATCTCCTGTGTGTGGTTTTGCATGCGTATTTAAAGTTTGAAACAGCATATTCAGTATTATCAAATATTATACAACTTTATTGTGAATATAAATACTTAAAACTTAAAAAGTCTACTTATTTATTTTTTAGAGATGGGGTCTCCTTATGTTGCCCAGGCTGTACTGGAACTCCTGGGCTCGAACTCTGGGACTCAAGGAATCCTCCTGCCACAGCCTCCTGAGTAGCTGGGATTATAGGTGTGTGCCACTATGCCCAGCTCTATAAACACGTAAAAAAATCATGTAAACTATAGAGAGTAAACCTCAATAAGTCTTAGGGGAAGAATTTTTGGAAAATACTGTTTGACTCTTAGCTGTACCCATCACTCCCTGGGGGAAGGATGAAAATTAGGGAGTGACTGGCAGTGAGGCTTGTCTAAGGGGGCAGGACCCAGGTTTAACAGGTAGAGTAACAATCCTCCAGGCCAGTGTGCTCTGGGGACCAGAATCTTGGTGGTGGTAATGGGGGGACAGGTGGCAAACAACATGAGGTCTTCTTTCTCCCTGAGAGCCACCTGCCTGGAGTGGGAGAGAGTGGGTCATGGGCTTCTGTTTGTTAAATGCTGCTTTTCTAAAACACAGTGCCTCTGGGCAGATGTTAGGCCCTCAGGTGTCTTGGGATAGGGCAAGTGCTTTGAGATCCCAGTTGTGGGCAGTGGTGCTCCTTTGTGTTTGTTCCCAAGCCTGTCGTTGTTGAAACAGAATCACAGGTAGTAGGAGCTGAGAGAGACACAGGGGACTGAGGTTTCAGGGCCCCGGGGGGCGGGTGGAGAAGCCAGGAAATGGAACAGAGGCTTAATGGAAATTTCTGGATGTACACAGTGGAGATGAGGACTTGGAGGGTTATTCTGGGCTGAAGGCTATTAATCTCAGGCCTGTGTGATGATGAGGAGGCAGCAAACATACCGCTGTGGGGACAGCATGGCACCCTGGCTAGTTAAGTGCACTTCCCACAGCCTGGGGGCTGTGTGAGGCTGGGCCTGCAGGCTGAGGGTCTTCATGTGGACTGCCCCGCAGAGAGACCTCCTAAAGTTCAGGGTCTGGCTTTCTTCTGAACTATCTGTTACCCTGCTTAATACCTTCCATATTTATATAGCTAAGGTGCATTAAATGGTCCAGGAAATGCTTTGATCTCACATCCCTTCAAGCTTCTCCTATTGCATTCAAGCCTTTTCTGTTCCTATTGTTCTGGTATTTGATAATTTACCAAAAGGTAAGGTTTCCACTGAGGGAATCTGATGCTTTACTTCTGATTGTGGTCTTTGTGGACCATTTCACTGAGATCAAGCAGGTTTGTTCTGCCAGAATAAGGCTTTTGACCTTTGAAATGTTATTTCTCCAGCAGAATTGCTAGGAACAGTAAGGTACAGAGAGTTTAGGGATATTGATTGGGCCATATGGCCTTGAAACATGTTCAAATATAACTAGAAGGGAGACAAATGCTGTATCCCTGTTGATTACTTTTTGAATGCATCTACCTGGGGGATTAGAGAGGAAACTATAGGGGTGTCCACTGGGGCCACTGAGTGGTGGCTATAAAGAGTCCCAATATGTCAATATGGGTCTCACATGGTTGTGGTCAGTGGTAGCAGACCCGGCCCAACTCAGTGAAGACAGGTGCCTGAGAAGGTCAGATGGTACTACTAGGGTTTATTCATTTTGAATAAATAAACTGAAAGCCGGCTTGGCACGGTGGCTCACAGCTGTAATTCCAGCTTTGGGAGGCCAAGACAAGAGGTCCGCTTGAGTCCAAGCGTTTGAGACCAGACGGGGAAGCATAATGAGACCTCATCTCTACCAAAAATTCAAAAAAATTAGCCAGGCATGGTGGTACATGCCTGTCGTTCCAGCTACTCAGGAGCCTGAGGTGGGAGGAAGGCTTGGGCCCAAGAGTTCAAGACTGCAGTGAGCCATGGTCGTGCCTCTGCACTGCAGCCTGGGTGATGGAGAACCTGTCTCTGAAAACAAAACAAAACAAAACTGAAAGCTATTCTCCATCTCTTTGGACACATCCTGGATTTCACAGTATCTGAAAGGATTAATATATGTGTCATAAAATAACCATTTTACGTTTGGCGTTTGCTGCATTATTGGCTGTATTTTCAGTAAAATGGACATGCTATTCCCTTTGTCTTGAATGCTCCCCCACACTCTCCACTTCCTTAGC